>NC_134694.1:60518319-60825403 GCF_050947455.1 Rhinoderma darwinii | reverse complement strand
GACTTAGACTAGGCTGCCGTGAAAAGGCGTATTGGTGACGGATTAAAGAGGTTCTCTTGCCAATTTGGCTAATTGCAATGAATGACATTTTACTCCAACCTTTGGAACCTACACAGATACCTAGAATGTAGGGCGTCATTTTCTTTAAGCTTTTTTTCCTGCAAGTGAATTCAAGTTACATTTAAAGTGAATGGGGATGCGTGGCTGTTCCTGTACAGCATAGATCAAGATCAGTGCGTAGAAAAGTGTTCAATGGGGGTGGCCATGCTTTCAGGGATTGGATGTCACTTATTTTGATCGGAATATTCATTTAATGATATATGAAGGCTACTATTAAATGACCTTGTCCAGCAGTACAGGTAGCTTACCACCGATGGCTGTTAGCAACTTTTTTCCCATAAGAAAATAAAGAATGAACATATCTTACAGCAAATACCGTAGCACTCTATTAGAAAAATGTGTTTTACATAAATATAAAATATGGAGGTGTCCAATTAAAACCATACGTCACAAGCTTTAAGTCATCTTATCTAAGACCCCTAGAGGAATTTTATCCAGGCAACATATGTCTTGTCCCAGTTCTACCATTAAAAACAACATCCTACCCAGAGCAGTCGACTATGTTGCTGCAAAGTAGAAGACTAAATGGAAAATGACACAATCTTACCTGAAGCCTGAAGTATCCTTATATTACTCCCATCCCTTTCCATTTTCTTTTTATCCTTTAAAGATATGAAGCCCTGGAGTAAAAGCAACACTTACTCTCAGAGCCTTCACTGCCTTTGTTCCGCCTCGTTCTTCGTAAAAGCCTGATGCCTTCCTCCAGATGTGATCTGTCTTCACTATTCAATAATAGGGCCATCTGCGCGAAAATTCAAAAACAAAAAGACAAAACATGTTACATAGAATATAGTATTTTAGTAAGTTTAGGCAAAAGAATAAAGTGTTTCTTCATCTGAGAACATGTACACTGCTTATCAAATACTTTATGGTAGAAATAAAGAAAAAAACAAAACCTATTTCTAATGCTATAGTAAAAGTAATCATAACTCTCAACAAATAGTCAATTTTGGTCTGCAAAATGATGCAGGAGTTCCAGAAGCCCACATTATTGTAGAAAAGACCACCTCAAAGTGCATCTCCTTTTACCTAAAAGTACACCCCATGAGGAAATGGCGACCCCTGGTGGAAACTTGTGCAACAAACCACCAGTAGTTTTTGGCTTTTTAAAAACGCAAACACATACACTTGAGTTGTGGTTTAATCATCTTGATGATCAGATGGATTCTGTGTGATTTACAGGAGTTATTAGAAAAATTTGAGTGTCTTTTGTGAAACGCTCCCTATGTTTTATAAAATGTCAGCGAGTGCCCGTTAGTCACTAAGAAAGTTAAACAGGTACTTCTGAAAATGTCAACGCGTGCGTGTGACAAGTAATGAGTGGAAATCGGCATTCTTACATCAAGTCGAATATAAGCGGTCTCTGTCCAAACTTGAATCCAGGTAAGATTGGAAGCAGCTTATTATTTCAGGTACCTATGCAATATATGTACAATGTATGTACTGTAATGTAAATGCCATGGGCAAGGCTGAACCCCAGAAGTCATTACAATCAATTAGTAAATTGTCCTGGTTATCATTTTAAGGATTACAGCAACATTAGCTAACATTATGGTGCTCCATACGTACATATCGAGTGATGTACCTATAGATATGCGCAAACACTTTTTATGTGCCGCCCTATATCTCTATGAAAGGATGTTCGCCACGTGTTTATGTCTGCACAAGTATAGTACAAGCTAGACATTGTCAGATTCTGTATTGTGCACAGCGTTCCTTGCCATTATTAGTATTGTTGTATTTTGAAATCACTGCTACTACTGCTCTACATTGATACATTTAAAGGGTGTTTTCCCATCTTGAAAAGTTTTTCCCAAACTCTCACAACTTGTGGAATGTGTTGCTAGAATTTAATGTAATTTTTTCAGTTAAACAATTAGTATATAAGTGATTACACATTGGTTTAATTTTTTTCACAAATTAGGAGATATAAATTAGATTCTAATTTTTAATATTTCCATGTGCTGGTCACTAGAGAAAGCAGTTCCCAAAATTGCAGCATGCTCACTGTGGTAAAGCAACCTCATTGATTTATGCTGCAAATTTGGGGTGGACACACTCTCCTCTAGTGTCCTCACACAATCCCCCCTCCCTTCTTCTGGCTAGTGCCAGAAGAGGGAGGGGTTTGAATGTCTTCAAATCTCCTACACTGTGTGCCGCCATTTTCTGAGCGACTGCACAGTGGTAGGAGGTTCTACAGCTCAGCAGACAGTATCACACAGTCGCACATCATACACGAACATAAATTACCTGCTCCTGCCGCCGCTGGTCTACCAAAGTTCTTGCCGCCTACGCTACTCTTCCTTGCGCCTTCGTTGAACATATGGCCGGAAGGCGCGGCCGGAAGTCGTCATCTTACTGTCCGGTAGCGGCTTCCATTCCACTTGAAAATGGCGCCGTATTTCGCGCTACGAACGAGCTTTGTTCTGGTCTGTGTGAGAACTGCGCATTCGCAGTTCACACACAGATGGCGCATGCTTCTGAAAATGGAACGGCTCGAGTTCGCATTCTCTATGGGGTTGTATGTGCCGTATAGCATCTCTGTATGTGTCGTTAATCGACACAGAGATGAAAAAAAAATGGCAGCCCCCATAGAGAAGTAAAAGTATGAATACATTAAAAAGTAGAAAGTGACAACACAAATAAATAAAATTTTTGTTTACATGATATTAAAAGCAATATAATTAAAAAAAATAATAAATCATGACACCTTCCCTTTAAGATGTTAGAAGCATGCCTACTGTTTGGTCCCTGCATTCCACAGCTTGCATCTTCCCCATCTCCCCGGCTCGGATATCTTAATTTTGGCACAGCTTCTGAAATGGGCGGTACTGAACAGAGAGTAATGTGACACCTATTCCAATGCGGTACATTTTATTACCCATGATTCCCCAGCACGCCTTTGTGTGGTGCGTTTCAGCCCTACAATCCTTCACAGTGAATGGTAATATGGGTTTCCCTATTTTATTCAGAAGTACAGTGGCATCCTTTGAATAAAAATGGACCCAAAACTAGGAAACTTTTCAGATTCCACTTTATGGCACTGGAATACAGCGATGCTGACAGGCAGTTTAGCGCTGCTGCCGAGGATGGCTACACTGACCTTTGACTGTCATAGCCAGAAAGGCTTAGCATCTAAAAGAGGAATAGACGAGTAAAGCCTGAAATGGACCAGCGATGATATCCAGCTGTACAACAAATTGCGTTATTTTGCGGCGATTACACGAATATAAATTAACCCTAAGAGTCTTTTGACACAAACTAGGCTAATCCCAGTAATCTTGTTCTGCTGTAAGAGCCTGTCCTATGATGCTGTTCTGTGGGGTTATAGAGGAAGCGCACTCAAACTCGAGGTGTAGGTGTCCGTCCTGTGCTTACACGATGGAGCTACTAAACAGGGGCACTGCATCAAACCTCCGATGGCCCGCATTAAATCAAGATATGACTCTGCGCGTACTCATCCTGCTTACCATGAACTACAGCAGGACGTAGCCAGTGGCAACTGGATCACAACAAGGTAGGATTTGGGTCGCACTGGACAAGGATTTATTTTTAACGTTGCAAATTTGACTAACTGATGTACATTGCAAATATTAAGAATTTTTAAAATGCTATTTATTAACCCCTTAGTGACCACCAATACGCCTTTTCACGTTCGTCACTAAGGGGCCTTGGGCTAGGCTGACGCCTTTTCACGTGAGCCTAGTCTAAGTCCTGCACGGGTCTCCCGTGCAGGCTGGAGCCGGGGCTCAGCTGTCTGATGACAGCTGAGCTACTGCTTCAACGCCCGCGATCGAAGTTTACTTCGATCGCGGGTGTTTAACCCGTTAAATGCCGCCATCAATAGCGACCGCTGCATTTAACTTTGTTTACAGAGGGAGTGAGCTCCCTCTGTCACCCATCGGCGGCCCGCAAATACAATCGCGGGTCTCCGATGCGGTGTCATGGCAGCCGGGGGCTTGATAAAAGCCCCCAGGTCTGCCCTGGACATATGCCTGTTAGGACGCGCCGGAGGCACGTCCTAACAGATTGCCTGTCAGATTTACACTGACAGGCAATAATGCTCTGGTATACGAAGTATAAGAGCATTATAGCAGCGATCTGAAGATCGCACAGTAAAGTCCCCTAGTGGGACTAATAAAATAAATCAAAGTGAAATAGCTTATTAATAAAAATTACAGTAAAGAAATAAATAAAACCATTTTTTTCCATAAAAAGTGGTTTTATTTAGTAAAAGTGTAAAAAATAAATAAAAGTACACATATATGGTATCGCCGCGACCGTAATGACTCCATTAATAAAGTTAATATGTAATTTAAACCGCAAGGTGAACACCGTAAAAAAAAAAACGCAAAAAACAATGGCGAAATTGCAATTTTTTTCCATTGCCCCCCAAAAAAGTCATAATAAAAATTAATCAATAAGTGCCATGCACCCCAAAACAGTACCAATCAAAACTACGTCTCGTCCCGCAGAAAACAAGCCCAAAAAATCACTACATTGATGGAAAAATAAAAAAGTTACGGCTCTTGGAAAGCGACGATGCAAAAACAAATAATTTTAGTTCAAAAGTGTTTTTATTGTGCAAAAGTCGTAAAACATTAAAAAACTCTACATATGTGGTATCGCCGTAATCGTACCGACCCAAAGAATAAAGGTAATGTGTTATTTACGTTGCACAGTGAACGGCGTCAATTTAAAAACGCATAGAACAATGGCGGAATTTCAGGTTTTTTTTATAATCCCCCCCAAAAAAGTTAATAAAAAAATGATATGTACCCAAAAATGGTGCTATTAAAAAGTACAACTAATCCCGCCAAAAACAAGTCCTCATACAGCTATGTATACAGGCCTAAAATGGGCTGGTCACTAAGGGGTTAAGACTCTCTTCATTCTGGGAATACCCATTTAATATTAAGCAAAACAAAACAAATTAGGCATGCTACAACATAAAGCTCTGTTCACACTCAGTGTAAAGACCCTTTCTGTTTCTCACTGAAAATGCTATCAGGTCCCAGCCTAAAATACAAAATATTAAGTCATGAGATCTGTTCTCATTTTTCTTTATTGAAAAGATGGAGAATGAATCCCTATGGTATAAAAGTCAAATTTGAACCAACATCACAATCACAATATTTTGCGTACATTCATAACCCCTTCCCGCTGAGCCATTCTCCATTTTCAATTTTTCCTCCCCGCATTCCAAGAACTATTACTTTTTTGTTTTAGCTAACATTATAGAACATAAGGGATTATTTTTGGGGAGGGTGGGAGAGTTGTAGTTTTTAATGGAACCGTTTCATTTACCATACAATATATCATACAATGTACTGAGAAGCTTTTAAACATTATTTTGTGGTGTGTAATGGGGTAAAAAAACCTTCAGCAATTCATTGTGTTTTGGGTATAGTTTTTTGGCATTCACACTGCTGTAAAAATGACATGCTAACACTGTATTCTGCAGGTCAATACAAACACAATGATATCAAATTTATAAAGTTTGTTTCACTACTTTTACCAAATAAAAACTATTTCTTTAAAAAAAAAAATGTGTTTTGCGTCACCATATTCTGACTCCTAACTTATTTTTCTGTTAATGGAGCTGTGCGATGGCTTGTTTTTTCGGGGCGAGCTGTAGTTTTTTTTGGTATCATTTTTTGGGGGAGGCAAAATAACAAAAAAACATCAATACTGGCATTCACTTTTTTTTACAGCGTTCACTCTCATGGATACATAACGTTATATTAGAAAAGTTTAGACTTTTTGGACACAGCGATACCAATTATGTTTTTTTATAGTTTTAATAACTTTAGCGGAAGACTGCAAAAATATATTTTTATTTTTTTGTACATTTGTAAAATCTTTATTAAATAAAATAATAATTGTCCCACTAGGGGACTTGAACAAGTGATTGTTAAATCACTGGTCAAATACACTACAATACTTAGCACAATACTTCATTAAACATTCCCAGAAATAGGGCTTATTAGGAGGACAAAGATGGCAGACCTGGGGGCTTTTATTAGGCTGCCATGACAACCATCTGTACCCCGCGATCACGTCACAAGGGGTACTTAAAATGATGTGGTCACTATTGACGGAAGTATCTAAGCAGTTCAACAGCCAGGATCTGAGATTTCTCCAATCCTGGCCGTTAGAGAGGGATGTCAGCTGTAATACACAACCGCAGAGTATGGAGCAGGCTCAGCCCATGACGCCCCCCTCCGACTTCCACCATACGTGTACAGTGGATGTCAGAAATGGGTTAAAGAGGAAATCCAATCAAAATCATCTTTGGCGAAATCATAGATACATGATGGAAGATCAAATTGCAAAGTCTGAAAAAATCACAGATTTCCAGCTTGCAAAATTCTGTTAGTGTTTTTAGAATATTGTGCCACATTTTCACTGTCATCGATTTGTATTAAAATCCACTGCATGCCCTTTGTTGTGATTTTTTTTCCATTGCTATACAAAAGGTGAAATATACTGCAACATCTGCGTTAAAATATGCAGGAGAATCTTTGTGATTTAAAACATCCACTGCGTGTGCACATGGCTTTACAACTCTGCTAAGCTCTTCTATGCGCACTGCATTCTGGGAGAATTCATTTTTTGTTACATCATATTCATTATCAGGACACTGCAGTAATGTTAGTGTTTGTGTATGTAGCTGCACATAGCGATATAACTATATCACTAGTGCAGTGTAAATGAATGGAGAGAAGTGCATGATGCTGATTGGTCAGCGTCATACACTCCTCTGTACAACGCCCACTTGGTCTAAAGTAAAAACATGCCCACTTGGGCATTAAGAAACTCATTAGCATAAAGCTAAAAATCGCTCATAAAGTGGTAAAACTAGATAGTTTTTACATTACAGCGCCAATCTTTTTATATAGGAGATAGGGCACTTATAATGTGGTGACAGAGCCTCTTTAACTGTTAGACACAATCATCAACATTAACCCCTTCCGGCCGCAGCCCTTTTCAGATTTTCATTTTAGTTTTTTCCTTCCCACCTTCTAAAAGCCATAACGTCTTTATTTTTCAGTCGATATAGTACTATGAGGGCTTGATTTTTGCGGGACAAGTTGTAGATTTTCGTAGCACATATTTTGAAATATAATGTACTAGCAAATGTAAAAAAAAAAATATTTGTGGGGTAGAAAATGAAAAAAACAGCGATTCCTCCATGGTTTTTTGCGCGCCGTTTTGACGGAATTCACTGTGCAATTAAAACAACATGTTAACTTTATTCTGTGGGTCAATACCATTACGGCGATACCTAATATTTTTAGTTTTTTCTATATTTTACTACATCTACAAGTAAAAACCTAAGTGTAAAATTTACTTTGTGTCGCCAAATTCCGAGAGCCGTAAATTTTTTATTTATTCGTCAATTAAGTGGTATGAGGGCTTATTTTTTTGCGGGATAAGTTGCAGTTTTTAATAATACCATTTTGGTGTACATGCGACGGTTTCATCACTTTTTATTTCATTTTTTGTGGGAGATTAGGTGACCAAAAAATAGAGATTCTGGCGTTTACAATTTTTTTTTCTGTGCAGTTTAAATAATGATATATTTTAATAGTTCAGACTTTTACGGACGCGGCGATACGAATTATGTTTATTTATTTATTTTTTTACTATGCTCTAGAGGGAAAATGGTAAAAGAGTTTTTTTTAACTTTTAATATATATTATTTTTTTTAAACACCCAAAAAAACAACCTTTATTTAACTCATTTTTACTTTTTTTTTTTTATTAGTCCCCCTAGGGGACTTCAACCAACTTGCACGATATACTGCAATACTAATGTGATTCTGACTGGCAGGGCTTAATAGGTGCACAAAGATGGCAGACCTGGCGGCCTTCATTAGGCCCCCAGGCAACCATCGTCCACCCCGCGATTGCGTTGCGGGGGGCGCGATGAGCTGTTAGAGGGGGTCGCCCCTCTTTCTAACGATTGAAATGTTAACGAGTTAAACGAGCGGGATCGCGCTCGAGCGCGATGCCGCTCGTTTCTCTGAAGTGTCGGCTGTAACAAACAGCCGACACCTGCATCGTATGGAGTGGGTTCACTCCGTGAGCCCGCTCCATACTTCCCCCACCCGACTTTGGCGTATGGATACGTCAAATGTCGGGAAGGGGTTAAAAGAAACAAATGCTGGAAATAGATCACACTGTGTGTAATGAATCTATATAATATATGAGTTTCACTTTTTGAACTGAATTACTGAAATAAATGCATTTTTGATGATATTCTAATTCATTAGGACTAGTATATAAACATGTATATACAATATGTATATATATATATATACACACACACACACACATATATATATATACACACATACACACACATAAGTCTATTACCCCTTGTTGCTGGTCTTTGTTGGTCCCAACCACATTATTCCCATAGGGACAAATGCTTATATTGCTGCATTATCCCATCGCTATAGGCCCATATAAATTACAAAATTACATTTTGTACATAGTGCTGTCATGTCTCCCAGCAGCGAATCTTTATCTATCTATACATAAATATTAAATATTATTTGTTTCATTTAATCCCTTTAAGGCCCTGTTCACAGAGTTTTTTTTTTACACTTTTTTGGACACGGAAACTGCACCAAAAAAGTCCGAAAATGGCTCCCATTGATTTCAATGGGAGGCGGAGGAGTTTTTTCCCAGTGAGCGGTAAAAAACGCTCGCGGGAAAAAGCGACATTCCCTATCTTCTGGCGTTTACGTCTCTGACCTCCAATTGACATCAATGGGAGCCAGAGAACTGTATTTTGCAGCGTTTTTTCCCGTGGCGCTCAATGGGCGCGAGCGAAAAACGCCGCAAAAAAACGCCACGGAAAACGGCGTGCAGGCAGATCAAAATCTGCCTCAAAATTCCAAACAGAAATTTGATGCAGAATTTTCTGCCTGCAAAAACCTCTGTGTGAACAGGGCCTAACATGGAAGCGTTCCACTTATTTTATTTGACCATGCTTTACCGATAATTATTCTGAATATATTATTAAATTGAAACAAATTAAATGCTTGACTCGTGCACATGCACAGTTCTAACATTCAGCAAAGATGAATATCATATTTCTCTATTAAGTTGTATGTAATGAAATTAAAGTGCTTCTTGAATAAGTTCTCTTACTAACATAGTAATATCCTTAGGGCACACAATTCAGTGCAACTGTATCCAAGCCTTGCTAATACAACAACCTCCAGAGTCTTGTGTCGCAATCCTTAGCAGAACAGAGGGCGTTCCCAATGCGGAGGATTAGTTCATGCCTGGGGTGCTTGGTAAGGTCAAGAACAGTGTTGTATCATGCCACAATTACCAAAATATTTATTACATTTCGACTTCATTTATTTCTGCTTAAAGAGGCTCTGTCACCACATTACAACTGCCCTATCTTCTACATAAGGAGATCGGCGCTGTAATGTAGGTGACGGTAATGCTTTTTATTAATAAAAACAATCTATTCTTACCACTTTATTAGCGTTTTTAGATTTATGCTAATGAGTTGCTTAATGCCCAAGTGGGCGTATTTTTACTTTAGACCAAGTGGGCATTGTACAGGGGAGTGTATGACGCTGACCAATCAGCATCATGCACTCCTCTCCATTCATTTACACAGCGCATAGGGATCCTGTTAGATCCTTATGTACTGTCTTATATGAACACATTAACAATACTGAAGTGTTTAGACAGTGAATAGACATTCCACGGGATGTCTATTCACAATCTCTGCACTTCGTTACTCTGTCTGTGGTAGTTACAGCAGAGGACGCGTAAATGACAGGTTACGAGATCACACTTCCTCTGCTGTAACTACCATAGAAACAATGTCTATTCACTGTCTAAACACTTCAGTATTGTTAATGTGTTAGTATAAGACAGCACATAAGGATCTAGCAGGATCCCTATGCGCTGAGTAAATGAATGGAGAGAAGTGAATGACGCTGATTGGTCAGCGTCATACACTCCTCTGTACAACGCCCACTTGGTTTAAAGTAAAAATACGCCCACTTGGGCATTAAGCAACTCATTAGCATAAATCTAAAAAACGCTAATAAAATGGTAAAAATAGATTGTTTTTTTAAATAAAAAGCATTACTGTCACCTACATTATAGCGCCCATCTCCTTATGTAGGAGATAGGGCACTTATAATGTGGTGACAGAGCCTCTTTAAAGAGGCTCTGTCACCACATTATAAGTGCCCCATCTCCTACATAAGGAGATCGGCACTGTAATGTAGGTGACAGTAATGCTTTTTATTTCGAAAAACTATCTATTTTAAACCACTTTGAGCGATTTTTTTACTTTATGCTAATGAGTTTCTTAATGCCCAAGTGGGCGTGTTTTACTTTAGACCAAGTGGGCGTTGTACAGAGGAGTGTATGACGCTGACCAATCAGCGTCATGCACTCCTCTCCATTCATTTACACTGCACTAGCGATATAGTTGTATCGCTATGTGCAGCCACAAACACGAACATTACTGCAGTGTCCTGATAATGAATATACATCACTACCAGCCTGGACGTGATGTTTATTCAGAATCCTGACACTTCTGAATCTTTTCTGTGAGATTCCAGCAAGGCAAGCGTAATCTTGCGAGATTATGATGTAACCTGTTATTTCAAACGAGATTACGCTTGCCTTGCTGGAATCTCACAGAAAAGATTCAGAAGAGTCAGGATTCTGAATAAACATCATGTCCAGGCTGGTAGTGATGTATATTCATTATCAGGACAGAGTGTATGACGCTGACCAATCTGCGTCATACACTTCTCTCCATTCATACTCCGCACAGCCTGAACTAGCGAGATCACGCTGTGCTGTCACATACTCCCACATTATCTTTACTGAAGTGTCTTGACAGTGAATAGACATCACCTCCAGCCAGGACGTGATGTCTATTCGAAATCCCGACACTTCTGTAAAGTTTGTGTGGGACTTAATCGCTTTCCGTCGTGGAACTCCTCAACTGAAAGTGAAACGGAAACCATTAGCAATGTTTCTGTCACCATTGACAAGCTAAAGTTTCCATTTGCACCGTTCCGGCAGGTTTCCGTTTTTTCAACGGAATCAATAGCGCAGTCGACTTGATTCCGTTGAAAAAACGGAAGCAGAACGCCTCTAAACATCTGCCCATTGATTTCAATGGGAAAACGCCGTTCTGTTCCTACTGGGCGCTTTTTACGCGACCGTGTTTTAAAGTGCATGTCACTTCTTCAAGCTGTTTATGGATCCGTTTTCCATAGACTATGGAAAAGCAGCTCCAAAAACGGCCGTTTAAAACGCTGCAAAAAAACACGACGGATTACAAAAAAGTCTGAAAATCAGGAGCGTTTTCCCTTGAAAACAGCTCCGTATTTTCAGATGTTTTTTATTTTGTGTGTGCACAAGCCCCTAAAATAAAAGTTCAAGATGTGCAGAGTTCATACATGCCACTTATGCCTCTTTCTACATGCAGAAATCTTTACATATTCACCAGAACTAAATAGACCAAAAATATCAGCGATCCACATGCCAATAAACATCTAAGTCATTGAGTCAACAAATGGTCCAATTCGGCGCAGGGTGTGCGTAACTTCTCATTTTGTTACTAGCTTTAGCAATAAAAAACAACCCCCTCAGAGCACATATCCTCTCTGATTGGGAAGAGGGATGATAACCTGTAGAAAACTTCCTGAATCACTCCCTTGGTAGTCACTAGTAGTCTATCTAGGGTCAGAGATGACTAACTGGCTGTGATCATTCTTCCAGCAGTAACTTGCAGCTTCCCACTCCAGATAAAAACACAAAGGCAGGAAGCAAAACTTTTCATCCTGCTCTCTGACTTCAAACGAGTGCTGCGCCCGAATATTACACCTAGAGTTTTGATGGTATCATTTGAAAGCCAATATGATAGCACAATCGTATGCAGCAAGCATTTAAAGTCATAACATATTACATATGTCCTTAGCAGTGAAAGGGTGGCTTGTAATACTTGTGTCTATAATGTAATGCAGCTGTGCACTTATTCATTTTTCGTGTTTTTTTTATCAAATATTCTAATGAAAGATAAGAAATATGTTGTGTATTAATGGAATTTGGGGGTGTTGGATCCATTTTCTGGTAGGATTTAGACCGTAATCACCAATCATACAAAAAGTGTAAAGGGGGATTTTAAAGAGCACTTATCACTTCTCCTGACAGGTTTACTTTAGTAATTACTTGCATTCAACATAAAATAATTCTGGAGCACATTTTCTTAGAGCTCTGTGTTGTGCCGTTCCTCTGTTAGTCCTCCAAGAAATTAGTAAATAAATTGACAACTGGGTGTTACTATTCTCTTTGTCAAAGGGGTGTGTTAGGGTATGTGCGCACACAAGTTATGCACAATTTAAATTTATGCTAAATAGTCCAAGGGTATGTGCACACAAAATAAAAAACGTCTCAAAATATGGAGCTGTTTTCAAGGGAAAACAGCCCCTGATTTTCAGAAGTTTTTAAATCATACTCGTATTTTTCACTGCGTTTTTTACGGCTGTTTTTCCATAGAGTCTACATGCACTTTTTCGCGGACGTTTTTTTAACGTTTCACTTGTGAAAAACGGCCGTGTAACAGAACGGCGTTTTTCCCATTAAAATCAATAGGCAGATGTTTGGAGGCGTCCCGATTCCGATTTTTCAGCCGTTTGGAGGCCCGAAAATAAGCCGTGTGAATATACCCTCATAGACAACTGGGCGTTTACTTTTTTTTATACCAACTGGGCGTTGTAAAGAGAAGTGTACGACGCTGACCAATCAGCGTCATACACTTCTCACCATTCATTTTTAGCTGTGCTCGCAGCACAGTGTGATCTCGCTGTGCTGTGATGAAGTCCCACATTAACTTTACAGAAGTGTATTGAGAGTGAATAGACATCGCTTCCAGCCAAGATACGATGTCTATTCACACTCCCGACACTTCGGTAAAGTTTCTGTGGGACTTCATCACAGCACGATCTCGCGAGATCACGCTGTAAATGACACCACAGTGTGATCTCGCCAGATCACGCTGTGCTATGTGTGTAAGTCCCCCAGAAACTTTACCGAAGTTACGGGAGTGTGAATAGACATTGCTTCCTGGCTGGAAGCAATGTCTATTGACTCTCAAGACACTTCGGTAAAGATAATGTGGTAGTATGTGACAGTAGGGATGCACGATGCATCGAAACTTCGATACTGTTTCGATACTGTGCATCTCCCAAACGGTTCGAAACTGTTATCTCATGTATTTCGATACTTAGCTGTGCGGCCGCACAGTTAAGTATAGTAATACATGAATGTATGAGAGCAGGGCTGCGGCTGTCTAATACATTTATTGCCCCGCTCCCGTGTCCTGACATGTGCGCGCGGTCAGCATGAGGTGATGCGGCCAGCGCTCCACTAATGAGCGGCGGCACTGAAGACAGAACATGGCGGGCGCACTGCAAAACACCCCCATGTTCTGTCCTCCATGCCTGAACCGCCGCTCATTAGTGCACCGCCGGCCGCATCTCCTCATGCTGACCGCGCGTGCACTGCCAGGAGCGGGGCAATGGCTGTATTACACAGCCGCAGCCCCACTCTATAGCGGCGGCGATCAGAGAAACATCTCATCTCCGCCGCTATTCCCCTGAATGCTGCGATCAAAGCGGACTGCTGCATTCAGGAGAAAATGAGTAGGGGGGACGCCCCTGGATCGCGTCACAGGAAATTCCTGTGACGCGATCGAAGGCCATACCATATATGGGCAGACAGCCCAGAGTCTATTGAAGGACCCCAGGGCTGTCTTACCATATCTCCTGTTAGGGAATACTTAGGTATGTCCTAACAACTGCCTGTGTACTATACGTACATAGGCTAATGTACTGAAATATATCTGATATATGCCTGTACATTAAAGTTTAAAAATAAAGTAAAAACATAGTAATATTAAATTTAAAACACATACCTTTATTTTTTTTTTACAATAAACATTTAAAATAAATCTCAATACATAAAACATACATATATTTGGTATTGGCGCAGCCGTAATAACCTACACAACAATTTTTTTGTGTCACTTATACGCTGTAAAAAAACAAACAAAAAAAACTTAACTTATTAATGTAAGGCACGAGTTGTGATGAATTTAACCTCCATGTGCCTCACATTAATAGTAATTAACCCTATCATGTACCTCACACATTAACCCATTATGACTGAGAAACATAATGGGGTTAATTACTATTAATGTGAGGCACGTGGAGGTTAAATTCATCATCACACCACGCGCCTCATCAGAAAATGGAAGAACTTTTTTTTATTTTATTACTGTTGGCAAAGTATCGTTTTGGTATCGAAATCGCAATACTACACCAAGTATCGGTATCGAAGTCCAAATTCTGGTATCGTGACATCCCTATGTGACAGCACAGCGTGATCTCGCGAGATCACGCTGTGCTGCGAGAAGAGCTAAAAATGAATGGGGAGAAGTGTATGACACTGATTGGTCAGCGTCATACACTTCTCTTTACAACGCTTGGTTGGTAAAAAGGTAAAAAACGCCCAGTTGTCTATTAACCCCTTCACACTCAGCGACGTAATATTCCGTCACGCTAACCAATACGTTCGCGCTCAGCGACGGAATATTACGTCCCGGGAATAACGGCCATTTTGGCCGTCCTCCCGACACATGCAGGAGCTGTGACAGCTGCTGTCTCGTACAGCAGATGCCGCAGCTCCTACAGCGGGTACCGATCGCTGTGTCCCCGCTGATTAACCCCTTAAAAGCCGTGTTCAATAGCGATCACGGCTTTTTAGGGGTTAAGCTACAATCGCCGGCCTGCTACACGATAGCGGCCGGCGATTGTAACTATGGCAACTGGACACCAAACAATGGAGTCCGGCTATGCCATCGACGGAAGCATAGTCGGTCCTGACAAAGTCAGGACCCACTATGCTTGCTGTCAGTGAATAGCTGACAGCTCTAATACACTGCACTACGCATGTAGTGCAGTGTATTAGAATAGCGATCAGGGCCTCCTGCCCTCAAGTCCCCTAGTAGGATAAAGTTAAAAAAAAAAAGATTAAAAAAATATATAAAAATAAGAAAATAAAAGTTTTAAAAGTAATAAAAGTAAAAATCCCCCCTTTTCCCTTATCAGTCCTTTATTATTAATAAAAATATATAAACAAACAAATAAACTATACATAATTGGTATCGCCGCGTCCGTAACGGCCTGAACTACAAAATTATTTTGTTATTTATCCCGCGCGGTGAACGCCGTAAAAGAAAATAATAATAAACCGTACCAGAATCACAAATGTTTGGTCACTTCACCTCCCAAAAAATGGAATAAAAAGAGATCAAAAAGTCGCATGTACCTAAAAATGGTACTGATCAAAACTACACTTCGTTACGCAAAAAATAAGTCCTCGCACGGCTTTATTAATGGAAAAAAAAAAAAGTTCTGGCTCTTAGAATAAGGTAACACAAAAAGTAAATGATATTTTACAAAAAGTATTTTATTGTGCAAACGCCATAAGACATAAAAAAAACTATAAACATATGGTATCGCCCCGCAGAATAAAGTGAATGTCATTTATAGCGCACGGTGAACGCTGTAAAGAAAAAAAAATAGAATAAAAAAACAATAGTAGAATTGCTGTTTTTTAGTTACCACGCCACTAAAAAATAGAATAAAAACTGATAAAAAAGTCACATGCACCCCATGAAAACTACAATGAATTCCTCAAGGGGTCTAGTTTCCAAAATGGGGTCACTTTCGGGGGGTTTCCACTGTTTTGGCACCACAAGACCTCTTCAAATCGGACATGGTGCCTAATAAAAAAGGAGGGCTCAAAATCCACTAGGTGCTCCTTTGCTTCTGAGGCCGGTGCTTCAGTCCATTATCACGCTAGGGCCACATGTGGGATATTTCTCAAAACTGCAGAATCTGGGCAATAAATATTGAGTTGCGTTTCTCTGATAAAACCTTTTGTGTTATAAAAAAATGGTATAAAGAGGATTTTCTGACAAAAAATTTTGCTCTAAATTCCTGTGAAACACCTAAAGGGTTCATAAACTTTCTAAATGCTGTTGTGAATACATTGAGGGGTCTAGTTTCTAAAATGGGGTTCAAAGCAAGTTCAGAACTGAACTGTAACCTAAAAAAATAAAATAAATTAGGCAATACTTTGCTTCTTACATTATACTGATAATGAGCCGTGCCCACCCCGAGATGACCCCAGTTTTAACCGTTTGTATAAACGGAGACCCCTATTAGACCGTTTCAGTGTCCGGTTTTCCCAAGCATACACCCCCGAGAAGTGTATTTCTATTGATGAGTCCCTGGTACATTTTAAAGGGAGGGTTCAATTCCGCCAGTACCTGCCGAGTAAGAGGGCAAGGTATGGCGTGACGATGTATGAACTGTGCGAGAGTGCATCAGGGTATACCTACAGATTTAGGATATATGAAGGGAAGGACAGCAGTATTCAGCCCTCAGAATGCCCCCCCCCCCTTACTGGGAGTTAATGCCAAAATTGTGTGGGATTTGGTGCACCCACTGCGGGACCAGGGTTACCACCTTTACCTGGATAATTTTTATACCAGCTTCCCACTCTTCAACTGCCTCGATCCCAGAAGTCCTGCGGCATGCGGCGCTGCTAGAAGAAATCGGACAGGCCTCCCTAAGACTCTGCTTGGGAAAACACTCAGAAGGGGTGTGCCCAGGCAGCTGATAACAGCCACATGTAGGGTATTGCAGTACCCAGGAAAACCCACATTATAGTTTATGGGGTGTATGTCTACGGTCAAAATGCTCACTACACCTCTAGATGAATGCCTTAAAGAGGCTCTGTCACCAGATTTTGCAACCCCTATCTCCTATTGCAGCAGATCGGCGTTGCAATGTAGATAAGAGTAACGTTTTTGTTTTTAAAAACGAGCATATTTGGCCAAGTTATGACCATTTTTATATTTATGCAAATTAGGCTTTCTAAAGTACAACTGGGCGTGTATTTTGTATGTACATCTGAGCGTTTTTACTTCTTTTACTAGCTGGGCGTTGTGAATAGAAGTGTATGATGCTGACGAATCAGCATCATCCACTTCTCTTCGTTACCACCCAGCTTCTGGCAGTGAACAGACACACAGCGTGTTCTCGAGAGATCACGCTGTGACGTCACTCACTTCATGCCCCAGGTCCTGCATCGTGTCGGACGAGCGAGGACACATCGGCACCAGAGGCTACAGTTGATTCTGCAGCAGCATCGGCGTTTGCAGGTAAGTCGATGTAGCTACTTACCTGCAAACGCTGATGCTGCTGCAGAATCAACTGTAGCCTCTGGTGCCGGTGTGTCCTCGCTCGTCCGACACGATGCAGGACCTGGGGCAGGAAGTGACGTCACAGCGTGATCTCTCAAGAACACGCTGTGTGTCTGTGCACTGCCAGAAGCTGGGTGGTAACGAAGAGAAGTGGATGATGCTGATTCGTCAGCATTATACACTTCTATTCACAACGCCCAGCTAGTAAAACAAGTAAAAACGCCCAGATGTACACACACAATACACGCCCAGTTGTACATAACTTTAAACACGCCCAGTTGTACTTTAGAAAGCCTCATTTTCATAAATATAAAAATGGTCATAACTTGGCCAAAAATGCTCGTTTTAAAAAAAACAAAAAAAAACGTTACTCTTATCTACATTGCAGCGCCGATCTGCTGCAATAGGAGATAGGGGTTGCAAAATCTGGTGACAGAGCCTCTTTAAGGGTGTAGTTTTTAAAATGGGGTCACTTCTTGCGGGTTTCAACTGTACTGGGGCTTCTGCATACATGACTTCGCACAAGAAAATCCCCAGTAGGCCAAATGGTGGTCCTTTCGTTCTGAGCCCTCCCATGGGCCCAAACGGCAGTTTATCACCACAAGTGGGGTATTGCTGCACTCAGGACAAATTGCGCAACAGAATGGGGTATTTTATTTCTTGTGAAAATAAGACATTTTCAGCCAAAACGACATATAATTGGAAAAAATTAATTTTGTTTTAATTCCCAGCCCAATTCAAATAAGTTCTGTGAAAAAAAACGATGGGGTCAAAATGGTCACAACACCCATAAATGAATTCCTTGAGGGGTGTAGTTTCCAAAATGGGGTCACTTCTGGTGGGTTTCCATTGCTTTGATACCTCTGGGGCTCTGCAAATGCAACATGGCACCCGAAAACTAATCCAGCAAAATCTGCACTGCAAAGAACAAATAGCGCTCCTTTCCTTCTGAGCCCTCCCATGGACCCAAACGGCAGTTTATCACCACAAATGGGGTATTGCCGCACTCAAGGCAAATTGGGCAACAAAATGGAGTATTTTATTTCTTGTGAAAATAAGAATTTTTGAGCTAAAAGAACATATTGGAAAAAATATATATTTTTTTAATTCCCAGCCCAATTCAAATAAGTTCTGTGAAGAAACTATGGGGTCTAAAGGGTCACATTACTCATAAATGAATTCCTTGAGGGGTGTAGTTTCCAAAATGGGGTCACTTCTGGTGGGTTTCCATTGCTTTGATACCTCTGGGGCTCTGCAAATGCGACATGGCACCCGAAAACCAATCCAGCAAAATCTGGACTCCAACAAACATATAGCGCTCCTTTCCTTCTGAGCCCTCCCATGGGCCCAAACGGCAGTTTATCACCACAAATGGGGTATTGTCGCACTAAGGACAAATTGGGCAACAAAATGGGGTATTTTGTTCCCTGTGAAAATAAGACATTTTGATCACAAATGACATCTTATTGGAAAAAATTACATTTTTTTAATTTCACAGCCCAATTCAAATAGGTGCTGTGAAAAAACTGTGCGGTCAAAATGGTAACAACAACCATAATTGAATTCCTTGAAGGGTGCAGTTTCCAAAATGGGGTCACTGTTGGGGGATTCCTACTGTTTTGGCACCTCAACACCTCTTCAAACCTGGCATGCTGCCTAAAATATACTCTAATAAAAAAGAGGCCTCAAAATGCACTAGGTGCTTCTTTGCTTCTAGGGCTTGTGTTTTAGTTCACGAGCGCACTAGAGACACATGTGGGACATTTCTAAAAACTGCAGCATTTGGACAATACATATTTAGTAGTGTTTCTCTGGTAAAACCTTCTGTGTTACAGAAAAAAAAATTGAATAAAATTGAAATTCAGCAAGAAAAATGAAATTTGCAAATTTCACCTCCACTTTGCTTTAATTCCTGTGAAATGCCTGAAGGGTTAAAAAACTTTCTAAATGCTGTTTTGAATGCTTTGAGGGGTCTAGTTTTTAAAATGGGGTGTTTTATGGGGGTGTCTACTACATAGGTCCCTAAAAAGCCACTTCAGAACTGAACAGGTACATTAAAAAAAAGGTTTTTGACATTTTCTTAAAAATATGAGAAATTGCTGTTTATGTTCTAAGCCTTCTAACGTCCAAGAAAAATAAAAGAATGTTCAAAAAACAATGCTAATCTAAAGTAGACATATGGGAAATGTGAACTAGTAACTATTTTGGGTGGTATAACCGTCTGTTTTACAAGCAGATGCATTTAAATTCTGAAAAATGCTATTTTTTATACATTTTCTCTAAATTTTGCAATTTTTCACCAATAAACACTGAATATATCGACCAAATTTTACCACGAACATGAAGCCCAATGTGTCACGAGAAAACAATCTCAGAATCGCTTGTATAGGTTTAAGCATTCTGACGTTATTACCACAAAGTGAAATATGTCAGATTTGAAAAATGGGCTCTGAGCTAGGCTGCGTCCTTAAGGGGTTAAGAAACTAAATTAGCAAAAATCTAAAATTGTGCATAACTTCCTCAAAATTGATGGTTTTTCAAAATAAAAACCACTGCTGTTATCTACATTTCAGCGCCGATCAGATTATGTAGAAGATAGTATCATTTGGTGACAGAGCCTCTTGAATCTAATCTACTTTTAGGTCATTTTAAATAAAGAATTCAATTTTTGTATTGTACAAACTGTGTACTATCAGTTCTTTTTGATTTGGATATGAATATGTTTACATATAAGTTTATATGTATTCTAATTATATGACATGCGGGCCAATCACGAGTTAATCAGAGAGAGCGCAGTGCTTTGTTAGCAGCTCTTCTCTACAGCCAATATAAGAGGTAGTCCCAATAAAGGCACATGCATTGAAAATTATGTAATATTGCATTTAATTAATTCTTTGGTAATGACGCAACTTATCACAAAGGACAAAGTTAGGGTATGTTCACACGGCCAAATTTCAGACGTATACGAGGCGTATTATGCCTCGTTTTACGTCTGATTATACGGCTCCAATACGTCGGCAAACATCTGCCCATTCATTTGAATGGGTTTGCCGACGTACTGTGCAGACGACCTGTTATTTACGCGTCGTCGTTTGACAGCTGCCAAACGACGACTCGTAAAAATACAGCCTTGTCAAAAGAAGTGCAGGACACTTCTTTCAGACGTTTTTGGAGCTGTTTTCTCATAGACTCCAATGAAAACAGCTCCAAAAACGGACGTAAAAAACGCCGCGAAAACGGCGCGAAAAACGCCGCGAAAAATGCGAGTTGGTAAAAAACCGTCTGAAAAGCAGGGTCTGTTTTCCCTTGAAAACAGCTCTGGATTTTCAGACGTTTTGGTTGACTACGTGTGAACATACCCTTAATCAGCACCTCCTAACAAAGTGAAATACTGTAAATGGGCAGTTGCTAATCTGCTCTGACTGCAATATAAACCCACCAAACACAAGGTATGTTTAGTCTACGGACCCCTCTGAGTGAGATTTCCTAGTTGTGACAAGTGGGTCCACACAATTTGATCAAAATGTGCTCTAAAAACCTCACATTTAGGCCTTATTTACACGAGCGTATTTAACGTCTGTGATATGCATGTGAAAATCACGCGCGTCGCACGGCCCTATGTTAGTCAATGGGGCCATTCAGACAGGCCGCGATTTTCACGCAGCGCATTTCCGCTGCGTAAAACGCACAACATGTCCTATACCTGGCCCTTTTTCGCGCATCACGCACCCATTGATGTTAATGGGTGCATGAAAATCGTGCACGGCACACGGGAGCACTTCCGTGTGTCGCACGTGATTTGCGCAACAGTAGATAAAGAAATGAGGGAAAAAATAAAAGCACTTCCTTCATTTCTTTTTCTAAACAGCAAAACCGCATGTCATAAGGATGACGCACCATTCACTGATGACACACGGAACTGCAACGCGCGCAAAATGCAGCATTTTTTGCGCGCGCAAAACGCACACGCTCGTGTGAATCCGGCCTTAGGCTACATTCAGACGAGTGTGTGCAACCTCAGACATGAAAAACTGAAGTTTTATACGTCCGAGGTGCACCCGTATGGAATGCGTCATCACAGATCCCTCATAGGCTAGAGTCTATGGAGGGATGCATGAAAACGCAAGAAAATGGGAAATGTTGTATTTTTCCATGGACCCCCTCACAAGCTCCATTGAAACAATGGCCGTGTGAACAGCCCCATTGAAATACATGTGTCCGTATGATGGCCGTTGTTTTAACAGCTGTCATGCGGACGAGTTACACGCTCGTCTGAATGAGCACTTAGTGAGTATATTGAATATAGCCGTAATGCAATTTAAAATACAAATAATAAATGTTTGCATATATCTTAGCACCCACTGAGTGCTGATGTTTCCTTGTGTTGGTTTGCAATTTATTACACGGAAATGTATTCAGAACGCAACCGAAAAATAAAAAAACGATTTAGAAATTCTATAAACTACATTCATAGAAAGCTATTTAAAGTAAGCACTTGGCAAAAGCTGCTGCATATGACATGCAGATGATTAACGAACTCTGAATGAAAAACAGAAATCCATTCATAGACAAAGACTAGCAGAAAAATTAAGATTAGAATTTGTGGAAAATTACTATAAACACATAAAAACCATTTACCAACTTCTCACCATCTATTATATGTAGGTAACTAATATTATAATCACTAGGGCAATCAACCAAAAAATGGCGTGCTTCAACTGTTCCGTTTTCATTCATGTGCTAAAACGTTCAAGTATTTCTTAAAACGATACTAAGAAACATATACGTAGATATAGACCGATCAATATAAACAATACACAAATATAAAACTCAGACAACTATTGGATCACCCCCACGTCAACACCAGATGTCTTCGAAATGTCTTGTTTTGCTTTTTTACATTTTGTATTACAAGAGTGAATTGAAAATAGTGAGAAAAGCCAATGTCACATCAACGACCAGGGCTACACAGCGACTTTGCCCGCGACACAGGTAACATGACCAAAGATCGGTGTGTCACCCCTCCTGCATCGCAGGTAATAAATATGACCACGTTGCGACCCACTACTTGCCACGACTATTAGGTTTGGATATTTTGCTACCAATTTTTGCGGTCGCAGCAACCTGTGGGTCACAATGTGGCCATCGTATTCCCTTTCATTACCTGCAACACCGGCTGTTTAGCCCTAGCCTAAATCTGAATTTCTTATGAGCAGATCTGTGGAATAATAGTCTAGAAAAAAAAAAAAAGATAAGTGGCTCCAGCAGCCAAAAGAGTAATAAAACAAAAAACGTATTTTAGAAAAACATAACCCCTTCCCGCATTTTCACGTACATACACGTCATGGGAAGTGGAACCTTTCCACATTATGATGTGCATGTACGTGTGATGGTGATCGTGTGGGTACAGAAGCTGTGCCCGCATGATTACCGCGGCTGCCCGGCTATGACCGACTGCTGGGCTCCCGTTGCAACGGCTGAGATTGAGGAAACCTTTAAACTCAGCCATTTAACCCCTTAAATGCCATGACACCGAAAAAGGCCATACTTACAAATGGACACAGCCAGGCCAGAAATGCTGATGAAAGGGTGAGCAGGTGCTTTAAATAATAATAGCCACTCCCACTAGTCTTGAGGGGAGTGGTGTGTGGTGCATGGGATGTGTAGTAAGAAATAATAAATGAATAGTGTGTGTGCAAGTGTAATACTATAAGTGAAATATAGGGGGCAGTAATAAATGAAGTGCCTCAATAGAAATAAATGGATAATGGGGTGCAAGTGAGTGAAACATGGAGGGATAGTGTGTATGCTGGGAGAGCATGGTGTGTTGTTGTTTGGCATAGCAAGCAGGGTAGCCCGCTCTATGAATTATCAAGGCGTCACAAATAGGCTTCTACCTGGCTATACACGTTGTGCCTCATGACGTACACACTATCCCTCCATGTTTCACTCACTTGCACCCCATTATCCATTTATTTCTATTGAGGCACTTCATTTATTACTGCCCCCTATATTTCACTTATAGTATTACACTTGCACACACACTATTCATTTATTATTTCTTACTACACATCCCATGCACCACACACCACTCCCCTCAAGACTAGTGGGAGTGGCTATTATTATTTAAAGCACCTGCTCACCCTTTCATCAGCATTTCTGGCCTGGCTGTGTCCACTTGTAAGTATGGCCTTTTTCGGTGTTTTTGTATATGTCCCTGTGTTTTTATCGGTTCTGTTTGTGCATCAGGAACGTTCTGTTCCAGTTTAGGAGTTAGGGACTCGCAAGTCTGGGGATCCTTGTCGTGGATTGCGAGCTTGCGTCCTTTTGGCCAAAATGATTACCAATACCCCAGGTATTTTTCATTATTATGCATATTCGCTTCTCTTGGACACAGCCGGGTCTTTGATGCTGGGAGAGCATGGTGTGTTGTTGTTTGGCATAGCAAGCAGGGTAGCCCGCTCTATGAATTATCAAGGCGTCACAAATAGGCTTCTACCTGGCTATACACGTTGTGCCTCATGACGTACACACTATCCCTCCATGTTTCACTCACTTGCACCCCATTATCCATTTATTTCTATTGAGGCACTTCATTTATTACTGCCCCCTATATTTCACTTATAGTATTACACTTGCACACACACTATTCATTTATTATTTCTTACTACACATCCCATGCACCACACACCACTCCCCTCAAGACTAGTGGGAGTGGCTATTATTATTTAAAGCACCTGCTCACCCTTTCATCAGCATTTCTGGCCTGGCTGTGTCCATTTGTAAGTATGGCCTTTTTCGGTGTTTTTGTATATGTCCCTGTGTTTTTATCGGTCCCCTTAAATGCCATGGTCAATAGCGACCTCGGCATTTAAATCTTTTGACAGAAGGAGGGGGCTCCCTGTCACCCATCGGCGGCCCGCAAACGCAATTCGCCAGCCGCCGACGGGTTGCCATAGCCCCCAGGCCTGCCCTGGCTTTATGCCTATTAGGCCGTGCCAGAGTTTTACACGAACAGGCAATAATGTTTTGGTACACTAAGAATACCAAAGCATTATATAAGCGATCAGAAGATGGCATAGTAAAGTCCCGTACAGTAAAAATAAAATCAAACCATATTTTTTTCATAAAATGTAATTTAATAAAAGTGTAAAAAAAACCTTGAGAAGTACACATATAAGGGAACGCCATAATCGTACCGACCCATACAATAAAGGTAACATGTTATTTATGGTGCATAGTGAACGGCAGACATTTAAAACGTGAACATTGCTGGAATAGCGTTTTTTTTTTCCAATTCTCTGCCCAAAAAAAGTGTTACTAAAAGTTAATCAATATAATATATGCACCAAAATATGGTTCCATTGAAAAAGACAACTCTTCCCACAAAAAACAAGCCCTCATACGGCTAGGTCAATGGAAAAATAAAAAAGTTCTAACTCTTGGAATGTGAAGATGAGAAAAATAAAAAAGAACGCTTGGTCATTAAGGCCAAGATAAGGGGTCGTTAAGGGGTTAAAAACATGGATGTGTATAGAGATGAGCGAACTTCTGATAAGTTCGGTTCGGCTGGTTCGCCGAATTTCTTGAAAAAGTTTGATTCGGACCGAACCTGTAATTCAATAGTCCATAAAAATCATGTATGGAGCTCCCGTAATGACGTGTGGCTACATGTGTGCACCCGGCATTACGGCAGCATTGCTAGGTGACGTCAGTAAATAGTCACTGTCCAGGGTGCTGAAAGAGTTAACTGATCGGCAGTAACTCTTTCAGCACCCTGGACAGTGAATTCCGATCACAATATAGTGCAAACTGTAAAAAAAAAAAAAGAAAAAGACGTTCGTACTTACCGAGAACTTCCTGCTTCTTCCTCCAGTCCTGTCTCCCGGCCGTTGCCTTGGTGACGCGTCCCTCTCGACATCCCTGGATGACGTTTCAGCCAATATGACCGCTGCAGCCAATCACAGGCTAATCACATGCTGCAGCGGTCACATGGACTGTCGCGTCATCCAGGGATGTCGGGCTGGATGTCAAGAGAGGGACGCGTCACCGTTGCCTTGGTGAGGCGTCCCTCTTTCGGCATTCAGCCCGACCTCTCTGGATGACGCGGCAGTCCATGTGACCGCTGCAGCCTGGGATTGGCTGCAGCCTGTGATCGGCCTGTGATTGGCTGCAGCGGTCACTTGGACTGAATCGTCATCCCGGGAGGTCGGACTGGAGGAAGAAGCACAGAGTTATCGGTAAGTAGGAACTTCTATTTTTTTTTACACGTTGATGTATCTTGTGTTCGGAAGTCACTGTCCAGGGTGTGAAACAGTTACTGCCGATCGCTTAACTCTTTCAGCACCCTAGACAGTGACTATCTCCTGATGTCGCGTACCGGAAAATCAGTGACTCATAAGCCGGGTTCGGTCAAAACGTGTTCGGCCGAACCCGGTGATGTTCGGATTCGCTGCGAACCGAACTTTTCACGATGTTCGGACCGAAACCGGGTTCGGTTGTCCCGGTTCGCTCATCTCTAGATGTGTACACTCCATAGAAAGGGGGTCATAATCACTTACGCGTTTCAGACTAAAGAAAACTAGTCCTTATTCATAGAGCCAACAAATAATGGTCTGTGTGATCTTAGGGCCTGCTCACATCACCGTTGCCCTACCATTGAGGGGTTCCGTCGGAGGTTTCCATCGGGGTAAACACTCAACGGAAAGGCAAACTTAAATCGAAGCTTCCTTTTCCCTCAGCATTGATATCAATGGTGACGGAAACGTTGCTCAAGGTTTCCGTTTGTCACATTTGTGACTGGGATCTGTTCCTTTGACGGAATAGCGCATACATATTTATCACACATTTGCCACAATAACAACCCTGACTACTTAAAGGTTTCATGCCACTCTACGTTTTAGAGAAATCCTAGTCTTAACACTGGCTCGCTTCCAGTGTTAAGTGCTAGGCTCGAGGAGAAGTGTCCACTGGGCGGCTACCTTCAGACTTCTCTGTGCCCGGCTCAAGTGGATCAATAGGACTCTTCCTATTTATATATAGGGACAGGGCCGTATTTAGAGTTCGTGCTGTCCTAGGCACTTTTAGTACCCATACCAGCTATTAGCAAGTCAGGTTAAAGCTGATCATGCACGTTAGGTCGCTTTCACACAAGCGTAATACGGTTGCTTTTCTGTGCCCAAATAACGGACTCAACACCTGGACCTCCCGCAGTTTATCCCGAAACTAAATTAGAGAATCATAGGCTCTTATGGGGCTCTAACTCTGGTTCTCGTGAATGGTAGTTGGTCCTGGGGTTGCGTCCGTAATACAAGCACAAAAATGCAACCATATTTTGCCCGTGTAAAAACGGCCTTAGATAGTGGTTGGTCAAATGCTTATCAGGCCACAAGACATCCCTCCTGATTCCCCTATTCACATGTATGCTTTGCAACATTAGTTTGTGAAAATGCCAGTCCATCCACCTGCATGACAGAAGACCGTAAAGTATCCAACTGTATAGGCATACGGTTGGATACGTCACCCATAGGTTACCATTGAAAAAATAAATAAATAATGAATATCGTGTGGGGATGGTCACGCAAAATATTGATTTGATATAGATATCTCTTCTAATCATTCACTTTGCATTTTGTGGATGAAAAAACAACTATCAACTGCTTTTTTTTTTTTTTTAAAGCCTTCTTACTTTGCAGCATTTTATCACAACTGCCTAAAACGTTTGCACAGTGTGTGTGTGTGTGTATATATATATATATATATATATATATATATATATATACACATACATATATATATATATATATATACACATACATATATATGTTTCTCTTGCCAAAATGCCCTCTCCATCTTCAGTAACCAAGCAGGGCTTTTATTTCACCTGGAAAACATTCACTTTGGTGCCCCTCCTCAACAAAGTAACGCATAGAAATCCCTTTGGATTTGTAGTTTGGTGGCCCAATCACCAGTCCACCCTGGCACTGCTGAAGATGATCGGCTCTGCTCTCCTCCATCATGCAAAGCAAGTCCGAACCATTAGTATGTATTTATTGTTTAGGAAATCCTGAATGCATCAAGGTTAGGCCCCTGGATGGGTTCGCCCATTTCTGAGCGAGTGCTCTGTTACCTATTAGGGTATATTCACACGGCCTATTTTCGGACGTTTTTCAGGCCGTAAACGGCCGAAAAATCTGGAGCAGAACGCCTCCAGACATCTGCCCATTGATTTAAATTGGAAACACAGCTTTCTGTTCCAACGGGCCGTTTTTTTATACGGCTGTTATGAAAAACGGCCGCGAAAAAGAGGTGCATGTCACTTCTTGGGACGTTTTTGGAGCAGTTTTCATAGATTATTGAATACAGCTCCAAAAACGGGCGTAAAAATAAAATATGTCAGAAAATCAGGAGCGGATTTCCCTTGAATATAGCTCCGTATTTTCAGGCGTTTTTGAGTTTGCGTGTGAACATACCCTTAGGGTTAGGGAAAACATTAGTACCCATACTCCTCATCATTAGCATTTTTTCCTTCCTGGTACCTTTGAGATTGCCTCTGTTGTACCACTCTTCTTTGTTATGTTTTATTATACCAGTTGGCATTATAAACCTATAGTTTTCTTTTGTACACTATTCGTATGGTTTTATGAAGTATTTTTTTTAAAGTTCAGTTTTATTTGGGCTATGATTAAGTGATATTATGTATCCTTGTCATTATTTGAAAGAACTTTATTCAATTTTCACAAATTGTAACAAATAAACCAAAAGCTGCTTCATCATATAAAGGTACTAAGTTGACAAGATTTTTTTCTTTTTAAGGCCTCATGCACACGACCATAGTGGTGTGCAAGGCCGTGATTTGCGGCTCGGACGGCCGCGGAGCGTTACCCGCAGGCCGCCCCCGAACCGCGGTCCCGTGCACATTCATTTCAATGAGTCTGGACCGCAAAATGCGGCCGTAATAAGACATGTCCTATCTTTTTGCAGTCCAGGCTCCCGGGCAATGTATGGGACGTGGAAACAACGGTCATGTGCATGAGCCCATAGAAATGAATGGGGCTGCAATTCACCCGCAGATTTGCATGAGGCGTTAGTGCAGATACTTCAGTATTACAAAGATACAGCATATTACGCTGACATTATAAAAGGAAAAGAACGAACAAACATTATAACAGGAAAAAAACGAACAATGTTTATGGAGAACAAAAGAAAGAGGAAAAGAAAATAGAAATGAAAAACAAAGGGGGGGGGGGTGACATTATTTAATTATGTTAACCCAGTAGAAAACTATTAATTAACAAATGTAGATGGCAAAGGAGGAGTATCTGCTTCTAATGGGAAGTAGAAAGAGTAGCAAAAACACTTGGCGCCAATAGTGGTACGGATCTTCAGGCGAGTAGTCCAATTGTGAAAAATCCATAGAACTGCTGCAGCCAGGTATGCAATTACCATTTTAGTTCTCTTTACAACCTTTAACCCCTTCAAGACACAGCCTGTTTTGGCCTTCAGGACACAGCCAATTTTTTCAAATCTGACATGTTTCACTTTATGTGGTAATAACTCCGGAATGCTTTTACCTATCCAAGCGATTCTGAGATTCTTTTCTCGTGACACATTGGACTTTATGTTACTGGCAAAATTTGCTCGATACATTAAGTATTTAATTGTGAAAAACACCAAAATTTAGCGAAAAATTGCAAAAATTAGCATTTTTCTAAATTTATATGTATCAGCTTGTAAGACAGATAGTAATACCACACAAAATTGTTGCTAATTAACATCACCCACATGTCTACTTTAGATTGGCATCGTTTTTTGAACATCCTTTTATTTTTCTATGACATCACAAGGCTTAGAACTTTAGCAGCAATTTCTCACATTTTCAAGAAAATTTCAAAAGGCTATTTTTACAGGGACCAGTTCAGTTGTGAAATGGATTTTAGGGCCTTATATATTAGAAACCCTCGATAAGTCACCCCATTTTAAAAACTTCACCCCTCAAAGTATTCAAAACAGCATTAAGAAAGTTTCTTAACCCTTTAGATGTTTAACAGGAATTAAGGCAAAGTAGATGTGAAATGATCAAATTTCTTTTTTTTTTTGCAGAAATTCATTTTTCATCTATTTTTTTTGTAACACAGAAAGTTTTACCAGAGAAATGCAACTCAATATCTATTGCCCAGATTCTGCAGTTTTTAGAAATACCCCACATGTGGCCCTAGTGCACTTATTGACTGAAGCACAGGCCTCAGAAACAGTTTTGTTTGGAGTCTTACTGGTGTTTCCGTTTATAATGTTGGGGGTACATGTAAGGCGGGCGGAGTATATAAGGGGCATAGTCAGGTGGTATAATAATGGGGTAAAAAAAAACAATAAAATAATCCATAGATGTGTGTTACTCTGTGACACAATCCTTTCTGCACAGGCCGGTGTCGCACTAATAAATGGTCTTTACTTATTCCCCTTTTGGTCCGCACTCCGCACCTTTGAAGTTTGGGGAATTTTGCTGGGAAAGTGTTGTCCTGGTATAATACGGGCGCCCTCACTTCCAGCAGATATGTTTGGCCCTCCCCTTCCTGGTTCCCTAATTTTAGGGGCCTTGATAAATCGCCACTTGAAACAGAAGAAACGTTCCCCTCGGGCCGGCACAACTGCATATTTTTATTTCCTGGCTTATTGGTGCCTTGACTAATTTTATTTTTTCATAGACGTAGTGGTATAAGGGCTGTTTTTTTTTGTGTGACGAGCTGTAGTTTTTATTGGTACCATTTTGGGGTACATGCGACTTTTTGATCACTTGTTATCCTTTTTTTTTTGGGAGGCAAGGTGACCAAAAAACAGCAATTCTGGCATATTTTTTTTGTTCTTTTTATACAGCGTTCACCATGGGTTATAAATTACATGTTACCTTTATTCTGCGGGTCAGTCCGATTCCGGTGATACCTAATTTATAGCACTTTTTATGTTTTACAACTTTTTGCACAATAAAATAACTTTTGTAAAGAGAATGGATTTTTTCTGTCGCCAAGTTGTGAGAGCCATAACGGTTTTAAATTTTTCATCGACGGAGCTGTATGAGGGCTTGTTTTTAGCGAGACGAGTTATAGTTTTTATAGGTACCATTTTTAGGTACATGCGACTTTTTGATCACTTTTAGGCCTCATTTACACGAGCGTAATATACGCGCGTGCGACGCGCGTGCTTTTCACGCGTGTCGTACGCACCTATATTACTCTATGGGGCAGTGCAGACGATGCGTGAATTTTGTGCAGCGCGAGTGCGTTGCGTAAAACTCACGACATGTTCTAAAATTCTGAGTTTTTCGCGCATCACGCACCCATTGAAGTCAATGGGTGCGTGAAAACCACGAAGGTCGCACGGAAGCACTTCCGTGCGAACTGCGTGATTCGCGCAAGAGCTGTCAAACTGAATGTAAACAGAAAAGCACCACGTGCTTTTCTGTTTACAAACATCCGAACGGAGTGTCTTACACATGAGCGAACCGACCTTTACCGGGTTCGGCCGAACTCGTTTTGACCGAACCCGGCAGGAGACAGTCACTGTGCAGGGTGCTGAAAGAGTTAAACTGGTTCAGCACCCTGGACAGTGACTTCCGATCCCAATATACGTGAACGTTCTGACTTACCGATAACTCCCGGCTTCTTCCTCCAGTCTGACCTCCCGGGATGACAATTCAGTCCAAGTGACAGCTGCAGCCAATCACAAGCCAAGCACAGGCTGCAGCGGTCACATGGACTGCCGCGTCATCCAGGGAGGTGGGGCCAGATGTCAAGAGAGGCGCGTCACCAAGGACGCGTCACCAAGGCAACGGCCGGGAAGTTCTCGGTAAGTACGAACCTCTTTTTTTTTAAATAAGTTACTCGATATGGTGATCGGAATGCACTGTCGAGGGTGCTGAAAGAGTTACTGCCGATCAGTTAACTCTTTCAGCACCTTGGACAGTGACGGGTGTCGACTAGCCTCATCTCTATGATGGCGGCTGCGCGAAAATCACGCAGCCGCGCATCATACACGGATGACACACGGAGCTGTCAAGTGCCTTTTGCGCACGCAAAACGCTGCATTTTTTGCGCGCGCAAAACGCACACGCTCGTGTAAATGAGGCCTTAATTTCAATTTTTGGAAGACCAAGTGACCAAAAAATAGCAATTATGTCAGTATTTTTTAGTTATTTTTTTACGGCGTTCATTGCGCGGGATAAATAACATAATATTTTTATAGTTCAGGTCGTTACGGTCGCAGCGATACCAAATATGTATGGCTTTATTATTTTTTTCAATAATAAATGACTTGATAAGGGAAAAAGGCCGATTGTGTTTTGTGTTATTATTTGAAACTTTTATTGTATTTTTTACAACTTTTATTTTTACTTTATTTTACACTTTTCTTTAGTCCCACTAGGGGACTTGAAGGTCCAACTGTTTGTTTGATGTTCTAATACATTGCACTACCTATGTAGTGCAATGTATTAGAACTGTCAGTTGTTCACTGACAGCAAGCCAATCAGGCTCCGCCTCTGGGCGGGGCCTGATCGGCTAACGTAATGGCAGATAGGAAGCCATTGTTAGGCATCCTGTTGCCATAGTAGCAGTCGCCAGCCTTGCCATCGCATGGCAAGGCTGCCGATTGCATACAAACCACTTTGATGCAGCGATTGCATTGAATCGCTGCATTGAAGGGGTTAATGCCAGGAATCGGAGCTAGCTCCGGTTCCTGGCGATAGATCGGGGTGTCCGCTGTAACATACAGCGGACACCCACTGCTGATGACGCCGGCTCAGCTTCTGAGCCGGAAGCTGAGCCGGCGCCATCTTGCCGATGGTACCGGAAGCCTCCTGGGCCCCGCCGACGACGGGACATAGGAGGATTCCATTACAGGCTGATCGGGAGGTAAGTATTAGCCCTCCGATCGCCTTTGCAGCCACCGGCAACCCAGCGATCACGTCGGATTGGAGGCTAGCTCCGGTCCTGGCCGATACCTCAGGGTGCCAGCTGTAACATACAGCTGTCACCCGGCGGTGATGTCGCTGGCTCAGCTCCTGAGCCAGCTTCATCTCCATCACGTACAGTTACGTGGAGATGCGGGAAAAGGCCATCTCCCATGACGTAACTGTACGTGAAATTGCGGGAAGGGGTTAAAATGTTTTGATCTCTGTTGTGCATAATAATTTGAAACAGTGCATTTTGAGTTTTTTACTTCTAAAAAAAAATCTGTTATCATTAGGAGATTTGTTCAATAAAATTTGCATTATAGTTCAACAGTTGATGGCTTGAAGATTATACTGACTGTCATTTGCATCGACTATTTAGGAAAATCAGCGAAAAATAACATTTGCATAATAATTTGGAACGCGGTATATGTATGAAGGAATGGAATAATTAAATAAAGCCAGAATTGCTGGGAGGCATGTCAACATGCCAATTATCTATGCTTCTAGTGGTAGCAACAAGGATTACTAACACTTCAAAGTAGGCCAGTCTCCATACCATGCATAGCTGCTGAATAATTACAAGTAAAAACATTAAACTTATAACTTTCTGTACAATTCTACTTAAATATCAAGAGGTTTAAAAAATAAATAAATAAAAAAAACAATTCATACCAGTTCTAGGCCTTATGCAGACAGGAGTATCATACGTGTTTATTGTCCATATTGCAGAAGTAGTATCCAGACCACAGTAGGGATGCGCATCAAAACTTCGATGCGGTTTCGATACCGTGCACCCTGAAACTGTTCAATACCGTTATTTCATCTATTTCGATACGCTAAGTATAGTAATACATGCATGTAGTTAGAGCAGGGAAGCGGGTGTGTAAATATATGTGTAATATATTGCCCCGATCCTGAATCCTGACAAGTGCGCGGTCAGCATGATGTGACCAGCGCTGCACTAATGAGCGGCAGCACTGAAGACAGAACATGGCGGCAGCATATGGCGGCAGCATATGGCGGCAGCACACTGAAAAACACCCACACGTTCCGTTTTCCGTGCCTGCGTCGCCGCTCATTAGAGCAGCGCCGGCCGCATTACATAATGCTGACCGCACGTGCACTTGTTGCCAGGAGCGGGTCAATGGCTGTATTACACAGCCGCAGCCCCGCTCTAATGGCGGAGAGGAGAGAAACCTCTCATCTCTGCAGCATTAAAGGGGTAAATGAGAAGGGGGATACCTTTTGGATCGCGTCACGGGGAATCCCTGTGAAGTGATCGAGAGACATACCATATATGGGCAGACAGCCCAGCATCCATTGAAGGACCCCAGGGCTGTCTGACCATATTTCCTGTTAGGCTGGGTTCACACGACCTATTTTCAGACGTAAACGAGGCGTTTTAAGCCTCGATTTACGTCTGAAAATACGGCTCCAATACGTCGGCAAACATCTGCCCCTTCAATTGAATGGGTTTGCAGACGTAATGTGCCGACGAACTGTCATTTACGCGTCGCTGTCACACGACGACGCGTAAAAAAAGACGGCTCGTCAAAAGAAGTGCAGGACACTTCTCGAGACGTAATTGATTCCAATTAAGAACTGCTCCAAATTACGGCCGTAATTGACGCCTCGCAAAACGCGAGTACATGCAATTTCGTCTGAAATTTCTCATGAAAACAGCTCCGTAATTTCAGACGTAATGGTCGCTATCGTGTGCACATACCCTTAGGGCTTACTGAATTATGTCCTAACAACTGCCTGTGTACTATCAGTACACAGGCTAATGTACTGGCATATAGATATATGCCAGTACATTCATTAAAGTAAAAAAAATAATTATTATTTAACAATAAACAGTCTCAACACAAAATATACACATATTCGTATCGTCGCGGCCATAATAGCACATTTATAGCGTCATTCAGGTTTTACGCGGTTATAAAATAAAAAAATGCTTTTTCACTTATTAATGTGAGGCACTAGGAATTATGAATTTTGAACCTCCACGTGCCTCACATTAATAGTAATTAACCCCATCATGTTCCTCACACATTGACTCAATGTTGTCCATTATGACTGAGGAACATGATGGGGTTAATTACTGTTAATGTGAGGAACATGGAGGTTCAAAATTCATCACACCCCGCGCCTCATCAGAAAATGGAAGAACTTTTTTCTTATTATTGTTGGCAAAGTATCGTTTTGGTATCTAGTATCGAAATACTACACGAAGTATCGGTATTGAAGTCCAAATTCTGGTATCGTGACAACCCTAGACCATGGTGTGCACTACTTAATACTTTTTGGAGATGCTGAATGTCCAGTGAGTGTTAAAAATATTTAATATTTTTTGGCTTACATAGCGCCAACATTTCCCACACCACTCCCATCAGTCCCGGTCCACAATGGGGCTCACAATTTATTTTCCCTATTTCAGATACATACACTATGGTCAGCATCATAGTAAAGCAATCAACATGTTATAGAAGTGTGTCAGGAAACCGGCACACCCATAAGAATCTCAAGCAAACACGAGGAGAACATAGAAACGCCCAGGCATTCACATTTCATCTGTACTACATGTATATTTCAAAAGGGTTTTCTTAGGCCTCATGCACACGACCGCAGTGGTGTGCACGGCCGTGATTTTCGGCTTAGACGGCCGCGGAGTGTCACCCGCAAATCGCGGGCCGTGACATGGCTGCGTGCATTCATTTCTATGAGCATGGATCGCAAATCACGCCCGTAATAGGACAGGTCCTATCAATCTGCGGTCCAGACTCCTGGGCAATGCACGGACCGTGGAAACCACTGTCGTGTGCATGGGCTCATTGAAATGAATGGGGCCGCAATTCATCCGGGTGAATTGCGGCCGAAAAAATGCGTTCGTGTGCATGGGGCCTTAGGCTGTATTCTAGGGTGAAACAGGAAACAAATATCAGTGCAACAGACCTGTAATGCGGATGTAGTACTGATTACATATTAATGCTATATGATCTATAAGTAGGGAAGTACTTGTAGAACAAATCTTGCTAAAAAGTCCCTGCGTCTTATAGTCGGCAGTCAAGGGACCCGATAGCGCCAGGCCCCCTGACCGCTCCTTACTTAACCCCTTCCCGACCCATGATGTGCTGGCAATCAATATGTTCCTTTATTGGTCAAACAGCGAGCACTTGGACTATGAATCCGGATCCTCCCAATATTTTGGGTCCGATTCCCCGTGTTGATATTCTACCAGTACTACAAGGTATGTCAAACACCTTTGCTTATAGCAATGAAGATGCTTTAAGGATCGTACAAGGTGCAACCTGTGATTCTGCTTTTTTAAGTACTCCGTCAATTGAAGCCTTGAAAAGGCAGTATGAGAGTGAGTCAAAGCAAAATATCTCATTGGATTTGCATTTATCCACTATTGGAGTACTACAAGGCACAGCGGATCCCAAGGGGGCTAAGATCACATCTACACCCGAATTTATTTCCAAACAATGAATATTTTTGTACTAAATTTGAACATATATCCAATAAGTATGCATTCGATTTAATTCTCCTGAACATTGAATATTTACAGTCAGAGACTATATCGTTGGAGAGAAAATTAAAGGATATTGAAACCTCAATGGTTGATTCTTCTACTGAGCAGTCTTTCAATTCTCTTAAGGAGAAAGTTTCTGGTACTCTTGAAAGGGTTAAAATGGAGATTGAAAGGACGAAAAGGGACAAATGGCATCGGGACCTAGAAGATTACCGTAATGGCAAATTGTATAATTGGCAGAGTAATAATGTGAATTCCTTTGCAGCTCAACGCCGAAAGAAACCGAGGAAACCAAAATCTCGTAATTTACTCTATACGACCGGAGATTCCGATTACACAGATTATTCTGTTCACAAACCTTTTTAAGGCAAAGGTCCCCATGGAAACACAGATGTGCCAGGATAGGTGGACGTAAGCACCAACGGGAACGCAAGAGGACATCTTCACATGAAGTCGAGACCTTCAATGAGGAGAAATCCCCCACGGGCGAAAACCTAGTGGTAAAAATATCCTCTGTAGCCCTTACTGATGATCATGTACGGGTTTTACAGAAGGGATTGTCATTTTACCCTGATACTGACATTGACTGGTTTTAGTTAGATCTGGATCTGAGGAATTTCTTTAGGCGTCTGAATTTAAAAGTGCCATATTCTAATGGGCCAAATGTGTTAAAGGATGACGTTGAGTCTGTTTGTACTTTTCAAGCTAACAAGTTGGGGCTTAGACCGGTTAGTACGTATATCCCTCCATCCAGTCCTGTTATAGACACATTTTCTAAAATTGTATTGATTGAGATTAAGTCTTTGAAGGAACAAACCAGGGAGAATACTAGAATTAATCCAAACCATTCTAAAAGAGAATGAAAAGCTCTGAAGGAACTGATGAGCAATAAATTAATCACAATAAAACAAGCAGACAAAGGGGGGCCACAGTGATTATGGATACTACTAGTTATGAGGCAGAAATATATTGTGACATCTTGGGGACCACTTAGCTCACAGGATCACCATCTCCAGGGTGAGATGGTTGGCACACATATAAAGTTCACTCCAACTCATTGAATAAAAGTTTAAACCAGCCGAAGCTAGCTTTATTGTCTTCACCACAGCAAGCAGTGTTACAATAAAAAAACATACAAGATAAACCCTAGGCCGTCCAGCCTCTAACGAACACATTCAGTGTCCCCCACTACGAGATACTGAGCCTTGTGCCCAGCACCTCAAAACATAGGCAGCTTTACCTTACACGTTGGTTACTCTCACAGGCTAGCATGCCTGTCTTCCCCATACTGAGAGCCCTGTGTGAACATCACACATCTCAATTAAAGAGCCGCCTCAGGTGAAGCCTAAGTAGGCTCAGACGGCACAAGACATGGACTGTCTGTATGGAGTGGAAGTCTGACTTCTCCTACACACTCCAGCAAACCAGGCCCTATTCCGGGCTTTACACCCAAGCAACAGCAGAGAAAACTCTCTCTGCTGTACATGTTCCCTGGTTGCTTAAAACCTGACAGTTTCTGCACTGTCCAGTAGCTGCACTGCTACAATATACACAGTTGGCGGATACTGAAGTTTATGGTATATTAGTCAAAGATCCTAAATTTGATCTCTTAAATTAGATCAATGACATTGTTGAAAAAGCGGTGGAACAAAATATTATAGATCGGAAGTTGGGAGAATTTCTAAGAGTGGATAATCCAATTAAACCACTACTATATACACTCCCTAAAATCCACAAGAATTTATTTACCCCCGCCAGGGAGACCAATTGTATCAGGGAAGGGTTCAATTTTCAATAATGTTGCGATCTTTTTAGACAAAATCCTGAGAGAATTTGCAGTAAAAGCTCCCTCGTATATTAAAGATACTGCGGACTTCTTGAAGAGGTTAAAAGATGTTGATTCTAGTGGTACTCCGCTCCTAGTCTCATTTGACGTAGCGGCGTTATAAACTAGCATCGAACATGACAGAGGCTTAAAGGCTATACAGAGTTGTCTCGCCAGCACCGGATGAGACCCAGGGTGTGGACAATTCGTCCTCGCAGTATTGGAGCTAGTGGGACAGCGATGGTGTCCAATGTGGCCCCCACGTATGCAAACATCTTCATGTCCTCCTTCGAGGACGTATATGTCTACACCTCTACTTTTATGGGTCGCATCCGTTGCTGGTGGAGATATATTGATGATATCTTTGTCATCTGGGATGGTGACAATAACTCCTTGGATAATTTTCTTCTTGAACTCAACAGTTGTGTCCCGGATCTGCAGTTCACCATGGTTTATTCAAGGAGTGAGCTGCAGTACCTGGATACACTGGTACAATTGAAAGATGGTAGATTAACAACTGATTTGTTTATTAAACCGACGGACCGTAACAATTTGCTTTTATTCAATAGTAATCATCCAAGACACATGGTTGACTCTCTCCCACGGAGCCAACTCCTGAGGGTTGACCGTCTAGTATCTGATGACACACAGAAACAAATCAGATTGACGGAAATGTGTGGGAAATTCAGACAAAGGGGGTACCCCAGACATCTTATACAAAAACATAAGGATAGACTTAATACTGAAACAGTACAAGTTAAATGTAAGGTCAGACAAGAAAGGATACCTTTTATTTCCACTTTTGGACGTCTAAGTGGTCGCATTTCACATGTTCTACGTAGAAACTGGCCAATTATATCCAAGGGGCACAGTGGGATTGCTGCATTGAACGCACCTCCCATTATGTCGTACTGAAGGGCTAAGAATGTAAAAGATCTAGTAGTGAAGTCAGATATAGGAAGTCGAAAGAAGGATAAACCGACTGTCCTTTGCCCCCCTAAAAAAGGCAATTTTCCTTGCATGAACTGCTGTAACTGTAACAAAATCTTGAAGGGTGATAATTTTCGTCATCCATACACTGGTAAGGAATTTCAGGTTAGACGACGTTACACCTGCAACTCGGACCATGTTGTCTATATGATAACATGTCCCTGTTCCTCTCTCTATATAGGGGAGACCACTATGCCTATCAAACTAAGGATTAATAAACACAAGAGCACGATTAGCTGCCGGTAGCGAAACACTTTATAGAAAAAAACCATCAGCTTAACCAACTGAGATTTAGGGTCATTGACTCTGTTCCAGTATTGAGGAGAGAGGGTGACAGGCAGAGAATGCTTAAAAAGAAGGAACTTAGATGGATATATGAATTAGATACTTTGCATCCAAGGGGATTGAATCTTGAATACAAGGTTGTGCCAGGTCTTTAAATCCTCATTGTTCTATTGTCTAGATGTTTTTAACTATGGTTTTATTACATAGAATTCATATGCACTTGGTGATTCAATTTTTTAAATATTTTTAGATGCTGGAGAGGGTTTGCTCACCACGCATCGGCGACTTGGATTATGGGAGGAGTCAGGATATAGAGTCGAATATCACTTCTAGAAATGGATGGACAGAGATGATTACCCCCTTATGCCACCAGAAAATTTTTTACATTTTTTTGGGAAAAAAAATAAAAACATGAAAATTATGTATTACATATATTTTTGTATACGGAGGGGGTTGGCTAATCTGTGTGATTGGGAAGATTCAGGGATATTAATTATTTTTATGATGCTGCGCTAGGCTAAAGTTCAATCAGTTAAAGGGAATGTGTTGCTAGAAATTTTTTTTTTTAGTTAAACAATTATTTAAGTGATTACACATTGTTTTACATTTTTTTAAATTTTTTCACAAGTCAGGAAATATTATAAATTAGATTCTATTTCCCAAAATTGCAGCATGGTCAATGTGGTAAAGCAACCTCATTGCTTTATGCTGCAAATTTGGGGTAGACACACTCTCTCTAGTGTCCTCACACAATCCCCCCTCCCTTCTTCTAGCTAGTGCCAGGAGAAGGAGGGGTTTGAATCCTCAAACCTCCTACACTGTGTACCGCCATTTTCTGAGCGACTGCACAGTGTAGGAGGATTAGATACAGTGTCAGCAGACAGTATAACACGAACATACACGAACATTCTCTATGGGGTTGTATGTGCCGTATTCCATCTCTGTACAGAGATGAAAAAAAAATGGAAGCCCCCATACAGAAGTAAAAGTAAGAACAAAGTAAAAAGTAGAACATGAGAACACAAATAAAATTTATGTTAATATATTCAAAGCAACATGATAAAAAAATAAAAAATGTCATGAAACCTTCCCTTTAAGGCTCCAATAAGTCAGGAAAGAAAGATATGCAGTTGCACACGCCCGAGCTGAACACTTCTTCTGCTTCAAGAGGCGATTTATCAAGGCCCTAAAATTAGGGAACCAGGAAGGGAAAGGCACAACCTAAGGTGCCCGCATTATACCAGGACAACACTTCCCAGCTAAATTCCCCAAACTGCAAAGGTGCGGAGTGTTGTCCAAACAGGGATAAGGACACCATTTATCAGTGCAACATTGGCCTGTGAAGAAAGGATTGCTTCACAGCATAACATACTTATGGATTGTTTACCCCATTATTATACCACCTGACTATGCCCCTGATGTTCTCTGCCCAGCTTACATATGCCCCCACATTATAAACTGAAATACCAGCAATACTCAAACAAAACTACTACCAAGCAAAATCCTCGCTCCAAATGCTAAGTGGCGCTCCCTCCCTTCTGAGTGTGCCCAAACAGCAGATTACTTCCACATATATGGCATCGCCATACTCAGGAGAACCCTTTTAAACAATTTTTGGGGTGTGTGTCTCCAGTGGCACAAGCTAAACCTAAATTTTCTTTGAAAGAATGTAGATTTTAATTTTCACGGCCTATTTCCAATAATTTCTGCAATAAACCTGTCGGGTCAAAGTGCTCACTATACCGCTAGATTATTTCCTTGAGGGGTCTAGTTTCTCAAATTGGGTGACTTTTGGGGGATTTCCACTGTTTTGGCACCGCAAGAGCCCTTTCAAACCGGACATGGTGCATAAAATATTTTCTAATAAAAAGGAGGCCCAAAATATTCTAGGTGCTCCTTTGCTTCTGAGGCCTGTGATTCAGTCCATAAGCACACTAGGACCACATGTGGGATATTTCTGAAAACTGCAGAATCTGGGCAATAAATATTGAGTTGTATTTCTCTGGTAAAACTTTGTGTTACAAAAGAAATGGATTAAAAAGGAATTTCTGAAAAAAAAATGACATGTAAATTTCACCTCTACTTTGCTTTAATTCCTGTGAAACGTCTAAAGGGTTAAGAAACTTTCTATATGCCGTTTTGAATTCTTTGAGGGGTGAAGTTTTTTTAAATGGGGTGACTTATTGGGGATTTCTAATTAATAAGGCCCTCAAAGCCATTTCACAACTGAACTTGTCCTTGAAAAAATAGCCTTTAAAAATATGCCAATCTAAAGTAAACACAAGGGGGATGTTAATTAGCAACAATTTTGTGTGGTATAACTGCCTGTCTTACAAGCAGATACATATAAAAGAATTCGGCACACCAATTTTGAAACAAAGGTATTTTTAGTTTGTTTTTAATGCCAGTGGCAGAGTGCGAGGTTTCGGTCTAAGTGACCTTCATCAGGCACTGAGCCGTGCTGGAAAACAGTATAGACGAGTGCTAGTGGTGCTGATAGCGGCTAGCCGCTGTGTCATGTCGCTGGGAAAAGGGAAAACAGCTCTTCATTTTCAGACGTTTTTGAAGCCACTCGCGATTTTCGCTGCATTTTTTTATGGCCGTGTTTTGAGCTTTTTTCAATAGTCTATGAAAAACGGCTCCAAAAACGTCCCAAGAAGTGACCTGCACTTTTTCGCGGCCGTTTCTTTACGTGGCCATTTTTAAAAACGGCCGCGTAAAAAAACGGCCCATCTCAACAGAACACCGTTTTTCCCATTGAAATCAATGAGCAGATGTTTGGAGGCGTTTTGCTTCTGATTTTTCGGCCATTTTTCGGGCGTTTACGGCCCGAATATCGTCCGAAAATAGGCTGTGTGAACATACCCTAAAGGGTCTGAATACTTGTCAATGCAATATGTTCATTTTTCCTTTTCAATGAAATAGCAAAGATTACTAACATTCAGATTTTATTTTGTCATTATTAGGTATTAAAGAGGCTCTGTCACCAGATTTTGCAACCCCGATCTCCTATTGCAGCAGATCGGCGCTGCAATGTAGATAAGAGTAACGTTTGTTTTTTTTGTTTTTTTAAAACTAGCATTTTTGGCCAAGTTATGACCATTTTTATATTTATGCAAATGAGGCTTTCTAAAGTACAACTGGGCGTGTTTAAAGTAAAAGTACAACTGGGCGTGTATTATGTGCGTACATCTGGGCGTTTTTACTTCTTTTACTAGCTGGGCGTTGTGAATGTGATCTCTTGAGAACACACTGTGTCTGTGCAACTGCCAGAAGTTGGGTGTTAACGAAGAGAAGTGGATGATGCTGATTCGTCAGCATCATACACTCCCTTTCACAACGCCCAGCTAGTAAAACAAGTAAAAACGCCCAGATGTAACGCACATAATACATGCCCAGTTGTACTTTTACTTTAAACACACCCAGTTGTACTTTAGAAAGCCTCACTTGCATAAATATAAAAATGGTCATAACTTGGCCAAAAATGCTCGTTTTAAAAAAAAAAAAAAACGTTACTCTTATCTACATTGCAGCGCCGATCTGCTGCAATAGGAGATAGGTGTTGCAAAATCTGGTGACAGAGCCTCTTTAAGTGAAGAATGGTGGAGAAAAACTTGATATTTTTTTTCATTTTAGCACAAGGCCTTAACATAACAAAATTTGAAAAATGTAAAAGGGTCTGAAGACTATCCGAATGCATGGTAAATGGGGGTACTGGGCATAGACTTTTATGACCTGACATGGATTAGACATATCCTTGGAGGTCTGGCTGAAGAGATCCCAATGTTAGAAGTGAAAAGCCCCTGATGATTAAAGGGAGTGTCGAAAAAAAAAAAAAAACCTTATATGAACCCCTTTCCTCTATGGCCACTTTTGACCTTCCTGACAGAGCCTCATTTTTCAAATCTGACATGTTTCACTTTATTTGGTAATAACTTCGGAATGCTTTCACCTATCCAAGCGATTCTGAGATTGTTTTCTCGTGACACATTGGACTTTGTTACTGGCAAAATTTGCTCGATACATTCAGTATTTAATTGTGGAAAAACACCAAAATTTAGTGAAAAATTGCAAAAATGTGCATTTTTCTAAATTTAAATGTATCTGCTTGTAAGACAGGCAGTTATACCACATAAAATTGTTGCTAATTAACAGCCCCAAATGTCTACTTTAGATTGGCATCGTTTTATGAATATAGTTTTATTTTTCTAGGACGTTACAAGGCTTAGAACTTTAGCTGCAATTTCTCACTGTAGCGTCCATGGCCGCGGGCCGTCGGGTTTACTCACCTCCCGCAGCCATGGATCCGTGAGCGCTGGTCCCCATTTCCTTCCTAGGAGACGCCAGCGCTCACTTCCGCTCCGTTCTGCTGTGTCCCGTAGGGTGCGCGCGCACGCTCGTGCCTGGCCTTAAAGGGCCAGAGCGCGCACTTAGGAAATAGTCATCATCATCAACTGCCATGATTTCCCGGCCTATAAAAAGGTCCCAGGCCTTCTGATCCTTGCCTGAGCGTTGTTAGTTTTCCAAGTCTGTCTCGCAAATGGTCCCTTAGTGTTTCCCGTTCCAGTTGTTACCCGTGCCTTGTTCCTGTTTCCCGTGTTGTGCCTTTAGTATTGAGTCCGCCACGTCCTGTGTCATCCGCCACGTCCTGTGTCATCCGCCACGTCCGGCGCAACGGCAGGTACCTGTGTGCGGGACATTGTATTGCTGGGGTTTCCTGTTTGGCAAGCTGCTTCCCCGCTACAACGGTACGGCCTAGTGGGTCCACTAACGCGCTGCGTGACACTCACATTTTCAAGAAAATTTCAAAAAGTTATTTTTACAGGGGGCAGTTCAGTTGTGAAGTGGCTTTGAGGGCTTTATATATTAGAAACCCAGAATAAGTCACCCCATTTTAAAAACTTCACCCCTCAAAGTATTCAAAACAGCATTTAGAAAGTTTTTTCACCCTTTAGACGTTCCACACAAATTAAATCAAAAGTAGAGGTGACATTTACAAATTTCCTTTTTTGCACAAATTCATTTTTAATCCATTTCTTTGTAACACAGAAGGTTTTACCAGAGAAATGCAACTCAATATTTATTGCCCAGAGTCTGCAGTTTTTAGAAATATCCCGCATGTGACCGTAGTGTGGTAACGGGCCTCAGGAGCACCTAGTGAGTCTTGGGGTCTCCTTTTTATTAGAAAATATTTTAGGCGCCATGTCAGGTTTGAAGGGCTCTTGTGGTGCCAAAACAGTGGAAACCCCCAAAAGTGACCCCATTTGGGAAACTAGACCCTTCAAGGAAATTATCTAGGGGTATAGTGAGCATTTTGACCACACAGAAATTATTGCAGAAATTATTGGAAGTAGGCCGTGAAAATTAAAATCTACATTCTTTCAAAGCTAATTTTTTCTCATTAGGAGAAAAAGCACCTCCACATTTGTAAAGCAATTTCTCCTGATTAAAAAAACACCCCACATGTGGTTCTAAATGGCTGTTTGGACACACGGCAGGGCTTAGAAGGGAAAGAGTGCCATTTGGCTTTTGGAGCTCAAATTTAGCAGGAATGGTTTGCGGACGCCATTTCAAAATTGCAAAGCCCCCGAAGGGTCAAAACAGTGGAAACCTCCCACAAGTGACCCCATTTTGGAAACTACACGCCTTGAGGAATTAATCTATGGGTGTAGTGAGCATTTTGACCCCACAGGTGTTTTATAGATTTTATTAGGAATGGGCAGTGAAAATAAAAAAAATCCTTTTTCTTCAATACGACGTAGCCTTAGCTCAAAATTTTTCATTTTCTCAATAAATAAAAGAAAAAAAGAACCATAACGTTTGTAAATCAATTTCTCCTAAGTACAGCAATACCTGATACGTGGTCATAAACTGCTGTTTGGGCACACGGTAGGGCTCAGAAGGGAAGGAGCGCTATTTGGCTTTTGGAGTGCAGATTTTGCTGGATTACTTTCCGGGCACTATGTCGCATTTGCAAAGCCCATGTGGGACCAAAACAGTGGAAACCCCCCACTAGTGACCCAATTTTGGAAACTATATCCCTAAAAGGTATTCACCTAGGGGTATAGTGAGCATTTTAACCCCGCAGGTGTTTTGATGAAATTTGTGTGCACTCGATGTTGCAGAGTGAAAATTGTATTTTTACCATAGATATGCAAATATGTGGTGCCCTGCTTGTGCAACCATAACAAGACTGCTCTCTAATTATTATGCTGTGTTTCCCGGTTTTAGAAAAACCCTACATTCGGCTCTAATCTTTTGCCTGGACTATCGACAGGGCTTTGGCAACTTACACAGTATTGGTTCACAATTGCAGAGGCTCGGATGTGAAATAAACCGCTGAGAAGTGACCCCATTTTGGAAACTACACCCCTCGAGGCATTTATTAAGGGGTGTAGTGAGCATTTTCACTCCACAGGTCTTTTCCATAAATGATTGTGCTGCGAATGGCGTAAAGTAAAAATTCAAATTTTTCCCTAGATGTGACATTTCAGTGGGAAATATGTAGTGCCCAGCTTATGCCACTGGAGACACACACCCCAAAAATTGTTAAAATGGTTCTCCCAGGTATGGCGATGCCATATATGTGGAAGTAAACAGCTGTTTGGGCACGCTGTAGAGCTCAGAAGGGAAGGAGCGACATTTAGCTATTGGAGCGTGGATTTTGCTTGGTAGTAGTTTTGTTTGGAGTTTTACTGGTGTTTCATTTTATAATGTGGGGGCACATGTAAGCCGGGCAGAGTACATCAGGGGCATAGTCTGGTGGTATAATAATGGGGTAAACAAAATGATCCATAGATGTGTATTACGCTGTGAGAATCCTTTCTGCACAGGCCGGTGTCACTGATAAATGGTGTGCTTATTTATCTCCCATTTGGTCCATACTCCCCAGCAAAATTCCTCAAACTGCAAAGGTGCGAAGTGTTGTCCTGGTATAATACGGGCACCGTCGCTTGAAGCAGATATGTTTGGGCCCTCCCCTTCCTGGTTGCCTAATTTTAGTGCCTTGATAATTCGCCTCTTGAAACAGAAGAAATGTTCCCCTCAGGGTGGCACAACTGCATATTTTTCTTTCCTACTTATTGGAGCCTTAACTTATTTTAATTCTTCATAGACGTAGTGGTATGAGGGCTGTTTTTTTGCGGGACGAGCTGTAGTTATTATTGTTACCATTTTGGGGTACATGCAACTTTTTGATCACTTGTTACCCTTTTTTTTTTGGGAGGCAAGGTAATAAAAAAACAATAATTCTGCCATAGTTTTTTTTATAGCGCGTTCACCATGCGTTATAAATTACATGTTACCTTTATTCTGCGGGTCAGTACGATTCCGGCGATACTTAATTTATAGAACTTTTTTATGTTTTACAAATTTTTGCACAATAAAATTACTTTTGTAAAAAGAATGTATTTTTTCTGTCGCCAAGTTTTAGGAGCCATAACTTTTTCATTTTTTCATCGACGGAGCGGTCTGAGGGCTTGTTTTTTGCGAGACGAATAATAGTTTTTATAGGTACCATTTTTAGATACATGCGACTTTGATCACTTTTTATTTCAATTTTTGTAAGACAAAGTGACCAAAAAAAAGCACGTTTGGCATTATTTTTTACAGCATTCACCGCGAGGGACAACGAACATAATATTTTTATAGTTCAGGTCGTTACGGACGCGGAGATACCAAATATGTATGGTTTTATAATTTTTTTTACAATAATAAATGACTTGATAATGGAAATAGGGCGATTGTGTTTTAGGTTATTACTTGAAACTTTCTTTTACTTTTTACAACTTTTATTTTTACTTTTTTTTTACACTTTTCTTTAGTCCCACTAGGGGACTTGAAGGTCCAACTGCTTGATTGATGTTCTAATATATTGCACTACCTATGTAGTGCAATGTATTAGAACTGTAAGTTATTCACTGACAGCAAGCCGATCAGGCTCCGACTCCGGTCAGGGCCTAATCGGCTTCTGTAATGGCAGACAGGAGGCCATTGTTAGGCCTCCTGTTGCCAAAGTAGCAGTCGCTAGCCTTGCCATCGCATGGCAGGCTGCCGATTTGCTACAAACCACTTTGATGCAGCGATCGCATTGGATCGCTGCATCGAAGGGGTTAATAGCAGGAATCGGAGCTAGCTCTGGTTCCTGCCGATACATCGGGGTGTCCGCTGTAAAGTACAGCGGACACCCACTGCTGATGACGCCGGCTCAGCTTCTGAGCCGGCGCCATCTTGCCGATGGTACCGGAAGCCTTTCAGTTCCCGCCGCCGAGCAGGGCATAGGAGGCTTCCATTGCTGGCAGACCGGGAGTTAAGTATTAGGCCTCCGATCGCCTTTCCAGCCATCGGCAACCCAGCGATCACGTTGCTGGGGTGCCGGTGTCTAAAAACTCCTCACATGCTGCGATCTCTATTGAACGCAGCATCTGAGGGGTTAAGCGGCCGGATCGGATGCTAGCTCTGGTCCTGGCCGATACCTCAGGGTTCCAGCTCTAACATACAGCTGTTACCCGATAGTCAACGTAATGGTACTGCGCTTTGCGGGAAACCTTTCCCGATTGTGCCGTATATATACACACGGCGCATGTCGGGAATGGGTTACTTATTTTTATTATGTTTTGTTTTTTTCCCCTTCTTCCACAGGTATTAAAAATTTTATAATCATTTTACATGTTTTCCTATGTGTGCCACCAGAGGGAGCACTTCCCATAATTACGGAAAGGTGAATAAGGAAAAGCAACCTGATTCACAGCTGTTGTAAGCGTGGGAAGAACACTCTCCCTGCTAGTGACAACACTAACCCACCCCCCCGTTCCCTATTTTTGGCTACAAGGCATGAAGAGGTGTCTTCAAATTGGCAAGTATAATGCAGCTCCATTTTTGGAGCGATTGTACAATGGTGGTACATAAACTTCTACATGAGTCTTTAAAAAAACGCACTGCGTAAAATAAAAAAAGCGTCAGCTCAATTTTTTGGTGCGTAAAACGCTCCAAATGTTTCCATAGACCATAGGAGTTCTAATTAGGCGCAAAAAAACACGGAAAAACGTCACACAAAACGCGTCAAGGACACGTGGAAAATGCATCAAAAACACCAGTATTTTAAAAAGCAAAAAAACAAAAAAAAAACTAGTGTATTTGACACGTTTACACATCAGTGTTCTTGAGCACCGTGGGAACATGCCCTAACGGAATTATTTTTCATTGACTTCTAGTTTCTATTGCGGCGCAGTGGAGAAGACCAAAGTCTGCTGTAGGTGAGTATATATTTTTTTCTTTTTCATACTACGAGCTTTATTTTCTGTTTTGCAGGTACTGATGGCCTATTTGGACTACTTTGATTATCTACCCTTTTAAAAAAAATATATAGATTTCAATAAAAAAATATTTTCCTAGGGTGTATTCACAGAGTGCGATATTACCGAGCGGCTGAAAACCACATAAAAAACGCATAATTTTTACCTAGATTTGTAAAATAGTGTCAAAAACGCATGAGTTTATTGGCCGTGCGGGAAAAACTCAGCAAAAAATTGCACTGTTTGAATACACCCTTATGTCTGTTTTTTAATACTTTATTAGAGTAATGGCAGTTGTCTGTTTGACAATGTCCATTACTAAGGCGGGGCTTAATGTTAGCCATTAAAAAGGCTAGCAGTAACCCCCATTATTACCTTGGTACACACCGTCACCAGGGTTATTGGGAAAAGCTGGGCACGATACAGTAACCGACCATCTGGAGTGCTGGCCGGGCACTGAGGCGGACGCAGGCTGGTATTATGGGGCTGGGAAGGGCCAAAAACTGTGGCCCTTCCCACCCTGGTAGTGCTAGGCTGTGGCTGCTTTATGGTATCTGGCTGGTTATAAAAATGGGCAGGACACAACCTAGTGCGTTCGCTCATATAAACACACACACACATACATATATGAAAATTTGAAATAAACAAAATTTACGTAGTTGAATAAGTGTGAGCACCCTCTTATAATTGGGAATATGGTGGTGTTCAGAATTAGCCAATTAAATTTAAACTCGTGTTAAATAGTAGTCAATACACAGCTGCCATTATTTAAAGTGATTCTGAGTAACCCCATCTATTAAGATTCTCCTGAAAAAAATTTTTTGTTGCATATGACAGCAAAAGCCATGGCCAGTAAAGAGCTTACAACACATCAAAGGGATCTGATTGTAGAAAGGCATCAGTCAGGAGAAGTGTACCAAAGAAATTCCAAGGCATTAGATATACCATGGAACACAGTGAAGACATTCATCAAGAAGTGGATTACATTTGGAACAACAGTGACATCACCAAGAACTGGACGTCCCTCAAAACTTGATGAAAAGACAAGACGAACATTGGTCCAAGAGGCTACCAAGAGGCCTACAGCAACATTAACCCCTTAACGCTCCATGACCTACTATTAGGTCATGCTAACTGTAGCGTTCGCGCTCAGTGACCTAATAGTAGGTCATGGAGTAAACACGGCGCCGTTCGCGCGGGGCGCGTTCATGAGCTGTGATAGCTGCTATTTCCGACAGCAGACTATCACTGCTCAATGTGCCGGGACCGATCGCGGAGCTCCCCCGCCGATTAACCCCTCAGAAGCCGCGTTCAATAGCGATCGCGGCTTCTTAGGGGTTAATCCGCCATCGCCGGCCTGCTACACGATAGCGGCCGGCAATGGTGACTATGGCAACCGGACACCAAACAATGGCGTCCGGCTATGCCATAGACGGAAGCCTAGTGGGTCCTGACAACGTCCGGACCCACTATGCTTGCTGTCAGTGAGTAGCTGACAGTTCTAATACACTGCACTACGTATGTAATGCAGTGTATTAGAATAGCGATCAGGGCCTCCTGCCCTCATGTCCCCTAGTGGGACAAAGTAATAAAGTTAAAAAAAAGTTACAAAAAGATGTGTAAAAATAAGAAAAATAAAAGTTTTAAAAGTAATAAAAGTAAAAGTCCCACTTTTTCCCTTATCACTTATTTATTATTAATAAAAATATATAAACAAACAAATAAACTATACATAATTGGTATCGCCGCGTCCGTAATGGCCTGAACTACAAAATTATTTTGTTATTTATACCGCACGGTGAACGCCGTAAAAAAAAATATTAATAAACCGTACCACAATCACAATTGTTTGGTCACTTCACCTCCCAAAAAATGGAATAAAAAGAGATCAAAAAGTCGCATGTACCGAAAAATGGTCCTGATCGAAACTACAGTTCGTTACGCAAAAAAATAAGTCCTCGCACGGCTTTATTGATTGAAAAATAAAAACGTTCTGGCTCTTAGAATAAGGTAACACAAAAAGTGAATGATTGTTTACAAAACGTATTTTATTGTGCAAACGCCATAAGACATAAAAAAAAACTATAAACATAGGGTATCGCCGTAATCGTATCGCCCCGCAGAATAAAGTGAATATGTCATTTATAGCGCACGGTGCACGCTTTAAAAAAAAAAGGATTAAAAAAACAATAGTAGAATTGCTGTTTTTTAGTCACCACGCCACTTAAAAAAAGAAAAAAAACTGATCAAAAAGTCACATGCACCCCAAGAAAACTACAGTGGATTCCTCAAGGGGTCTAGTTTCCAAATTGGGGTCACTTTTGGGGGGTTTCCAATGTTTTGGCACCACAAGACCTCTTCAAACCGGACATGGTGCCTAATAAAAAAGAGGCCTCAAAATCCACTAGGTGCTCTTTTGCTTCGGAGGCCAGCGCTTCAGTCCATTACCGCCCGAGGGCCACATGTGGGATATTTCTCTAAACCACAGAATCTGGGTAATACGTATTAAGTTGTGTTTCTCTGATAAATCCAATTGTGTTATAAAAAAAATGGTATAAAGAGGATTTTCTGACAAAAAAAAAAAAGTAAATTTCACTTCTACTTTGCTCTAAATTTCTGTGAAACACCTAAAGGGTTCATAAACTTTCTAAATGCTGTTGTGAATACTTTGAGGGGTCTAGTTTCTAAAATGGGGTGTTTGATAGGGGTTTCTAATATATGGGCCCCTCAAAGCAACTTCAGAACTGAACTGGAACCTAAAAAAATAAATAAATGAGGCAATACTTCGCTTCTCACATTATACTGATAATGAGCTGTGCCCACCCCGAGATTACCCCAGTTTTGACCGTTTGTATAAACGGAGACCCCTATTAGACCGTTTCAGTGCCCGGTTTTCCCAAGCATACACCCCCGAGAAGTGTTTTTCTATTGATGAGTCCCTGTTACATTTTAAAGGGAGGGTTCAATTCCGCCAGTACCTGCCGGGTAAGAGGGCAAGGTATGGTGTGAAGATGTATAAGCTGTGCGAGAGTGCATCAGGGTATACCTACAGATTTAGGATATATGAAGGAAAGGCCACCCCCAAACCAGACTGCATCCTGGACTACAATAGGTACATGGGAGGGATGGACTTGTCAAATCAAGTCCTGAAGCCCTACAGCGCCATGCGGTGTGGTATAAGAAGCTGGCCGGGCACATCATACAGATGGCTTTGTACAATGCGTACGTGCTACGTCGATGTGCAGGCCAGAGGGGAACTTTCCTGGAATTTCAAGATCTAATCTTTAGGGACCAGGAAGAGGGGGCACCCAGTACTTCTGGAAGCGAGGCCACACGCATCGTACCAGGGCAACACTTTCCAGGAGAAGTTCCCCAAACCGGTGGAAAGGGAAAGAGTCAAAAGAGGTGCAGAGTCTGCTATAAGAGGGGGATAAGGAAGAACACAATATACCAATGTGACACGTGTCCCGAAAAACCAGGGCTCTGTATAAAAGATTGTTTTAAAATGTATCATACATCCCTTGATTTTTAATTTACCCTGATGCACTCCGCACAGCTTACCCCCCTCATCTTTCCCTTCTGAGCCCTGCCGTATGCCCAGGCAGCTGATAACAGCCACATGTAGGGTATTGCCGTACCCAGGAGAACCCACATTACAATTTAAGGGGTGTATATCTCCGGTGGCGCATGCTGGGCACAATATATTGGACACTGAAATGGCATATATATATATAAAATTGCAAATCTCACACTGCACCATCTGCTGCGCATTATCTTTTACACAGTACCTGTGGGGTCAAAATGCTCACTACACCTCTAGATGAATGTCTTAAGGGGTGTAGTTTTTAAAATGTGGTCACTTCTCGGGGGTTTCAACTGTACTGGTACCTCAGGGGCTTCTGCCTACATGACTTCGCACCAGAAAAGCTCCAGTAGGCCAAATGGTGGTCCTTTCCTTCTGAGCCCTCCCATGGGCCCAAACGGCAGTTTATCACGACAAATGGGGTATTGCCGCACTAAGGACAAATTGGGCAACAAAATGGGGTATGTTGCTCCTTGTGAAAATAAGAAATTTTGATCAAAAATGACATCTTATTGGAAAAAATATCATTTTTTTCATTTCACAGCCCAATTCAAATAGGTGCTGTGAAAAAACTGTGCGGTCAAAATGATAACAAAAACCATAAATGATTTCCTTGAGGGGTGTAGTTTCCAAAATGGGGTCACTTCTGGTGGGTTTCCATTGCTTTGATACATCTGGGTCTCTGCAAATGCGACATGGCACCCGAAAACCAATCCAGCAAAATCTGGACTCCAACCAACACATAGCGCTCCTTTCCTTCTGAGCCCTCCCATGGGCCCAAACGGCAGTTTATCACCACAAATGGGGTATTGCCGCACTAAGGACAAATTGGGCAACAAAATGGGGTATGTTGTTCCCTGTGAAAATAAGAAATTTTGATCAAAAATGACATCTCATTTTTTTCATTTCACAGCCCAATTCAAATAGGTGCTGTGAAAAAACTGTGCGGTCAAAATAATAACAAAAACCATAAATGAATTTCTTGAGGGGTGTAATTTCCAAAATGGGGTCACTTCTGGTGGGTTTCCATTGTTTTGATACCTCAACACCTCTTCAAACCTGGCATGCTGCCTAAAATATATTCTAATAAAAAAGAGGCCTCAAAATGCACTAGGTGCTTCTTTGCTTCTAGGGCTTGTGTTTTAGTCCACGAGCGCAGTAGGGTCCACATGTGGGACATTTCTAAAAACTGCAGAATCTGGACAATACATATTTTGTAGTATTTCTCTGGTAAAACCTTCTCTGTTACAGAAAAAAATAGAAAAAAATTGAAATTCAGCAGAAAAAATGAAATTTGCAAATTTCATTTCCACTTTGCTTTAATTCCTGTGAAATGCCTGAAGGGTTAAAAAACTTTCTATATGCTGTTTTGAATTCTTTGAGGGGTCTAGTTTTTAAAATGGGGTGTTTTATGGGGGTTTCTAATACATAGGCCCCTCAAATCCACTTCAGAACTGAACTGGTACCTTCAAAAAAAGGCTTTTGAAATTTTCTTCAGAATATGAGAAATTGCTGTTTATGTTCTAAGCCTTGTAACGTCCATGAAAAAGAATGTTCAAAAAACTATGCCAATCTAAAGTAGACATATGGGAAATGTGAACTAGTAACTATTTTGGGTGGTATAACTGTATGTTTTTCAAGCAGATGCATTTAAATTCTGAAAAATGCTATTTTTTGTAAATTTTCTCTAAATTTTGCAATTTTTCACAAATAAAGACTGAATATATCGACCAAATTTTACCACGAACATGAAGCCCAAAGTGTCACGAGAAAACAATCTCAGAATCGCTTGGATAGGTTTAAGCATTCCGACGTTATTACCACATAAATTGAAATATGTCAGATTTGAAAAATGGGCTCTGAGCCTTAAGGCCCAAACTAGGCTGCGTCCTTAAGGGGTTAAAGTTGCTGCAGGACTTTCTGGCAGGTACTGGTTGTGTAGTGCATGTGACAACAATCTCCCGTATTCTTCATATGTCTGGGCAGTGGGGTTAGGTGGCAAGACGGAAGCCTTTTCTAACAAAGAAAAAACAAAGCCCGGCTATGTTTTGCAAAGACCTGCATCAAGTCTGCCTTTTAACCGCTTCCCGACCTCCCACAGTAAATTCATGTCGGCGCTTGCTGGGCTCTGTGCAGCGCCGACGTGAATTCACGATGGGTGTTAAAAGCGCGATCCGGGTGTCTCAGAGTAGCGCTGACACCCGGATCACGCTGTTATCCCATGCCTCTAGTCCCGGAGACATGACCGAGACCTAATTCGTTCAGGTCCCGGTCATGTGATCACAGGGAAAGTTTGTTGTAGCAACGAACTGGAAAGTTTGTTACTACAACAAACTGGAAAGTTTGTTGCTACAAGAAACTTTCCCGGGGACCGATTCCGGGTGCTGCAATCGGTTACATGGCAAAACCGGAGGCCATACAACAGCCCCCGGGTCTGCCATGCACAGCAGCCTATGAGAACCAGCCGGAGGCCGGTCCTCATAGGCTTCCTGTCAGTGTGACTCTCAGCGTCACACTGACAGTTTATAATATGTTACACTACCTAGGTAGTGTAATGTATTATAGCAGCTATCAGTGCTGCAGATCTTCAAGTAAAACAAGTAAAAAAAAAAGTAATAAAAATGTTTTATAAAAGTGTAAAAACAACTTATAAGTTACAAAAACAAAAAATGCTTTTTTCCTATGTCTTTTATTATAGGGAAAAAATGTAAATGTTAAAAAAAGTACACATATTTGGTATCACCGCGTTCATGACCCAAACGATAAAACTATAATATTATTTTTCCCGCACAGTGAACACCGCAAAAAAAATAATTAAAAAACAGTGTTAGAATCACTATTTTTTGGTCATCAACTCTCCAAAAATATAGAAGAAAAAGTGATCAAAAAGTCGCATGTACCCCAAAATAGTACCAATAAAAACTACAACCCGTCCCGCAAAAAACAAGCCCTTAGGGCTCATGCACACGACCAAAGTATAGGAGCACGGCCCGTAAAATGAAAAAATATAACATGTTCTATTTTTTTTAAAGGCAAGGGCACCTTCCCGTGAGAAAACGGGAAGGTACCCGTGACTAACAGAAGTCTATGGGCCCGTTATTGCGGGTCGTAATTACGACCCGCAATAACGGGTGTTTTTACGGTCGTGTGCATGAGGCCTTACAGAGCTTTTTTTGACTGAAAAATAAAAAAAACTTATGGCTCTCAGAATATGGGGACACAAAAAATAAATAATTTCATCGAAAAGTGATTTTATTGCGCAAAAGCCACAAAACATAAAAAAACTATATACATCTGGTATCGCCATAATCGTATCGACCTGCAGAATAAAGTAAAATTTAATTTATAGCGCACGGTGAACACTGTAAAAAAAAAAAAAAAGACAAAAAATTTTTTCATAATTTATGTTTTTTTTGTCACTTTGCTTGCCAAAAAAAATCTAATAAAAGGTGATAAAAAAAAAAAATCACATGTACCTTAAAATGGTACCAATGAAAACTACAGATTGTTCCGCAGCAAATAAGCTCCGGTGAAGAAAAAATAAAAAAGTTCTGCTGCTCAGAATATAGCGACAGAAATTGTGCAGTGTCCAAAAGCGGATAAGATCGGGCGCCATTTATCAGTGCAACATCGGCCACATATCTGCGGATTATTATTTATTTACCTTATTATTATACCCTCTTATTATGTCTTGATGTATATAAACTGAACTACCAGCAAAACCCAAAACAGAACAGTTAGCAAGCAAAATCTGCGCTCCAAAAGCCAAATGGCGCTCCCTCCCTTCTGAGCCCCACAACGTCCCAAAACACCAGCTTACGTCCACATATATGATATTTTATATCCGGGAGAACACGCTCAACATTGTACGAGGTATTTGTCTTCAGTGGCACAAACTGGGCACAACATATAGTGCATTAAAATGGCATATCAGTGGAAAATTTTAATTTTTACTTTGCACCATCCGCTGCGTATTAACGCATTCGCGCACCACGACTTAATAGCATGTTGTGGTGCGGGAGGTTATATATGGAGCGGGCTCATGCGCTGCGCCCGCTCCATATTCTGCAGGTGTCAGCTGTTTATTACAGCTGACACCCGGGACTAATTGACAGGAACAGCGATTGCGCTGTTACAGGAGTCTGTAAAAATTATATTATACTGCAATACATTAGTATTGCAGTGTATTGCACCAGCGACCTAATGATCGCTCGTTCCAGTCCCCTAAAGGGACTTTTGGGAGGTTTACACTGTTTTGGTACCTCAGGGGCTTTGCAAATGCGACATGACACCCGAAAACCATTCCAACTAAATTGGAGCTCCAAAAGCCTAATATTGTTCCTTCCCTTCTGAGTCTTGCCGTGGGTCCAAACAGCAGATTATTACCACATATGGCGTATTGTTGTAATCAGGACAAATTGATTTACAAATTTTGGGGTGATTTTTCCTTTATTCATTGTAAAAATTAAACATTTCTATGTTTTTTCAGAAAAAAGTAGATTTCCATTTTCACGGCCTAATGCCACTAAATTCAGCAAAAAAACTGTGGGGTCAAAATGCTAACTATAACCCCAGAAAAATTCCTTGAGGCGTGTAGTCTTCAAAATTGGGTCACTTTTAGGGGGGTTTCTACCGTTTTGCTCTCTCCATGGCGTGCAAACGCGACATGGCACTGAAAACCAATCCAGCAAAATCTGCGCTTCAAAATCCAAATGGCGCTCCTTTCCTTCTGAGCTCTGCCGTGGATCCAAACAGTAATTTGGTACCACATATGGGGTATTGCTGTAATCGGGAGAAGTAGCTTTACAAGTTTTGGGGTGCTTTTTATTCTTTATTCCTTGCAAATATTTTTTTTTATATTTTTTCAGAAAAAAAGTAGATTTTCACTTTCACAGGCAAACTCCAATAAATATAGCAAAAGACCTGTGGGGTTAAGATGCTAACTATACCCCTAGAAAAATGCCTTGAGGTGTGCAGTTTCCAAAACCGTGTCACTTTTGGGGGATTTCCACTGTTTTGGCACTACAAGACCTCTTCAAACCTGACATGGTGCCTAAAATATATTCTAAAAAAAGGAGGCCACAAAATCCACTGGGTGCTCCTTTGCTTCTGGGGCCGATTTTTCAGTCCATTATCCAACTAGGGCCACATGTGGGATATTTCTAAAAACTGCAGAATCTGGACAATAAATATTGAGTTGCATTTCTCTGGTAAAACCTTCTGTGTTACAGAAAAAAATGTATTACAAATAAATTGCAGCAAAAAAAAATAATTTGTAAATTTCCCCTCTACTTTGCTTTAATTCCTGTGAAGCGCCTAAAGGGTTAAGAAACTTTCTGAATGCTGTTTTGAATACTTTGAGGGGTGTAGTTTTTAATATGGGGTGATTTATGGGGTCTATCTAGTACATAAGGCCCTCAAAGCCGCTTTAGAACTGAACTGGTCCCTGTAAAAATAGCCTTTTGAAATTTTCTTGAAAATGTGAGAAATTGCTGCTAAAGCTATAAGCCTTGTAACATCCTAGAAAAATAAAATAATGTTCAAAAAACGATGCAAATATAAAGTAGACATATGGAATATGTGAAATAGTAACTATTTTGTGTGGTATTACTATCTGTCTTACAAGCCGATACATTTAAAATTAGAAAAATCATAAATTTTTGCACATTTTCTCTAAATTTTGGTGTTTTTCACAAATAAGCAATGAATTTATTGACCAAATTTTTCCACTAACATAAAGTACAATATGTCACGAGAAAACAATCTCAGAATCGCATGGATAGGCAAACGCATTCCAGAGTTATTACCACATAAATTGACACATGTCCGATTTGAAAAAATGGGGCTGGTCCTGAAGGCCAAAATTAGCTCGGTCTTGAAAGGGTTAAAGGAACATGGAAAATGTGTTAGGGTCTGATGAGACATTATTGGCCATAATTTCAAATGTTATGTTTGTCGCAAAGCCAACACTGCACATCACCAAAAGAACACCATACCCACAGTGATGCATGGTGGAGGCAGCATTATGCTTTTGGGCTGTTTTTCTGCAGCTTTAACCCCTTCCCGACATATGACATACAGTTATGCCATAGCCGGGAAGGGGAAGTATGTAGCGGGCTCAAGCAGTGAGCTCGCTCCATACGATGCCGGTGTCGGCTGTACGTTACAGCCGACACTTCAGAGTAACTAGCGGCATCGCGCTTGAGCGTGATCCCGCTAGTTTAACTAGTTAAATGGCGCGGTCAATACCGACCGCAGCATTTAAATCGTGAGAAAGAGGGGGGCGACCCAATCTAAAAGCTCATCGAAATTGCGGGGTGGGGGGGGGCAATGGTTGCTATGGCTACCTGGGGGTCTAATGAAGACCCCCAGGTCCGCCATCTTTGTACACCTATTAAGTCCTGCCTCTGGCAGGGCTTAAAGGACGAGTGTCACGAATAAAAAAAAAATTTCATATCAATTTGGTTTTAGTGTTTTATTAAAAAAAAAAAAAATTATTTGTGTGTTTGTGTTTTACTTTTTTTTATTTTTTAACTTTTTCTTCCCTATGGGGGCTGCCATTTTTTTTCCATCTCTGTATGTGTCGATTAACGACACATACAGACATGGAATACGGCACATGCAGCCCCATAGTGAATGCGAACGGGGCCCGTTCCATCCACTATGCTGTACGCCGTCTGTGTGGGAACGGCGCATGCGGCGCTCCCACACAGTCCAAATTGAAGGTCTTCGGCCGAGCGACGTCCGGCGCCATTTTCTTGTGGACCGGAAGCCGCGGCCGGACAGTAAGATTACTACTTCCGGTGGTGGCTTCCGGACTTGTGCACTTGGAGCGGAGGGAGCAGACGGAGCAGACGGAGCGGACGGACCGGCGGCGGCAGGAGCAGGTAAGGTAGGTCTGTGGATGTATGTGTTTTAGTGTGTGATTACTACTGTATGTAAACCTACTACACTGTGTGTTAGCTCAAAAAATGGCGACACACAGTGTAGGAAGTTTGACTGTTCCATCCCCTCCTTTCTCCTGGCACTAGCCAGGATAAAGGAGGGGGGATTCTGTGAGCTCACTAGAGCGAGTGTGTATTCTCAAAATTTGTAGCATAAAGCAATGCGGTTGCTTTACCACATGCCAATGCTGCAATTTTGGGAATTGCTCCATCTAGTGACCAGCACTGGGAAATGTTATAAATTAGAATCTAATTTATAATATCTCTTGACTCGTGAAAAAATTAAAAAAATTAGAACAATGTTTAATCACTTATACACTAACTGTTTAACTTAAAAAAAAATAAAAAAAAAAATTCTTGCGACACATTCCCTTTAATAGATGCCTGTCAGAATCACGATATACTGCAATACATTAGTATTGCAGTATATCGTGCAAGCGATCTAACGATCGCTGGTTGAAGTCCCCTAGGGGGGCTAATAAAAAAAAAAAAGTAAAAATGAGTTAAATAAAGTTTTTTTTTGTGTGTAAAAAAAAAAAATTAAATTAAAAGTTCAAAAAACCCCCTTTTCCATTTTCCCTCTAGAGCATAGTAAAAAAATAAATAAATATACATAATTGGTATCGCCGCGTCCGTAAAAGTCTGAACTATTACAATATATCATTATTTAACCCGCACGGTGAACGGCGTAAAAAAAAACAATTGTAAACGCCAGAATGTCTATTTTTTGGTCACCTAATCTCCCACAAAAAATGAAATAAAAAGTGGTCAAACCGTCGCATGAACACCAAAAAGGTATTATTAAAAACTACAGCTTATCCCGCAAAAAATAAGCCCTCATACCACTTAAGATGGAAAAATAAAAAAGTTATGGCTCTCGGAATTTGGCAATGCAAAATAAATTCTTTTTTACACTTAGGTTTTTATTTTTACTTGTAAAAGTAGTAAAATATAGAAAAAACTATACATATTTGGTATCGCCGTAATCGTATTGACCCGCATCATAAAGTTAACATGTTGTTTTAATTGCACAGTGAATTCCGTAAAAACAGCGCGCAAAAAAACATGGAGGAATCGCTGTTTTTTTTCATTTTCTACCCCACAAATTATTTTTTCCCCGTTTCCTAGTACATTATACGGCAAAATAAATGATGCTACGAAAAACTACAACTCGTCCCGCAAAAATCAAACCCTCATAGTACTATATCGACGGAAAAATAAAGACGCTACGGCTTTTGGAATGTGGAGAGGAAAAAACAAAAATGAAAATCTGAAAGTTGTTTAATTGGGGTTAATTGGGGCTTTAGTCAAGGTGAAGGGAATGATCAACAGTTCCTAATATCAGGCAATATTGGCACAAAACCTGCAGGCCCCTGCTAAAAAACTGAAGAAGAGGAGGAATTTTACCTTTCAGCACGACAACGACCCAAAGCATACCCCCAAATCAACAAAAGAATGGCTTCACCAGAAAAAGAAGAAAATGATCAAAGTTTTGGAATGGCCCAGCCAGAGCCCAGACCTGAATCCCATTGAAAGTCTGTGGGATGACCTGAAAGTACACAGGGGAGCTGACAGATTTGGAGTGCTTTTGCAAGGAAGAGTGGGCAGCAATTGCCAAGTAAAGATGTGCCATGCGGATTGACAGCATTCAATCTTTTTGGGTAGAAGTCTAAGTCAAAGGGTAATTCAACAAAGTACTAGTTTAAGAGTGTGCATATTTATGCAACCACATTTTTGTTTTTTATTTTTCCACCCTATAAGATTTCAGTTTGTTTTTCAATGGAATTGTACAAATTATGGGTCACATTAAAAGGTGGAAAAAGTTCTGAAATGATTCATCTTGTACGGACTTTGTAACATGACAAAAGCCTGGCATTTTTACAGGAGTGTGTAGACTTCTTATATCCACCATACATACACACACACACACACACACACACACATATATATATATATATATACATACATATATGCACACATACATATATATATATATATACACACACATATATATACACACACATACACATACACACACACACACATATACACACACACACATATACACACACACACATATATATACACACACACATATATATACACACACACACACATATATATACACACACACACACACACACATATATATATATATATACACACACACACACATATATATATACACACACACACACACACACACATATATAAACATACACATATATATACACACACATATATACACACACACATACACATATATATACACACACACATACAAATATATATACACACACACATACAAATATATATACACACACATACATATTTATACACACACACACACACACATTCACATATATATACACACACACACATACACATATATATACACACACACATACACATATATATACACACACACATACACATATATATACACACACACACATACACATATATATACACACACACACACACACACACACACATACATATACAGTGAAGGAAATAAGTATTTGATCCCTTGCTGATTTTGTAAGTTTGCCCACTGTCAAAGACATGAACAGTCTAGAATTTTTAGGCTAGGTTAATTTTACCAGTGAGAGATAGATTATATAAAAAAAACAAAAATGAAAAATCACAGTCAAAATTATATATATTTATTTGCATTGTGCACAGAGAAATAAGTATTTGATCCCCTACCAACCATTAAGAGTTCAGGCTCCTCCAGACCAGTTACACGCTCCAAATCAACTTGGTGCCTGCATTAAAGGGAATGTGTTGCCAGCAAAACATGTTGTTTTTTTTTTAATTAAACATTTAGTGTGTAGGTGATTAAACATTGTTCAAATTTTTTTTATTTTTTTCACGAGTCAGGAAATATTATAAATTAGATTCTAATTTATAATATTTCCCAGTGCTGGTCACTAAATGGAGCTATTCCCAAAATTGCAGCATTGCATGTGGTAAAGCAACCACATTGCTTTTTGCTGCAAAATTGGGAAAAAAGCACTCGCTCTAGTGAGCTCTGAGAATCCCCCCCTCCTTTATCCTGGCTAGTGCCGGGATAAACGAGGGGATTGAACGGTCTAACCTCCTACACTGTGTGTCGCCATTTTTTGAGCTAACACACAGTGTAGTAGGTTTACATACAGTAGTAAACACACACAAACACGAACATACATAGAAATCTCTTACCTGCTCCTGCCGCAGCGGCTCCCTCCGGCCCGTCCGCTCCGTCTGCTGCCGCTGGTCCAAGTGCACAAGTCCGGAAGCCGCGACCGGAAGTAGTAATCTTACTGTCCGGCCGCGACTTCCGGTCCACAGGAAAATGGCGCCGGACGGCGCGCATTTCAAATTGGACTGTGTGGGAGCGGCGCATGCGCAGTTCCCACACAGACGGCGTACACAGAAGTGGATGGGCCGGGACCCGTTTGCAGTCCCTATGGGACTGTGGCTGCCGTATTCCATGTCTGTATGTGTCGTTAATCGACACATACAGAAATGGAAAAAAAAATGGCAGCCCCCATAGGGAAGAAAAAGTGTAAAAATAAGAAAAAGTAACACACAAACACACAAATTAATCCAAATGTTTTTAATAAAGCACTAACATCTTTAACATATTAAAAAAAAAATTGTGATGACACTGTTCCTTTAAAGACACCTGTCTTACATGGTCACCTGTATAAAAGACTCCTGTCCACAGACTCAATTAATTAGTCTGACTCTAACCTCTACAACATGGGCAAGACCAAAGAGCTTTCTAAGGATGTCAGGGACAAGATCATAGACCTGCACAAGGCTGGAATGGGCTACAAAACCATAAATAAGATGCTGGGTGAGAAGGAGACAACTGTTGGTGCAATAGTAAGAAAATGGAAGACACAAAATGACTGTCAATCGACATCGATCTGGGGCTCCATGCAAAAGCTCACCTCGTGGGGTATCCTTGATCCTGAGGAAGATGAGAGCTCAGCCGAAAACTACACGGGGGGAACTTGTTAATGATCTCAAGGCAGCTGGGACCACAGTTACCAAGAAAACCATTGGTAACACATTACGTCGTAATGGATTAAAATCCTGCAGTGCCCGCATGTCCCCCTGCTCAAGAAGGCACATGTACAGGTCTGAAGTTTGCAAATGAACATCTGGATGATTCTGAGAGTGATTGGGAGAAGGTGCTGTGGTCAGATGAGACTAAAATTGAGCTCTTCGGCATTAACTCAACTCGCCGTGTTTGGAGAAAGAGAAATGCTGCCTATGACCCAAAGAACACCGTCCCCGCTGTCAAGCATGGAGGTGGAAACATTATGTTTTGGGGGTGTTTCTCTGCTAAGGGCACAGGACTACTTCACCGCATCAATGGGAGAATGGATGGAGCCATGTACTGTCAAATCCTGAGTGACAACCTCCTTCCCTCCACCAGGACATTAAAAATGGCTCGTGGCTGGGTCTTCCAGCACGACAATGACCCGAAACATACAGCCAAGGCAACAAAGGAGTGGCTCAAAAAGAAGCATATTAAGGTCATGGAGTGGCCTAGCCAGTCTCCAGACCTTAATCCCATCGAAAATTTATGGAGGGAGCTGAAGATACGAGTTGCCAAGCGATAGCCTCGAAATCTTAATGATTTACAGATGATCTGCAAAGAGGAGTGGGCCAAAATTCCATCTAACGTGTGCAAACCTCATCATCAACTACAAAAAAACGAAAAAACGTCTGACTGCTGTGCTTGCCAACAAGGGTTTTGCCACCAAGTATTAAGTCTTGTTTGCCAAAGGGATCAAATACTTATTTCTCTGTGCACAATGCAAATAAATATATATAATTTTGACTATGCGATTTTTTTTTTTTTTTTATATATATATAATCTATCTCTCACTGGTAAAATTAACCTAGCCTAAAAATTCTAGACTGTTCATGTCTTTGACAGTGGACAAACTTACAAAATCAGCAAGGGATCAAATACTTAATTCCCTCACTGTATGTATATATATATATATATATATATATATATATATGCACACACACACACACATATATATATACACACACACACACACACACATATAAATATATATATATATTACACACACACATATACACACACACACACACATATATACGCACACATATATACACATATACACACGCACACACACACATATATACACACACACACACATACACACATATATACACACACATATACACACATACATATACACACACACATATATATATACACACACACACACACACACACACACACACATATATACACAGACACACCACACATACACACACATATATATACACACACACATACACACACACATATATATACACACACACATATACACACACACATATATATATATATACACACACACACACATACACACATATATATATACATACACACACACATATACACACACACACACATATATATATACATACACACACTTTTTTTTTTTTTTTAAACCTAGATCATCGAAGTAGTCCAACGAATCTACGACGTATTCCAAACGGTTCAGCAGAACCTGCAAAACCAAAAAAGTAAAAAAAAAGTTAGTAGTATGAAAAATAAAAAAAACTTACTCACCTACAGCAGACTTCTGTCTTCTCCCCAGCGCCGCAATAGAAACTAGAGGTCAATAAACTCTAGTTTAAATTGTGGCGCACAGGACCTAGAGATGCGTCAGAATTATTAACTATTAATATTTCTGGCGCATCATGGAGGTTCCATTGGTCAGGAAAGGTTAATGCATGGGGGACTCCTAAAGTAACAGAGTCCCTGCATTAACTATGTGACCGGGGTTACTAGCGGTCACTTTGAAAGCAGGTCTGTGACCTACTTTCAATGTGACCACTAGTAACCACAGTCACATTGAACTCTCTATTCATAAGAAATTGATGGCCTATCCTCAGGATAGGACATCAATATCTGCTCCGTGGGGCCCGACTCCCCGCCGATCAGCTGCTTTGAAGGAACAATGGCTGCTTCCCCTTCATTCCCTGCTCCTACTGTGAATCGCCGTAATGCTTGTAGCGACCGTTCACAGTATTACAGCCTTCTCCCATACACTTGAATGGGAGAAAGCTGTAATTCTGTGAATCACCGCTACAAGCATAACAGTGATCCACAGTAGGAGCAGGGAATTAAGGGGAAGCAGTGGCCCACGAGCGCCGCTGTTCCCTTAAAATAGCTGATCAATGGGGATGCGGGAGTCGGACAGGCAATTTCTTATGAATGGAGAGTTCAATATGACCGGGGATACTAGTCGTCACACCGAAAGTAAGCCACTGACCTGCCTTCATTGTGACCGCTAGTAACCCCAGTCACATTGAATTGTTAGGCAGGGGTGGGGGGTGGCAGGGCAGCAATTCAAATCATATGCTGGGCAGTCCTGTATTCACAGAAGATGGTGCCCGGCAATTCATTTGAATTAGCAGCAGATCCTGCAATGACCGCAGGTGCTGCCGATCTTCAATAAAATGGCACCCCTTACGTCTTGAATGAGAGCATGCACAGCTCACAGATAGAAGGGCACCAGCCTAGGAGATGGGGTTGACGCCTGTACCTAGTCTCCTATGCCCTGGGTGTCCGTATAGCATCCGTTAATGTGTCGTGCAGAGACACATACACAGATGCCAATAAATATGGCTGCCTCCACAAAAGTATAAACACACAAAAAAAAGTTATATTAGGGAACACTGAAAGAAAAACAAAAAAAAAAAAAACGACCATAACTTAAAACACGTCAAATAAATTAAATAAATATTTAACTCTCCAGTGAAATCAATAGGAGCTGAGTGAAACCTGTGGAAACCTGAGTGAGATCACTAGTAGATTTAACACCGGTGGCGGGCCCTGCATCTGACAGCAGTCCCCGCTTCCGGGTCTCGTGCCTCTCTCGGTGCTTCTAGTCTTCTGCAACTCACAGCCGCAAGATCCCGAGTGCGCGCTCTGGCCGTCTTATAGGGCCAGTGCGCGCAAAATTCCTAAAGTTATTCAATCACCCCTGCTGCGTCCGAGGACTATTTAAAGATACCTCCTCCATCTCCCAAGTACCCGAGCAATGTTGTTGCTAACCTTGTCAATATAGAAATTGCACTCCTAATTTATTTGTGCTGTTTAGGTTCGGGTTGAAATACCCATAACATGTATATAAAAACCTAAACAAAAAAAGCACTCCAGGAACACTTGAATTATAGGATTTTAAAGAAATTATTCTTTATTTATTCCGAAATTAGTAATTTGTGGAAAAGCAAGTGATAAACTGAACGTTTCGGCCCAACCTGAGCCTTTCTCACAATCGCTGCATAAGATAAGCCGAGGATGTGTAGTAGGCGTCCTCCCGACGCTCCAAATAACCTTGTGTTAGACTGCAAAGGTTCTGTAGGCTGTTCCTGACTTTAGTATCCGTGTCCAGTGTCCTTGATAACTTTAGTATCCGTGTCCGTGACAGTCCAGTATCCGGGTTCAGTGTCTGAGACCAGCTGTGCCAGTTTCCGTTAATCCAGCACAAACCAGCTTCCGTTAATCCAGCACAAACCAGCTTCCGTTAATCCAGCACAAGCCAGATTCCGCTAATCCAGCACAAACCAGCTTCCGTTAATCCAGCACAAGACCGCTTCCGTTAATCCAGCACAAAACAGCTTCCGTTAATCCAGCACAAAACAGCTTCCGTTAATCCAGCACAAGACAGTTTCCGTTAATCCAGCACAAAACCGCTTCCGTTAATCCAGCACAAGACAGCTTCCGTTAATCCAGCACAAGACAGCTTCCGTTAATCCAGCACAAGACAGCTTCCGTTAATCCAGCACAAACCAGCTTCCATTAATCCAGCACAAACCAGCTTCCATTAATCTAGCACAAACCAGCTTCCGTTAATTTAGCACAAACCAGCTTCCGTTAATCCAGCACAATCCAGTTTTCGTTAACCCAGTAGAAACCAGCCATCCAGGTACCATTGATTAGTGACTGTTCTATATTTGTCTGACCAGCTGCTACCCCGTTACAGCGCAGTGGCCCAGTGCGTTCGCAACCCTGGTGGATGTAACAGTAGATTTCTATATTTAAAGAGGCTCTGTCACCAGATTATAATTTGACTATCTCCTACATAATCTGATTGGCGCTGTAATGTAGATAACAGCAGTGGTTTTTATTTTGAAAAACAATCATTTTTGAGAAAGTTATGAGCTAGTATAGATTTATACTAATGACTCTTAAAGGGAATGTGTTGCCAGAAAAACATGGTTTTTTTTAAAAAATTAAACATTTAGTGTGTGGGTGATTAAACATTGTTCAAATTTTTTTTTTTTTTTTTGCACGAGCCAGGAAATATTATAAATTATTTCTAATTTATAATACTACCCATTTTTGGTCACTAGATGGAGCTGTTCCCAAAATTGCAGCATTGCAACATTGGGTTAAAAGCCCTCGCTCTAGTGAGCTCTCAGCATCCCCCCCCTCCTTTATCCTGGCTAGTGCCGGGATAAACGAGGGGTTTGAACGGTGTAACCTCCTACACTGTGTCGCCATTTTTTGAGCTAACCCACAGTGTAGTAGGTTTACATACAGTAGTAAACACACACAAACACGAACATACATTGAAATCTCTTACCTGCTCCTGCCGCCGCGGCTCCCTCCGGACCGTCCGCTCCGTTTGCTGCCGCTGGTGCAAGTGCACAAATCCGGAAGCCGCGACCGGAAGTAGTAATATTACTGTCCGGCCGCGACTTCCGGTCCACAGGAAAATGGCGCCGGACGGCGCCAATTTCGAATAGGACTGTGTGGGAGCGGCGCATGCGCAGTTCCCACACAGACGCCGTACACTGCAGTCAATGGGACGGGAGCCGTTCGCAGTCCCTATGGGACTGTGGCTGCCGTATTCCATGTCTGTATGTGTCGTTAATCGACACACACAGAAATGGAACAAAAAATGGCAGCCCCCATAGGGAAGAAAAAGTGTAAAAATAAGAAAAAGTAAAACACAAACACACAAATGAATATAAACGTTTTTAATAAAGCACTAACATCTTTAACATATAAAAAAATAATTTGTGATGACACTGTTCCTTTAATGGACAACTGGGCGTGTTTTTACTTTTTACCAACTGGGTGTTGTACAGAGGAGTGTATGAGGCTGACCAATCAGTGACTAATCAGTGTCATACACTTCTCATTGTTCCAGCCCAACTTCTTTCACTGCACAATCACACTGTGCTGTGGATCATGCTGGGCTGGAACAATGAGAAGTGTATGACACTGATTAGTCACTGATTGGTCAGCCTCATACACTCCTCTGTACAACACCCAGGTGGTAAAAAGTAAAAACACGCCCAGTTGTCCATTAAGAGTCATTAGAATAAATCTATACTAGCTCATAACTTGCTCAAAAATGATTGTTTTTCAAAATAAAAACCACTGCTGTTATCTACATTACAGCTCCAATCAGATTATGTAGGAGATAGTCAAATTATAATCTGGTGACAGAGCCTCTTTAACACATTCAATGAACAGGAGGAAAGGTGCGCCATTGCATGCACGGTCAACTGCTCATGAAAAGGAATGCAAGGACCTATTTGCTCTTGGCATCAATGTGGCTCTGGTACATGGTTTTCTGACTATAGGACTTATGACATATAATTAAAGTTTTGTCAAAGAATGTGGCGACAGCCTTCATTTGGGCCTGTCACAAATCTGATTATAGACACAGACCAAAATACAATAATGACAGCTTCAACGGTCAGTGAAAAATATAGCTCTCAAATTAAACTGCTATGAGTGTTTGAACACCATACTCGAAGTTTTCAAGATAAGGGAAAATCCAAAGAAAAAGAGTACATTGCTGTTCAAATCCTTCTGTTACTAGTAGTAACTTTGTTGTGACAGAAAATTAGAAACTTGGTTTCATTTTAAAATTCAAAAATTTTAATAGATGTGAACTAAAATATATGTCCAGCGCTAATACAATCTTCCTTGGTGCGGAGTATAGCTTACAGGCACGTCGTGCAAAGTGTAGATATTGATTACCGCCATTTCACCCTGCAGTTAGGAGAGAGCACTTATTAACTATCCTAGCCGGGATTCCTACATGGATTCTTATTTTATTTACGACAATTACCAAAAAAGGCAAATAAAGCCTGTTTTTCCCAACAAACAAATACAAGATCCCAATATTGAATTGTGATTTAGTACTAATCTTTATTAAATTAACCAAAAAGAGGAACCACATATAAGGGTAAAACTAAGATGCAGTTAGACAGCATGGGTGCTCAGTGGCCAAATATCGGTGTGGTAGTAGCCATAGGAAGAGCATAGGTAGAGAGATGGCTACTATTCTGTAGCGGTAGTGTGTAGAGATAACCAACTGATAAGTATTTGTATCCCTCACTACAATTGCATCAATCTATAATTGAAAGAGTCACCCTGACATGTTTCGCTTTAGCGTCTTTAGGGGTATTGGGGCTATTCGCCCCAATACCCCTGAAGATGCCGCTTGGGCATGTGCATATGTAGGAAGGCGCCCTCAACTCCTGGGCAACATGGACAGGAGTAGGTATACGTCCCATCCTAAATAATTTGGAAGGTGTGTAAAAGATTTGGTGGAAATTTTTTTATCCAATAAGTCGGTCTCTTGTACATATTAAGCAGAGGTGTAGCTAGGTTCTCCTGCAACCGGGGCAAAGAATCAGCTTGGCGCCCGCCCCCCCCCCCCAAAAAAAACTTTCCCAACATCTTCCCACTTTCTCAACCAACCAATGAGGTGTAACTTCTTTTTTTCACTTTTATTATAATGTAACTGAAGCATAAAGCCATTTGTACATTTTACAAGCAGTATAGTTCTATGTGCGGTCCTTGTTTTGCGGATCCGTGATATGCAGCCGTATAAATGGCAACGGATGTGTGCTTGAGGCCTTAGGCCTCATGACCACATCAGTTTTTTTCATCAGGGTGCTATCCGTTGTTTGAACGGATAGCACCCTGACACATTCATTTCAATGGGTCCATGCACACTTCCATTGTTTTAACGGAACCGTGCCACCATTCCCTCAAAAATAGGGCAGGTCCTACTCCTGCACGTTTTTGACGGAACAGTCTCAGCATTTGCATTGATTTGGTCCGTGAAACAACGGACTACAAACGGAAGCCATCCGTGTGAGGTCCGTGATTCACCGGACCGTCATTAGCGGCAGTACGACGTAAGTGTGCATGAAGCCATATAGTCAAATCCTTCCTCCCCACTAAAAAAAATTTTATACAGAATCCCCTCACCCCACACAATATTTACAGTCAAATCCCCACTCCCACACAAAAACGATTTATAAAACACACACAGACACACACACACACCTACACACACCTACATACACACACACACACACACACACACACACACCTCCCCCCTACTTGCACATACACAGCTGTACTTATCAGTCCGGTGCTCCGTGGAGGAATCTTCATGTTATGAGGGGTCACACGTTGCAGGCAGGAGAGCTGTGTGTAAGACCGCTCCTCCCCAGTACTCTCTTCCTCCATCCTCCCTGCTAGCTGGGGCTGAACACTTCAATGGTATTCTCCTCACAGGCAGAGTGTATGGCCAGCTACATTATATGATGTCACATGTGACGTATAATGCAGCCGCCCGGAGCACACACGCTCTGGCTGTGCAGGAGAACATCGTGCTTTACAGTACACAGCTCCTGTCCCATGCGCTGCCCATGGCACTAAATGTCTATGGGATACCGGCCCTGAGGGCACATGCCTTCACTCCCCTGGTCGGCGCCCCCCCCTTCCTTCCCTTGTAATTGCGTCCGGGGCACATGTCTCGCCTGCCCCGCCCTAGCTACGCCCCTGTATTAAGGGACCTATTAGAGCGGATAGCATTTCCTTATGATCATCTGTAGATACAGAGGAAAGAGTCTGAGACATTCAGTCCATGGCTCTATCAAGTTTATTCGAAGATACAGTTAATAGCGGTCTTATAAAAACATGGATAATAGTTAAGCCAATGCCTCCTGCGTCACCCAATCCTACACCGGGGATGTACATAGTCGGACATTATATCCTGCAAATTGCGACCAAAGAGTATGTCTAAGCTGGAAATAACCCAAGATCAATATACCCAGGGTCGCCCACTCACTAGGGTTAGGAAGTCTTTGTAATTGTGGCAGAAGCGGGTTATACGAAAGCGGTATCCTAGGCAACCAGTACCGCTCCTCTGAGTTAAAGAGCAGCATTAATCTCAGCCAGACCTTCAGAGAAGTCTGCATTGGAATTGTAGGTATATGTCCTATGGATGGGCCTATCTATAGATAGAGTTCACCAGGGCTTTATAGGAAGCGAGGAGTGGGTGGGTAAAGCACCACCAAACAAACACCAGTTGGCTAGTAAGGAAATAGAGATATAGGTCCGGAAAGGCGAGCCCACTCTGCTCAGTTGGTAGTCGTAGCATACCCAAAGCAATTCTAGGAGAACCGCCTGCCCAGATAAAAGATCTAAGATCTTTGTCAATGTTGAAGTACAGTGATAATGGTAGCCACACTTAAGAATTGTGTAAGAGATATAAAAACCTAGGTAGGGACTTCATTTAGAACAAATAAATTCTGCCTGTAACTGGGGGGGGGAGGGGTTTCCATTTATCAAAGTCTATCCTGAGACGTTGTACCAAAGGAGTGACATTGTCAGGTATAGAACTACAAATATTGGAACTAATCACTATACCTAGATAAGTAATTTTATCTGCCCAATGTATCGAGGATGGAAGTATGACACTCCCAGCCTCTATGTCTATCGCCATTATCAAAGATTTAGACCAATGCACACAAAGCCCAGAAAAGGATGAAAATAAATCAAAGATAATAGTGCCTGCAGAGATGTACCTGGATCATTGAGGAATAGAAGTATACCATCTGCGTAGAGAGACACGCTCCTCCCTCTCCCCATCTTGTAGCCATTTATATAAGTAGAGGCGCTTATAGCTATTGCTAGTGGCTCAAAGGCCAGTGCAAAAAGGGAAGGAGATAGTGGGCAATCTTGTCTAGTCCCTTGGGCCAGTGTAAATAAAGGGGAGATGTGACCATTGGTTTTGATACTTGCTATATGTCACGGTCTGTGGGTATGTGGACCCACTAAGCCGCACCGCCGTAGCGGGTAGGCAGCTGGCCAAACAACAGAGCACCCAAGCAATACGAAGTCCCACACTAGGGTACCTGAATAGTCCAGTCAGTGGCCGAGTCTTTAGCACGGATGGAGGTGGGTGCAGCAGGTTACACCAGATGTGGCAGATGACAGCAGGTGCAGCAGGGTGTGCTAGACGTGGCGGATAGCACTGGACGAGGCAGACGACACTGGACATGGCAGACGACAGCAGGTGCAATAGAACACGACTCCAACACTAACAAGCTCAGGAACAAGAACACAACACGGGATACAGGGCACGGGTAACAACAGGAACAGGCTAACACTAAGGGACCATTTGCAAGAATGACATGGGAAAACTAACAACGCTCAGGCAATGAGCAAAGGGGCAGGGTCCTTTTTATAGTCCAGGAAATGGGCAGTTGATGATGATGATGATGATGATGATGATAAATTCCCACGTGCGCACGCTGGCCCTTTAAGGCCGGGCACGAGCACGCGCCCGCACCCTACGGGACACAGCGGACCGGAGCAAAAGTGAGCGCTGAAGTCTTGCTGAAAAGGAGATGCGAGCCAGCGCTCACAAATCCTTGGCTGCGGCCGCCAGGAGAGGGGAGTGAGTAAACGCGACGGTCCGCGGCCGTTACAGTATCCCCCCTCTTGTGCCCCCCCTTCTTGAGGCCAGAGCGAGAAAGGAACTTCTTAATGAGAGCAGGGGCACTGAGGTTCTCTTCCAGCTCCCAGGACCAAACCCTCTCCTGTCCACCAAATAGAAAGACCTTCCCCCTACCCTTTTGCAGTCCAGGATCTCCCTCACCTCAAACACATAAGATGAACCGCTAGGAGCAACTGCGGGACTGGAAGTCTTACTGCAGCGGTTTAGGACCACTGGTTTCAGGAGGGACACATGAAAGGAGTTTGGGATTCTGAGGGTAGGATGCAGCCTAAGCTTATAGGAGACAGGGTTTATCTGTTGCAATATCTCAAAAGGTCCGAGGAACCTGGGAGCAACTTGTATGAAGGCACCTTTAAACGAATGCTCCGGGAGGACAGCCGGACTTTGGTACCTGGAAGAAACTAAGGCGGCTCTTCTTTTTATATCCGGTTTTCACTTAATGTGATCGACTGCTAGCAAAATAGAGGACGGTGTCTGTTGCCAGATTTGCAGAAGGTCCCCAAATGCAGAGTTAGCAGCGGGTACCTGAGATGTAGTCGACACAGGAAGAGTGACTTCAGGATGTTGACTGTACACAATATAGAATGGTGTGGAAGTGGTGGACTCACTTGTGTGGTTGTTATATGAGAACTCAGCCCATGGAAGAAGCTGTACCCAGTAATCATGATGCAAGGAGATGAAGTGGCAGAGATAATTCTCCATGACCTGGTTGATCCTCTCGACTTGCTCATTGGACTGGGGGTGATAGGCTGAGAAAAAGTCCAATCTCAGATCCCGGAGTTTACCGAGGGCACTCCAGAATTTTGAGGTAAATTGAACCCCCCAATCAGACACGATGTGAAGGGGAAAGCCATGCAAGCGGAAGAGGTGCTAAATGAAGAAACTCGCCAGTCGGGAAGCAGAAGGTAGGCCGGTCAGCGGGATAAAATGTGCCATCTTCAAAAACCGGTCCACCACCACCCAGACAGTGTTGCATCCTGCTGAGGGAGGAAGGTCTGTGACAAAGCCCATCGCATTGTGCTGCCAGGGTACACTGGGTACAGGCAGAGATTGGAGCAGGCTGGCAGGCTTGGAGTGAGCAACCTTGTTAGAAGAACACACCGTGCAGGAAGAGACAAAGTCCACAACATCTTTGGGTAGCGTGGGCTACCAGAAGTGACGAACACCAGCGTGCCCAGCCAGTTTAGAGCTGTGTCCCCAGCAGAGAATTCTTCTCCTGTCTGCCAACCGAACAAAAGTCCTCCCCGGAGGGATGTCTCTACCCTGCAAAGGATTGGCAGTGACAAAGCAGGAAGAGTCTGATACTTTGATGGGACTCCACCATGTCATCCGTCTCAAATAAAGAAGCAAAAGGCACGGCGCCACATAGTGCAGGTCAATCAGACTAAAAATAAATGCAGAACGTAGTTAATATGCTCACCACGTGGAAGTTGGTAAAGGCAATAAGTAACTCCACTATGCTGCTGCCAGGATCCAAAACCGGTGAAACCGAATAGTCACCGCTAATTGAAGCATACGAAGGAAGAAAAAGGAGGATCCTATAGGGCGCTGCTGCGTGGTTGTGGTGGAAAGTCAATGAAAAATAGAAGATATATAACAATTATTTATTGAACAATAGGTGGCTACGCGTTTCAACACTGAACTAGTGTCTTCCTCAGGCCATTAAAAACATATACAGAGGGGTTCCTTATATACCTATAGATATTAGACAAACAAGAGTCAGAGGTGGGAGAGGTCAAGAAGTTAATTAGAACGTCATGATTAACAGCTGTATCAAAGGGCTAACTTAGAAAAAATCATTAGCACATAAATTAACACCTGCACAGGGGAAAGAAAAAAACGGGAATCACACCCGTATTAATTTCATAGAATAAATGAATGAATGAATACATAAATAAATGTTGAATCCATCATACACAACATTGAAATAGTGTATAAACAAATATACATGTAAAAATATCATTAAAAACAAGGAATGCATTACATTAAATAATGAATTGACAGAAAAGTAAATATATATATATATGAGCACGTGTAGTTTGATACAGTAAATGTTTTTTAGTGTCTCTAATATTATTGTTAGATGATGTAAAAAATAATAAAGAAAATAGAATGTATAAAAATATAGATTTTAAAAACCATCAGATGTATAAAACCGGTGTACAAAAACGCAAAGTGTCAATGGTAGCCAAATCAGCTTGACATACGATTTTACAATCGGAAAAAAAACACAATAATGGTTATCCATTACTATGTGACAAAACGAAAAAGTAGAGACTATAAGTATAAACAGAATTTAACATATATATATATAAGAAAAAATAAATATTTAAGAAAAAAATAGATATTTTTTTTATATAAAAGCCGCAATGGTTTGATAATAAGGACAGTTCACATTACTAACCCCATTGGTAGCATGCAAACCGACCAAATACTAAATTTCTGCTGCGTAAGTGACAGATATTTCTGCAGCAGTATTTCAAATATTAATGACCTATGATTTACACTAATAGGTCGGTTTGCATGCTACCAATGGGGTTAGTAATGTGAACTGTCCTTATTATCAAACCATTGCGGCTTTTATATAAAAAAATATCTATTCTTAAATATTAATTTTTTCTTATATATATATATATATATATATATATATATATATATATATATATATATATATATATGTTAAATTCTGTTTATACTTATAGTTTCTACTTTTTCGTTTTGTCACATAGTAATGGATAACCATTATTGTGTTTTTTTTCCGATTGTGAAATCGTATGTCAAGCTGATTTGGCTACCGTTGACACTTTGCGTTTTTGTACACCGGTTTTATACATCTGATGGTTTTTAAAATCTATATTTTTATACATTCTATTTTCTTTATTATTTTTTACATCATCTAACAATAATATTAGAGACACTAAAAAACATTTACTGTATAAAACTACACGTGCTCATATATATATATATTTACTTTTCTGTCAATTCATTATTTAATGTAATGCATTCCTTGTTTTTAATGATATTTTTACATGTATATTTGTTTATACACTATTTCAATGTTGTGTATGATGGATTCAACATTTATTTATGTATTCATTCATTCATTTATTCTATGAAATTAATACGGGTGTGATTCCCGTTTTTTTCTTTCCCCTGTGCAGGTGTTAATTTATGTGCTAATGATTTTTTCTAAGTTAGCCCTTTGATACAGCTGTTAATCATGACGTTCTAATTAACTTCTTGACCTCTCCCACCTCTGACTCTTGTTTGTCTAATATCTATAGGTATATAAGGAACCCCTCTGTATATGTTTTTAATGGCCTGAGGAAGACACTAGTTCAGTGTTGAAACGCGTAGCCACCTATTGTTCAATAAATAATTATTATATATCTTCTATTTTTCATTGACTTTCTACCACAACCACGCATCAGCGCCCTATAGGATCCTCCTTTTTCTTCCTTCGTATGATCCGTCTCAAATGACCTGGACAGAGAGCATCGGCCCTCACATTCTGGTCAGCAGGATGGTAGTGGAGCACAAATTGAAAATGGGTGAAGAACAGAGACCACCTGGCTTGACAGAGGTTTAGTCGTTGAGCTGACTGGAGATAGGGGAGGTTCTTGTGGTCAGTGTAGATCAGGATGGGGTGAGCTGCGCCCTCCAGCAGATGTCTTCACTCCTCCAGAGCCAATTTGATGGCCAGTAGCTCCTGATCCCCAATAGAGTAATTGTGCCCTGCAGAAAAAAACAACAAAAAGTCTCGAGTAATAGCCACATTCTACTGCCTTTCCTTTGGAGCTCCTCTGCAACAGAAATGCATCCGCACCAACAGAAGAAGCATCCACCTCCAATGAGAACTGCCGAGACTAGGGATGCACGATGCATCGAAACTTCGATACGGTTTCGATACGGTGCATCCCCAAACGGTTCAAAACCGTTATTTCATGTATTTCGATACTAAGCTGTGCGGCCGCACAGCTAAGTATAGTAACACATGAATGTATGAGAGTGCGGCTGCGGCTGTGTGATACACGTGTAATACAGTCATTGCCCTGCTCCTGAGTCCTGACAAGTGCACGCCGTCAGGATGATACGATGCGGCCAGCGCTGAACTAATGAGCGGCGGCACTGAAGACAGAACATGGTCAGAGAAACCTGTCATCTCCGCCGCTATTCCCCTGAATGCTGCGATCAAAGCTGACTGGAGCGTTCATGGGAAAATGATTAGGTGGGGATGCCCCTGGATCGCGTCACAGGGAATTCCTGTGACGCGATTGAGGGACATACCATATATGGCCAGACAGCCCAGAGTCTATTAAAGGAACCCAGGGCTGTCTTACCATATTTCCTGTTAGGGCATACTTAGGTATGTCCTAACAACTGCCTGTGTACTATACGTACACAGGCTAATGTACTGGCATATATCTGATATATGCCAGTACAATAAAGCTTAAAAATAAAGTAATATTAAATTTAAAAAGACAACCTTTTTTTCTTTTACAATAACCATTAAAATAAGTCTCAATACATAAACCACATACATACTCGGTATTGGCGCAGCCGTAATAACCTGCACAATTTTGCTGTGTGATTTATGATGTGTACTCTGTAAAAAAAAAAAAAAAAAAACGTTTCACTTATTAATGTGAGGCACGAGGTGTGATGAATTTAACTTCCATGTGCCTCACATTAATAGTAATTAACCCCATCATGTACCTCACACATTAACCCATTATGACGGAGAAACATAATGGGGTTAATTACTATTAATGTGAGGCACATGGAGGTTAAATTCATCATCACACCACGTGCCTCACATCAGAAAATGGAAGAACTTTTTTTTTTTTATTACTGTTGGCAAAGTATCGTTTTGGTATCGAAATCGCAATACTACACAAAGTATCGGTATCTAAGTCCAAATTCTGGTATCGGGACATCCCTAGCCGAGACACGTCAGGATGATGGAGAATCAAGGCTGAAGTGAAGGCTTTCTTGAGAGTAATAAATGCAGATTCTGGAGTCAAAACCTTGGCGTTCACACCCTTATTGGTAAGGGTAGAGATGGGAGCAGTCAGTGATGAGAAGTTTGGTTTAAACTGCCGGTAGAAATTGACGTGGCCATTACAGGACAGACTTTACTTTCTCAGGATCCACCTTGGGACCTTGATCCGAGATGATGTAGCCCATTTAGGGCAAAGACTTCTTTTCAAAGACGCACTTCTCCAGCTTGGCATATAAACGATTCTCCCTTAATCACAGTAGAACCTGACGGACATGCATCCGATGAGCCATCGTATCTGGGGAGAAAATCAAAATATCATCGAGAGACTACAAACACAGAAATCGAGGAGAGCTCCTTGAGATCATTGACGAATTCCTGGAAGCCGGCGGGAGCGTTACACAGTTCGAAGGGCATCACCAGATGTTCGTAGTGCCTGTCTCGGATGTTGAACGCAGTCTTCCACTCGACCCCTTAATGCATTCAGATCAAATTATAAGCCCCACGCAACTCTAATTTTGAAAAAAATCCTAGCTTCTCGTATACGGTCAAACAGTTCGGATATAAGTGGCAACGGCAATTTGTTCTTGACTGTGATCTGGTTGGAACCACAGTAGTTAATGCAGGGTCGAAGAGATCCGTCTTTCTTTTTAACGAAGAAGTACCCAGCCCCGGCCGGATAGGAAGACTTCCGTATGAAGAACCCATTGGAGAACCTCTCCGGAACTCCAGTCCAAGACTGGGGTATTCAGTCGAAGCCAAGGCAGGCCCAGCCAAACAGGATTGATGGCTTTGGGCAAAACAAGAAACGAAAATAGTTCCGAACGAAGGGCTCCAACATGGAGCTTCAACGGCTTGGTCTTAGATACAATCGGATCAGGCAGAGGCAGTCCATTGACTGAGTCAAGTGTCAAATATGTCTCCAGGGGAACTGTGGGCAACTGGAGATGATTCATAAGCTCCTTTTGGATTAAGTTTGCTGCGGACCCAGAGTCCAGATAGGCAGAAACCCGATGCGTCTTCTCGCAGGATACTATGGTCACAGGAATGGTCAACTTGGAACTGAATTCTTTATTTGGTTCCACCTAGGGTTGTCTCTCCAACCAATCCTAGGCACTGGGGTCTCTCTGGCCTCTGGGGACACAAACGCACAATACGGCCTCCGAGGCCACAATACAGACAAAGTCCAGAAGCGCGTCTGTGGTGTGTCTCCTCGGTAGACAATTTGGATCTCTCCATCTGCATAGAAAACTCTGGTAGGACGACTGAAGAGGATAGTAGGGATTGTTGGAAAGTAGAAGCAAGCCTAGGAAATCCTCTCTGCCAGAGAACCATTTGGGAACGCTCCCGGATCCTCACGTTAACCATGGTGGCTAGTAGGATGAGATCATCCAGGGTAGGGGGCAGATCACGAGGGCCAGCTCGTCTTTAATCCCGGAAGACAGTCCCTACCAGAATGCGGCCACCAAAGCCTCGTTGTTCCAAGTTAATTCAGCAGTCAGGGTACAAAACTGTATGGCATACTCGCCCACGGAGAGGTCTGCCTGGTGTAGGGTCAGCAGGGATGCAGCAGCAGAAGAAACTCTCCCAGGTTCTTCAAATATCGAACGGAAAATCCGTAAAAAGCACTGCAAGTCACGGGTCTCTGCTCCCTGATGTTCCCACAGAGTATTTACCCATGCCCAGAGGCAGTTGGCCCATGCCCAGAGGCAGCTGGCCCATGCCCAGAGGCAGCTGGCCAAACAACAGAGCACCCAAGCAATACAAAGTCCCGCACTAGGGTACCTAAATAGTCCAGACAGTGGCCGAGGCTTTAGCATGGATGGAGGTGGGTGCAGCAGGTTGCGCCAGACATGGCGGATAACACAATGTGGCAGACGACAGCAAGTGCAATAGGACACGACTCCAACACTAACTGGCTCAGGAACAAGAACACAGCACGGGAAACAGGATACAGGTAACAGGGCACGGGTAACAATAGGAACAGGCTAACACGAAGGGACCATTTGCAAGACTGACATGGGAAAACTAAACGCTCATGCAATGAGCAAAGTAGCAGGGCCCTTCTTATATTCCAGGAAATCATGGGCAGTTGATGATGATATCCCATGTGCGTGCACACCCTATGGGACACAGCGGACTGGAGAGGAAGTGAGCGCTGGCGTCTCCTGGAAAGGAGATGCGAGCCAGCGCTTACAGATCCATGGCTGCAGCCGCCAGGGAGTGAGTAAACCCGACGGTCCGCGGCCGCTACACTATAGGTTGGGAGTATAGTAACTGTATCCATCGGATAAATCTGGGGCCAAATCCAAATTTGCCTAGCACAGACCACAGATAGGACCACTCTACCGAGTCGAATGCTTTCTCAAGATCCAAAGAGGCAACAACTCTGATGCCACCTAACTATAGCAGATAAGTTGGTAAAGAGCCTACGAAGATTAACATCAGTGGCCTTCCCTGGCATGAAACCAGATTGGTCTGGATCAACAATGATATAAATCTTTTGCATACGCATCGCCAGAATTTTGGCTAATATTTTAATATCACAATTAAGGAATGAGATAGGCCGGTATGAGCCACAGTCCCTAGGATCTTTACGGGGATTGTCGGTCAACACTATAAAAGCCTCTCTCATAGAAGGCGGAGGGTAGTATCACAACTGAAAGATTGCCTCTTATTCACCGTTTTTCAATCAGTTCAACAACGTCCAGACCCGGGGTTTAACCCCTTCAGGACGTAGCCTGTTTTGGCCTTCAGGACGAAGCAGATTTTTCAAATCAGACATGTGTCACTTTATGTGGTAATAACTCCGGAATGCTTTTGCCTATCCAAGTGATTCTGAGATTATTTTCTCGTGACATATTGTACTTTATGTTAGAGAAAAAATTTGGTCGATAAATTCAATATTTATTAGTAAAAAAACACCAAGATTTAGAGAAAATTAGCAAAAATGTGAATTTTTCTAAATTTAAATGTATCTACTTGTAAAACAGATCGTAATACCACACAAAATACTTAGGCCCCATGCACACGAACGTGTTTTTGCGTCCGCAATTCCCCCGAAAATCCACGGGAGAATTGCGAACCCATTAATTTCTATGGGCCCATAGACACTATCCGTGTTTTCACGGGTCCCCGCATGTCCGCAAATCCGTGCCGCACAAACTCAGGACATGTCTTATTATGGCCCGCAAATTCGATGCGGACATGCCCATAGAAGTCAATGGGCCCGTAGAAAATGCGGGTACACCTCCGTGTGTCAACCGCAGTTTGCGGATTTGCGGAAGTGTTGCTAGGCGACGACAAGGAATGAGTTCTGTCGTCATCCTGTTTTGCCTAGGCTTTTTTTTTTTTATCCGCATTTTGCGGATTACATACGGATGAACTGCGGATTACATACGGATGAACTGCGGACATTTCACGGAACACGGTCCTGGAATTTGCGGACCAGAAAAACACTACGGTCGTGTGCATGAGGCCTTACTAGTTTATATTTCCCATAGGTCTACTTTATGTTTGCATCGTTTTTTGAACATTCTTTTATTTTTCTAGGACGTTACAAGGCTTAGAACTTTAGCAGCAAATTGTCATATTTTCAAGAAAATTTCAAAAGCCTATTTTTTCAGGGATCAGTTCAGTTCTGCAGTGGCTTTGAGAGCCCTATATAATAGAAATTCCCCATAAAAAAATTTCCGAAAATTCATTTGTAATACATTTTTTCTGTACCACAGAAGGTTTTACCCAAGAAATGCAACTCAATATTTATTGCCCAGATTCTGCAGTTTTTAGAAATATCCCACATGTGGTCCTAGTGCAGTAATGGACTGAAACACAGGCCTCAGAAGCAAAGGAGCAAATAGTGGATTTTGGGGCCTCCTTTTTTTAGAATATGTTTTAGGCACCATGTCAGGTTTGAAGAGGTCTTGTGATACCAAAACAGTAAAGTCCCCCCAAAAGTGACCCCATTTTGGAAACTATACCCCTCAAGGAATTTATCTATGGGTATAGTTAGGATTTTGAACCCACAGTTCTTTTGCTAAAATTATTTGAATTAGTATGTGAAGATGAAAATCTACTTTTTTTGTGAAAAAATGTAGAAATTTTTTATTTTTGCAAGGAATAAAGGAGAAAAAGCACTCCAGCATTTGTAAAGCAATTTCTCCTGATTACGTAAATACCCCATATGTGGTAATAAACTGCTGTTTGGACCCACACCGGGGCTTAGAAGGGAAGGAGCACTATTTGGCTTTTGGAGCTCAAATTTAGCTGGAATAGTTTTTGGGTGTCTTGTCGAATTTGCAAAGCCACTGAGAGACCGAAACAGTGGAAGCCCCCCAAAAGTAACCCCATTTGAGAAACTACACCACTTAAGGAATCTATCTAGGGGTATAGTGAGCATTTAGGCCCCACACGTCTTTTGCAGAATTTATTAGAATTAGGCCGTGAAAATTAATATCAACATTATTTCCACAAAAATGTTGAATTTTTTCAATTTCACAAAGGATAAAGGAGAAAATGCACCCCAATATTTGTAAAGCAATTTCTCCCGAGTACGGCAATACCCCACGTGGTCATAAATGTTTCTTTATTAGAAAGTATTTAACCCTCTCCGAACATATCCATGTTTTGCTTTTTCTTTTTCGTTTTTCCTCCCCGCTTTCCGAGAGCCACAACTTTTTTATTTTTCCGTTAATAGAGTGGTGTGAGGGCTTATTTTTTGCGGGACGAGCTGTAGTTTTTATTGGTACAATTTTTTGGTATGTAAAACTTTTTGAGCACTTATTACATTTTTTGGTAGAGCGAAGGTGACCAAAAAACTGTGATTTTGGCATATAAAATTCTTTATTTTTCACGGCGTTCACCGTGCGAGTTCAATAATGGTATATTGTAATAGCTTGGACTTTTACGGACGCAGCGATACCAATTTTGTGTATTTTTTTACATTACTTTAGAGAAAAAATTTGAAAAGGATTTCTTTTTGGACTTTAAATCCACCTAGGAGACTTGAACCAGCAATCGTTAGATCACTGGTAGAATACACTGCAATACTAATGTATTGCAGTATTTTTACAGGCTCCTGTAACAGCGTGTTCACAGTTTCTGTCCGTTAGTCCCGGGTATCAGCTGTAATACACAGCTGACACCCGCAGCGTATATGGCGCGGGCTCAGCGCGTGAGACGCTCCATATATCACCCCCCACACCACGACATGCTATTAAATCATGGTGCGCGAAGGGTTTAATGCGCAGCGGATGGTGCAGAGTGAAAATTACAATTTTCCACTGATGTGCGATTTTAGTGCACTACATGTGCCCAGTTTGTGCCACAAATACCTCATAAAATTTTAACCGAGTTCTCCCGGGTATGACGATGCCATATCGGTGGACTAAACGGCTGTTTGGGCACGCTGTAGGGCTCAGAAGGGAGGGACGCCATTTGGCTTTTGGAGCGCAGATTTTGCTTGGTAGTAGCTCTGCCATTTTTGCTGGTATTTCAGTTTATAATGTGGGGGCACATGTAGACTGGGCAGAGTACATCAGGGGCATAATAAGAGGGTATAATAATGCGGTAAATAAATAATAATCCGCAGATATGTGACCTTTGTGGCACTTATGAATGGCGCCTGATCTTATCCGCTTTTGGAACACTGCACATTTTGCATCGCTATATTCTGGGAGCCAGAACTTTTTTTATTTTTTCACCACCGGAGCCGTGTGAGGGCTTATTCTTTGCGGGACAATCTGTAGATTTCATTGGTACCATTTTGGGGTACATACCATTTTTTTTATCACTTTTTATTCAATTTTTCGGCAAGCTAGGTGACCAAAAACCATCAATTCTGACAATGATTTTTATTTCTTTTTTACAGCGTTCACCCTGGGCTATAAATGACCATTATATTTTATTCTGCGGGTCGGTACGATTACGGCAATGCCATATGTATATCGTTTTATGTTTTGCAGCATTTGCGCAATAAAATAACTTATTTAGAAAATAATTTATTCTTTGTGTCACCGTATTCTGAGAGCCATAAGTTTTTTATTTTTCAGTCAAAAAAGCTGTGTAAGGGCTTGTTTTTGCGGGACGGGTTGCAGTTTGTATCGGTACTATTTTGGCGTACATGCGACTTTTTGATCACTTTTTATTGTATATTTTGGGAGGGGTGGTGACCAAAAAATAGTGATTCTGGCATTGTTTTTCGCTTATTTTTTTGCGGTGTTCACCGTGCGGGAAAAATAATATCGTTGGGGTCGTTACGAACGTGGTGATACCAAATATGTGTACTTTTTTTTTACGTGTTCATTTTTTTTCCTATAATAAAAGACTTATTATAGGAAAAAAAGCAGTTCTTGTTATATCACTTATAACTTTTATTTTTACACTTTTTTTAAAAACATTTTTATTCTTTTTTTTACTTTTTTCACTTGTCCCACTAGGGGACACTTAGACTTGCAGCTTTGATCGCTGCTGGAATACATTACACTACACACGTAGTGTAATGCATTCCAACTATCATTGTGACGTGACAGTCACACTGACAGGAAGCCTATGAGGACCAGCAGAGGCTGGTCCTCATAGGCTTCTGTACATGGCAGCCCGGAAGCCATTGTCTGACGTCCGGTTGCCATGTGTACCATCGCCAGCCCCCGTGATTTCACATGGGGGCTGCCGATCGGCGCTAAACACCTTAATTGTGGCGTTCAAAATCGAATGCTGCAATTAAGGGGTTAACTGCCGAAATCAGCGACGATGGGCCGCTGATCGGCAACGGGGAATGCAGGGCAGACACCGTGCACAGTTAACGACCGTTGCGGTGTAGCGCCACGCGGCAGTTAACTGTAAAAGTACAGACGTTACTGCACATCAAGGTGCGCGAACTTACTGCACACATTGACGTGCATTAGCGTCAAGGTGCGGCAAGGCGTTAACTGTTTGGAAAGAAGCTAATCTCCTCTATGGTCTGATCAACTTCCAAAAAAATGGACAGATCCTCTTTAACGGGGAATTCCCAGAATCGACAATTATCACCTGTCCACAGGATAGAACCCCTGTTCCTACTAAATGCTCGAGCACAGTGGGAATGGAGCAGCGGTCCAGCATGCATGCTGCCACTTTATTTAAAGAGGCTCTGTCACCAGATTTTGCAGCCCCTATCTGCTATTGCAGCAGATAGGCGCTGCAATGTAGATTACAGTAACGTTTTTATTTAAAAAAAACGAGCATTTTTGGCCAAGTTATGACCATTTTTGTAGTTATGCAAATGAGGCTTGCAAAAGTCCAAGTGGGTGTGTTTAAAAGTAAAAGTCCAAGTGGGTGTGTATTAGGTGCGTACATCGGGGCGTTTTTAATACTTTTACTAGCTGGGCGCTGTGAAGAGAAGTAACATCCTCTTCTCTTCAGAACGCCCAGCTTCTGACAGTGCAGATCTGTGACGTCACTCACAGGTCCTGCATCGTGACGGCCACATCGGCAGCAGAGGCTACAGTTGATTCTGCAGCAGCATCAGCGTTTGCAGGTAAGATCGACTTACCTGCAAACGCTGATGCTGCTGCAGAATCAACTGTAGCCTCTGGTGCCGATGTGGCCGTCACGATGCAGGACCTGTGAGTGACGTCACAGATCTGCACTGTCACAAGCTGGGCGTTCTGAAGAGAAGAGGATGTTACTTCTCATCAGAGCGCCCAGCTAGTGAAAGTATTAAAAACGCCCCGATGTACGCACATAATACACACCCACTTGGACTTTTACTTTTAAACACACCCACTTGGACTTTTGCAAGCCTCATTTGCATAACTACAAAAATGGTCATAACTTGGCCAAAAATGCTCGTTTTTTTAAAATAAAAACGTTACTGTAATCTACATTGCAGCGCCTATCTGCTGCAATAGCAGATAGGGGTTGCAAAATCTGGTGACAGAGCCTCTTTAAAGTCTTTCCAAATGTACATACAGCGCTCTGCGGTTTTTCATCAGCCCCATAAACATTAAATGGAGCGGCGGGCGCATGGTAGATCACCGCTTCATTTAAGCTCCTCCTCATTTCAGTGACTAGGGTATGGGGGTTTGGGACCCCCTTTCTCGCAATCGGTGGGGGTCCCAGAAATCAGACAGTTAGAGGTGATAATTGTCGATTCTGGGACAACCCCTTTTAACAGATCACAGCAATTCAGCGCTTTAACCCCTTCCCGATATCCGCCGTATATATACGGTGCACGCCGGGTGGGGGAATATGGAGTGGGCTCACGTGCTCAGACCGCTCCATAGAGCGAGGGTGTCGGCTGTGTGTTACAGCCGACAATTCCGGGTAACGATCGGGATCCCGTTCGAACGCGATCCCGCTTATTTAACCCGTTAAATGCCGCGTTCAATAGCGATCGCGGCATTTAAATTACTAAAAACAGGAGGACGACACCCTGTAACGTCCCAACGGCCCCCCCGCGGCTAAATCTGGGGGAGCCCTTGGTTGGCACGGCAGCCTGGGGGTCTGACGAAGTCCCCCAGGTCCACCATCTTTGTACTCCTATGAAGCCCTGTCTCAGGCAGGGCTTGATAGGAGACTATGAGAATCACGATATACTGCAATACATTAGTATTGCATTATATCGTGAAAGCGATCTAACTATCGCTGGTTAAAGTCCCCCAGGGGGACAAGTAAAAAACAGTAAAATAAAGTTTTTTTTTACATTTTCCCATTTTCCCTCAAGCACAATGTAAAAAAAATAAAAAGCTAACATAACTGGTATCGACGCATCCGTAAAAGTCTGAACTCTTACAATATATGATTATCTAGTCCGCATGGTGAACGCCGTAAAAAAAAAACAAAACATCAGAATTGTTGTTTTTTGGTCCCTTCTCCCACAAAAAAATGAAGTAAAAAGTGATCAAAAAGTCTCACGTACCCCAAAATGGTACCACTATAAACTGCAGCTCGCCCAGCAAAAAATAAGCCCTCACACAACTAAATCAACAGAAAAATAAAAACTTTATGGCTCTCAGAATGTGGCGACAAAACTCAAATGTTATTTTTAACAATCAGTTTTTTTCCTTGTAAAAGTAGTAAAACAAAGAAATCTATATAAATTTAGTATCGCTGTAATGGTATTGACCCGCAGAATAAAGTTAACATGCCGTTTTTACCGTACGGTGAACGCCGTAAAAACAAAACCACCCAAAAGATTGAGGAATCGCTGTTTTTTTTTTTTATATTCCACCCCACATATATATATTTTTCTCGTTTCGCACTACATTATATGGTACAAAAAATGGTGCTGTGAAAATCTACAGCTCGTCCCGCAAAAAACAAGCCCTCATACAGCATCATTGCTGGAAAAATAAAAAAAATAAGAGTTATGGCTTTTGGAAGGTTGTGAGGAAAAAACAAAAGTGAAAATCCAAAAAATGATTGCGGAGGGAAGGGGTTAAATTAAATACCAGCATTACTAAATATCCCAAATGGAGCAGGTGATGCTTGAGAAGTGAGAGTTTACAATGTACTACTCAAAAGAAAATGATGCAATATTATAACTTCACCACTCTATGCTGGTCTCAATCCTCAGAATTTTAAACGATCCCACAAATGAGAACCTCCTCTCCTCCACAAAAAGAAAATGCACCAGTATCACAATTCCTAGTGCGGTACCACAAACATGTTATGGTCAAATATCGCTCGAACGTTAGGCTGCTCTAGTGTCAGATTCCACAAAAACACCCTTCCACAATAGGATAAACTGATTGGTACGGAAGCTTTAAGGGCCAGTTCACACTGAGTTTTTTGACACGTTTGACGCGGGAGGTGGATGAGTTTTTTTCCCGCGAGCGCAAAAACCGTCTCGCGGGAAAAAGCGACATGCCCCATCTTCGGGCGTTTACGCCTCTGACCTCCAATTGACATCAATGGGAGGCAGAGAAAGCATATTTCGCTGCGTTTTGTGTGTGTGTTTTTTTTCCCACAGTATGTCCATTTATGCTACGGAGTGGCTACATAATTGTGGGTTTTGGCTCATGTGCTGAACCCGCTCCATATGCTGCAGGTGTCAGCTGTACATTACAGCTGACACCCAGGACTAACGGACAGGAACAGTGATCGCGCTGTTACAGGAGCCTGTAAAAAAAGAACATTATACTGCAATACATTAGTATTGCAGTGTATTGTACCAGCGATCTAACGATCGCTGGTTCAAGTTCCCTTGGGAGACGAATAAAATGTGTAAAAAAACAAAAACAAAAGTAAATAAAGTTATTATTAGTGGAAAAAAATATATACTATATTTAAAGTCCAAAAAAAAAAAACCTCTTTCCCTTTTTTCCTCTAAAGTAATGTAAAAAAAAAAAAAGAAAAAAATCGGTATTGCTGCATCTGTAAAAGCCTGAACTATTACAATATACCATTATTTAACTTGCACGGTGAACGCCGTAGAAAATAAAGAATTTAAATGCCAAAATCACTGTTTTTTGGTCACATACGTCTTAATAAACAAACAATGTAATAAAAAAAGTGACCAAAAAGTTGGATGTACCAAAAAATGGTACCAGTAAAAACTACAGCTCGTCCTGCAAAAAATAAGCCCTCAATTGACCAAAAAATAAACCGCACGGTGAAAGCCATAAAAACAAAACCCAAAAAACAAAATGGAGGAATCTCAGCTTTTTCCAATTTCAGCCTGCAAAGAATTTTATTTTCCGTTTCCCAGTACATTAAATGGTACATACATGGTGTCACTAGAAACTAAAAGTCCTCTCGCAAAAATAAGCCCACCCCGAAAGTTAAAAATCAAAAAAATGGTTCAGTCCTGAAAGGGTTAATTACTTTCTCATCAATAACCATTTATGACCACATGGGGTATTGCCGTACTTGGGAGAAATTTCTTTACAAACTTTGAGGTGCTTTTTCTCCTTTATGCGTTGTGAAAATGAAAAAATTAAACATTTTACTGGGAAAAAAAAGTGATTCATTTTCACGGTCTAATTTCACAAAATTCAGCAAAAAAAACCTGTGGGGTCCAAATGCTAACTATACCCCTAAAAAAATTCCTTGAGGGGTGTAGTTTCCAAAATGGGTTGACTTTTGGGAGTTTCCACTGTTTTGGTCCCTCAAGGGCGAGACGTGGCACCGAAAACCATTCCAGCAAAATCTGCGCTCCAAAATCAAAATGGTGCTCCTTCCCTTGTGAGCCCTGCCGTGGGTCCAAACAGCAGTTTATTACCACATATGGGGTATTGCTGTAATCGGGAGAAATTTACACGTTTTGGGGTGCTTTTTATTCTTTATTCCTAGTAAAAATTAAAAATCTCAGTTTTTTCAGAAAAAAAAGTAGATTTTCACAGACCGAGGCCTGGTTTACACGAGCGTGTGCGGTTTGGACGCGCAAAAAAATGCAGTGTAATGCGCGCGTTGCACATGTGTTTGGCATGCGTATATGCTGCGTTTTTAAAGCGCGCGACCTGCATTGAAAACACGTGTAAAAAACGGAGGGTGGAGTTAATGAGAGGCCAGCCTACAAAAAGGCAGGCTGGCAAAATACCTGCTTGCTGGGTGAACAGGTTCTGAGCCTTATTTCATCCTCTGCCAAAAACAGTGTTTGTTTAAACAGTTGACACGCGACTTGGCTTGCAATCTACGTTTATGCCTTCTCCGTCGCTGGGCCGTGTGATGATCGCGTGGATGATTTTGCGAAGATTTGGAGAACGGCGAGCCATGCTGCAGCACCACCCGCGTAGAAGTAGGATTTGGGTTCATCCATTTGTGGCCCAACGTACCTCCAAAGGGCACTTTCATACCCTATATGAGGAGTTACGACGTCACCCTGAGAAATTTCGAGCCTTTTGCCGCATGTCTGTGGCCACCTTTGATATGCTGCTTGCGCAGATTCACCCAGGAATCACCTACCAGAATACAAACATGCGGCGCTGCATTTCCCCTGAGGAACGACTGCTTGTGACCTTGAGGTATGTGTGCTTCGGTAAATCGTTCTTAGAAGACGCTCTATGCATTACAAGTTTGCCATAACATGTTTTCTTTGTTGTTTATGTTTTACCGGTCATGTAGATTTCTGGCCACAGGCAATAGTTACCATTCTTTACATTTAGAGTTTCTATTGGGAGTGACCACCATTTTGTTCATTGCGACATCCACCTGTGTTGTGCTGTGGCAGCGATTAAAGACCACGGTCATGCCTCAGCCCACGGCAGAACAGTGGCTTCGAATTTCGGACGCATTTCTTAGTGCAACACAATTTCCAAATTGTATTGGTGCCCTAGACGGCAAGCACATTCGTGTGAAGAAGCCCCCACGCAGTGGCTCCAGATACTATAACTACAAGCAGTAGTTCTATCGTCTTGTTGGCCTTGGCGGACAGTAATTATTGTTTTACGATTGTAGACATTGGCTCGTATGGAAGTTCTACTGATGCCCGCATATTTAGTTCGTCCAGAATGGGTAAACGTCTGATGAATAATCAACTTGCGGTGCCCGAACCTACCATCCTCCCTGGCTCCAGCAGCCCACCAATCCCATATGTCATTGTTGCAGATGAGGGTTTTGCCCTGACAAGGCAAGTAATGCGGCCATTTGCAAGAAGGGGCTTGGATGAGCGTCGACGCATGTTCAATTACCGCCTAAGCAGAGCTCGAAGATGTGTCGAATGCGCCTTTGGCATTATGTCGAACAGGTGTCGGGTGTTTGTCTACAATGCAAATGTCACCGCAATATGTGACACGTGTCATCCAAGCGTGTGTAGTTCTGCATAACTTCTGCCGCATCCATGATGCGACTTTTGATGCAGAATATATACTAACAAATGCACCCACAAGCAACACTGTGCCGGCAATTCCACTAGGGAGATCTCTCATATCTGGACTCCGAGTGCGGGGAAGTTTGACAGCATATTTTGAGAGCCCATCAGGAGCCGTACCACGGGGGCGCGATGGCATTTAAAGGGTGTCATAGTTCTTAGTTTATTGTGTCCAAAGGTCCAAAGTGGCCAGAGTTTGGTGTTTTATGTTAGGGGCTTGTAGTGTTAGGGACTCGCAATACATGAGGACCCTTGACGTGGGTTGCGAGCTTACATCTGTTGTGGTTTGAACTTGCCATTTCACAGTCAAGAAAGTGATTGCATGAGAATCAATTTTGTTCGTCAAAATCAAGTTATCATCCAATCCCGAGTGTCCTTTGTGTCGCTATTGTGAAATCACAGCCCGGCAACATTGTCATCTGTTTTGAGCAATGGCAAACCCCAACAGATGAACTAATACCTCAAATGAACGCGTGCCCTTCTTTTGGGGCCTGGTAAACAGTGTGTAAATGTACAGTAATATACAGTTATCTAAACATGGGGAAAATGAGGGTTACAAAATAATGTCCACACGCAATTGAAACTTGAATAACCTGAGTTTTTATGTTCACTGCACAACAAAAACGTGGTGCGAAATACAAATCAATACAGAAATAAACGTGGCACCAACATGGTGCAAGACCAATAAAAAGCAACATTGCAGGCCTATAAACACAAAACGTTATTCGCCTTCATCCCACAGCCACTTTTACAAGTTGTGGTATTGATGGCCCGGGGAACTATAGACACCCATTTCAGCACCACTATGCTGTCCATGGAGCTGCTGTGGATGTTCGTCTACAGCATAGTGGTGCTGATGCTGTGCCTGGTAGCTGGGTCCTGGGAAAGGCGGAGCATAGGTTTCTGGGCCTCTGCTGTATGGAGCTACATGCCGTCACGGGCAGGCAGAGGACCAGGGGCAAACCGGGCAGGTACTGGTCTATAGGGCTGATGTCGTGCGCTGGGGGTGGCTGGTAGGGATGGGCCCAGGTAATTTGAGGCCGCAGAAGCCGCCGGTAATACTCGCCAATGCTCAATTACAGAGAAACACTGGCCAGGATCGTTCGGGGGTGTTGCGCAGTCAATAAGTGATATTATTGCCGACTCAAGGCGCGGCAGCCTATTGTCTGGCACCTTCCGCAGCAGTGGCACGATGCTGCGAGCAAAGAAGTCGTTCCAGTCTTAGTCGGCCGCACGACGCAGGTATTCGAGTACCCGTGCGTCAACTTGCGCACCAGCGGCTGGCAGCTGACTGCGTTGGCGTCTGGCTGGTGCTCGATGTGGAGGATTTTCTTCCGGGGGGACTTCTGGTGTGGCGGCCTTTACTGGCGCAGGGTCCTGTGGTGTAGGCTCCGGGGTTAGGGGCTGCAGGCGACTGCTGCGACGATGCGGCTGGGATTCGCATGGTCAGTCTCCTCCTCAGAGTCGTTAAGATTGTCTGTGGTTCTAGAATATAAAAGCAGAATCAGAAACCACTAGTCAACAACGTACAAAAATGCTTTATGGCGGACATGACATGTGCAAAGCAACATTTACAGAGGCAATAGTACATTTACTTACGATCGCATCCCCATTATGTCCTTGAGGAACATCAGTTGGTCGGTATAGATGTACCTCCGTTTCATTGTGGCACCATCGCCACTTCGGCCTCTGTCGCCGTACTCCCGACGAAACTGGTCCCTGCAGCTCCTCCACCGGGTCTTAATATCCTGGACTGTAGGATGAACAACAAAAACATGGTCACTCATTGGGTTAACGCACAAACAACTCGACTGTCAAAGACATGACTGTCCTTACACAGAAAAGTACATTCCACACGGTGATGCTGCAGCGACACAAACCAGAAGTTGGGCATTTGGCAAAAGTAAAGGCACAGGTACACACTACTTAAATAGGGAGGACATTGCATATTTTAAAGACATGTACTCACCAATTCTCTGCCGCTCTAGTGTGGTGCTTTTCGCCCATTCGCTGCAGAATAGCGCCTGGGCTATGTGCTCCCATGCCACTTCCTTCGCCGAGCGGTCATGATACGACTCAGCGCGGGTGTCCCAGATCTCGTGCCTCTCCTGCACAAGGCAGATAAGCTTCTCTACGTCCATCCCACGCGGCATGGCTGCAGTTCTCTGTCTGGAGGTTGTTCTGTGGCAAACACGTTGAAGAATCTCAAGCACTTCCTGGTTTGTGCTTGTTTTGACCAGTTTTCTCAAGTACTTTACATGGACATAACAAGTAATGCGTGAAAACCGCGGCCTACGCAGGTGCATCCGTGTGGCATGCGTGATTTTCACAAATATAGAACATGTCGTGAGTTTTACGCAACGCACTCACGCTGTGCAAAAATCACGCCCTGTCTGCACTGCCCCATAGACTTACATAGGTGCGTACGACACGCGTGAAAAGCACGTGCGTCGCACGCACGTAAATCACACTTGTGTAAACGAGGCCTAACTCCAATAAATATAGCAAAAGACCAGTGGGGTCAAGATGCTAACTATATCCCTAGATAATTTCCTTGATGGGTGTAGTTTCCAAAACAGTGTCCCTTTTGGGGACTTTCCACTGTTTTGGCACCACAAGACCTCTTCAAACCGGACAAAATTCCTAAAATATATTCTAAAAAATGGAGGACCCAAAACCCACGAGGTGCTCCTTTGCTTCTGAGGCCTGTGTTTCAGTCCGTTAGCGCACATGGGCTACATGTGGGATATTCCTAAAAACTGCAGAATCTGGGCAATAAATATAGGAGTTGCGTTTCTCCGGTAAAACTGCCTGTGTTACAGAAAACATTTTTTATTACAAATTAATTTCGGCAAAAAAAATAACATTTGTACATTTACCCTCTACTTTGCTTTAATTCCTGTAAAATGCCTAAAGGGTTAAGAAACTTTCTGAATGCTGTTTTGAATACTTTGAGGGGTGTCGTTTTTAAAATGGGGTGATTTATGGGGTCTAGCTAGTATATAAGGCCCTAAAATACACTTCACAACTGAACTGGACCCTGTAAAAATAGCCTTTTGAAATTTTCTTGAAAATGTGAGAAATTGCTGCTAAAATTCTAAGCCTTGTAACGTCCTAGAAAAATAAAAGAATATTCAAAAAACGATGCAAACATAAAGTAGACATATGGAATATGTGAAATAGTAATACCAAACAAAATAGTTACTATCGGTTTTACAAGCCGATACATTTAAATTTAGAGAAATCATAATTATTGCAAATTTTCTTTACATTTTTCGTGTTTTTCACAAATAAGCAAGGAATTTGACAAAATGTTTCCATAAACATAAAGCACAATATGTCACGACAAAATCTCCGAATCACTTGGATAGGTAAAAGCATTCCAGAGTTATCACATAAAATGACACGTCAGATTTGAAAAAATGGATCTGGTCCTGAGGGCCAAAACGAGCTCGGTCCTGAAAGAGTTAATGTTTGCAAGTGTCTTAACCTGCTGTTTACAGCCATGATCCCTCTTTGTGTAACTTTGTGACAAATATAGTTTAAAAAAAAATACTAAATAATAAAATGCGCTTAGGACAGCATGTTCAACATGACAAATCCACTTTCATTCATCTGTAAAAGATGTTGTTTGCTTAAGAAAATATTGATACACACTGGGGAAAATTTATTAATACCAATTAGGGCTGGGCGATTATTCAAATTAATTTGATAAATTCGCCCTCGAGGCCTCTGACTATTCTGTTTTTTACCAGAATCGTTAAATAGATTTATTTTTAAGTGGCGCCGCGCTGCAGGAGGAAGCTCCGCCCCGGTGTCTCGTCGCTGCCTGGTCTGCCCCGTTCTGTCTCTGCTTCCCCACAAAACTGCTATTCAGTAGTGAACAAAATAATATAAGATGGAACAGCAGTTCCGTGGGGGAAGCAGAGACTCCCCATATATAGCCACACCGCCCTGTAGATCGCGCCACCCCCTCCCCTTGCAGATCGCTCCACTTTAACTCCCGTGGCGTCCCGTCCCCCCACGGTGCTGCGGCGTCCCCCCCCTCCCATACACTGCGTAGCGGCAGTGTGTGGGAGGGGGGGCGCCGCGGCACAGTGTATGGGGGGGGCACGCCGCGGCACCGTGTGTGTGTGGGGGGGGGGGATGCCGCGGCACCGTGTGTGTGAGTGTGTGTGTGTGTGTGTGTGTGTGTGTGTGTGTGTGTGGGGGGGGGGACGCCGCGGCACCGTGTGTGTATGGGGGAGGGGGGATGCCGCGGCACCGTGTGTGGGGGGGGACGACGACTCCGCGGCACCGTGTGAGGGGGGGCGGAGACGCCGCCGCGGCACCGTGTGAGGGGGGGCGGAGACGCCGCCGAGTGAGGGGGGGGCGGAGACGACGCCGCGGCACCGTGTGAGGGGGGGCGGAGACGACGCCGCGGCACCGTGTGAGGGGTGGGGGAGACGCCGCGGCACCGTGTGAGGGGTGGGGGCGACGCCGCGGCACCGTGTGAGGGGTGGGGGCGACGCCGCGGCACCGTGTGAGGGGTGGGGGCGACGCCGCGGCACCGTGTGAGGGGTGGGGGCGACGCCGCGGCACCGTGTGAGGGGTGGGGGCGACGCCGCGGCACCGTGTGAGGGGTGGGGGCGACGCCGCGGCACCGTGTGAGGGGTGGGGGCGACGCCGCGGCACCGTGTGAGAGGGGGGGGGGGGACGACGCCGCTGCAGCGCGTGTGGGGGGGCACCGCGTGTGGGGGGTGCACCGCGGCACAGTGTGTGTGGGGGGGGGGCACCGCGTGTGGGGGGGGCACCGCGTGTGGGGGGGGCGGCACCGCGGCACCGTGTGTGGGGGGGGGCACCGCGTGTGGGGGGGGCACCGCGGCACCACCTACTTGGGCACCACAGCGTTTTCAGGGGATTGGGACAAAATAAACCCTGACAAAGGAAATCCATTCGGAGACACTGATGCAAAACGGACAAGAGATACTGACATTTGAACCCGCTCCATACGATGCCGATGTCGGCTGTATGTTACACACCACAGTAACGAGCGGGATCGCTCTCTAACAGGGGGGGGGGACGCAGCACCGTGGGGGGGGGGGGCGACGCCGCGGCACCGTGTGAGGGGGGGCGACGCCGCGGCACCGTGTGAGGGGGGGGGGGGGAGGACGATGGTGCTACGAAAAACTACAACTTGTCCCGCAAAAATAAAAAGTTATGTCTTTTGGAATGTGGGGAGGAAAAAAAATCAAATAAAATTTTTACGTTGTTTACAACGAGAAGGGGTTAATGGCCATTTTCTTTCACAGTCGTGTGACTAGCCTATAGCCCAATTATTATAGTAATATATGTTAAAAAGTTATTTATTTAAAGAAAATCATATATTAAATGATCTCTTGGCATCTTTTTCAGTTTAACAGTAAGAAGAAAATCTAGATTCAAATTGAAAAATCGCTCATAGGGTTGGGGAAAAAAAAGTCTAGATTTAATTTTTGGGCAAAAATCGCCCAACCCTAATACCAATGTAGTGACATGCTTTGGATTTGAACATAAAAGTACGCCATTAAAAGTGGTTGACAAGTCCCAAAAGATTGATGGCCAATCCTCAGGATAGGTCATCAATATCTGATTGGTCAGGTAAGGGTATGTTCACATATCTTCGCAAAATACGTCTGAAATTACGGAGCCGTTTTCAGGCAAAAACAGCTCTTGAATTTCAGACGTTTTTGCAAGTGCACTCGTTTTTCGCGGCGACCATTACGGACGTAATTGGAGCGGTTTTTCAATGGAGTCAATGAAAAACTGCTCCAATTACGTCCCAAAAAGTGACATGCACTTCTTTGAGGCGGGCGTCTTTTTACGCGCTGTCTTTTGACAGCGACGCATAAAAATACACCTCGTCTGCACAGAACATTGTAAAACCCATTGAAATCAATGGGCAGATGTTTGTAGACGTATTGGAGCAGTTTATTCAGGCGTAATTCGAGGCGTAAAACGCCCGAATTATGTCTGAGAATAGGTCGTGTGAACATACCCTCAGACTCCCGGCACCCCCACCGATCAGCTGTTTTGAAGGGGACGAAGCGCTCGTACGAGTGCTACTTTCCATTAATTCCCTTTATGCCTCAATTCTGTTAAATGCCATCACACTTGTTGCGGCGGTTCACAGTATTACAGCCTTCACCCATACTGTGAACCACTGCTACAAGTGTGTCAGCGTTTCAGTGTTTAGTAGCATGAGCGATAAAGGGAATCAGCGATTGCAAGAGCGCCAGTCCCTTCAAAACAGCCGATTGGCAGTGGTGCCGAAAGTTGAACTGCTCACACTAGGGAGGCACGTTGCATCAAAACTTCGATACTGTTTCGATACCGTTATTTCATGTATTTCGATACTAAGTTGTGCGGCCGCAAAGCTTAGTATAGAAATACATGAATGTATGAGAGCGGGGCTGCGGCTGTGTAATACAGTCATAGCCCCTCTCCTGAGTCCTGATAAGAATGCGCGCTTACTGTGATGTGGCCGGTGCTGCACTAATGAGCGGTGGCACTGAAGACCGAACATGGTGGGCGCACTGCAAAACACCCCCATGTTCTCTGTCTTCAGTGCCTGAACCGCCCCTCATTAGTGCAGCGCCGGCCGCATCACCTCATGCTGACCGCGCGCACACTTACTGTCAGGAGCGGGGCAATGGCTATATTACACAGCCGCAGCACCACTCTCTAACAGCGGAGGTCAGAGAAACCGCTCATCACCGCCGCTATTCCCCTGAATGCTGCAATCAAAGCTGACTGCAGAATTCAGGGGAAAATGAGAAGGGGGATTCCCCTTTGGATCGCGTCACACTAATAAGCTGCATATGAACTAAATGAAAAAACAAAGTGGAATTAAATTAATGTTGAATAAAAGTTAAATAAATTATATGTACCCCAAAATGGTGCCATTAAAAAAAATATAGAAACTTGTCCCGCAAAAAACAGGACCTTATACAGCTATGTCGTTACGCAATAATAATAAAAAGATATAGCTCTTTGAATGAGACAATGGAAAAGTGTAAAAAAGTGTGGTCATTAAGGTCTAAAATAGGCTGGTCATAGGCTTGACATCAATGGGAGGCAGAGAGCGTATTTCGCAGCGTTTTATGCCCGCGGCGCTCAATGGCTGCGGGCGAAAAACGCAGCGAAAATCGGCGTGCAGGGAGAGGAAAATCTGCCTCAAACTTCCAACCTGAATTTTGAGGCAGAAATTCAACCTGCAAAAAAACTCTGTGTGAACATAGCCATACCGTGATCAAAATATAGTTACATTTTACCTATACTGTAAAAAACAAACACGGGCTGGGAGGGCAAAACACTTAATTTTAAGAAGGCCAATTTCCCCAGGATGAGGGCGGCAATTCAAGATAGAGACTGGGAAGAACTAATGTTAAATAATGGTACAAATTATAAATGGGAGATCTTAAAATCTACTTTGGGTAATTATAGTGCAAAATTTATTCCTATAGGTAACAAGTATAAAAGACTAAAATTAAACCCCACATGGCTTACACCTTCTGTAAAAAGGGCAATACATGAGAAAAAAATATAAATCTGAGGGTACAGCTGTAGCCTTTGTAAAATATAAAGAGCTCAATAAAATCTGTAAAAATTTAATAAAATTAGCAAAACTACAAAATGAAAGGCAGGTGGCGAAGGATAGTAAAACAAATCCCAAAAAATTCTTCAAGTATATAAATGCAAAAAAGCCAAGGTGTGAACATGTAGAACCCCTAGATAGTGATAATGGGGAGTTGGTCACAGGAGATCAAGAGAAGGCAGAGTTACTAAATGGGTTCTTTAGCTCTGTATATACAACAGAAGAAAGAGCAGCTGATGTAGCTGGTGCCAGTGCTGTTAATATATCAGTTGATATACCAGTTGATATACAGAATTAGATGAATGTAGATATGGTCCAAGCTAAATAAAATAAATGTACACAAGGCCCCGGGACCAGATTGGTTACACCCTAGAGTTCTTAAGGAGCTTAGTTCAGTTATATCTGTCTCCCTCTTCATAATATTCAGAGATTCTCTAGTGACTGGTATAGTGCCAAGGGACTGGCGCAGGGCAAATGTGGCACCTATTTTCAAAAAGGGCTCTAGGTCATCCCCGGGTAATTATAGACCAGTAAGCTTAACATCCATCGTGGGGAAAATGTTTGAGGGGCTATTGAGGGACTATATACAGGATTATGTGACAAAAAATAGTATTATAAGTGACAGCCAGCACGGTTTTACTAAGGACAGAAGTTGTCAAACCAACCTGATTTGTATTTATGAAGAGGTGAGCAGAAGCCTAGACAGAGGGGCCGCTGTGGATATAGTGTTTTTGTACTTTGAAAAGGCATTTGACACTGTCCCTCAGACGTCTAATGGGTAAATTAAGGACTATAGGTTTAGAAAGTACAGGTTTGTAATTGGATTGAGAAGTGACTCAAGGACCGTATCCAGAGAGTTGTGGTTAATGATTCCTACTCTGAATGGTCGCCGGTTATAAGTGGTTTACCACAGGGTTCAGTGCTGGGACCACTATTATTCAACTTCTTTATTAATGATATAGAGGATAGCATAGCACTATTTCCATTTTTGCAGAGGACACCAAGCTATGTAGTATTGTTCAGTCTATGGAAGATATTCGTGAATTGCCAGCTGATATGAACACACTAAGGGTTTGGGCGTCCACTTGGCAAATGAAGTTTAATGTAGATAAATGTAAAGTTATGCACCTGGGTACGAACAACCTGCATGCATCATATGTCCTAGGGGAGCTATCCTGGGGGAGTCACTTGTTGAGAAGGATCTTGGTGTACTTGTAAATCATAAACTAAATAACAGCATGCAATGTCAATCAGCTGCTTTTGTTAAATTGTTAGTGTATAAGTGATTAAACATTGCTCTAATTTTTTTAATTTTTTCACCAGTCAGGAAATATTATAAATTAGATTCTAATTTATAACATTTCCCAGTGCTGGTCACTAGATGGAGCAATTCCCAAAATTGCAGCATTGGCATGTGGTAAAGATACCACATTGCTTTATGCTGCAAAATTTGAGAATACACTCTAGTGAGCTCGCAGAATCCCCCCTCCTTTATCCTGGCTAGTGCCAGGAGAAAGGAGGGGATTGAATGGTCAAACCTCCTACACTGTGTGTCGCCATATTTTGAGCTAACACACAGTGTAGTAGGTTTACATACAGTAGTAAACACACAGTAAAACACCTACATACACAGACCTAACTTACCTGCTCCTGCCGCCGCCGCTCCCTCCGGTCCGTCCGCTCCAAGTGCACAAGTCCGGTAGCCGCGACCGGAAGTAGTAATCTTACTGTCCGGCCGCGGCTTCCGGTCCACAAGAAAATGGCGCCGGACGTCGCTCGGCCGAAGACCTTCAATTTGGACTGTGTGGGAGCGGCGCATGCGCCGTTCCCACGCAGACGGCGTACAGCATAGTGGATGGAACGGGCCCCGTTCGCATTCACTATGGGGCTGTAAGTGCAGTATTCCATGTCTGTATGTGTCGTTAATCGACACATACAGAGATGGAAAAAAACATGGCAGCCCCCATAGACAAGAAAAAGTTAAGTTAAAAAATAAAAAAAAGTAAAACACAAACACACAAATATTTTTTTTTTTTAATAAAACACAAAGCAAATTGATATAGAAAAAAAAATTTCCGCGACACTCGTCCTTTAAAAGAGGCATGGACTCACAGGACAGGGATATAATATTACCATTTTACAAAGCATTAGTGAGGCCTCATCTAGAATATGCAGTTCAGTTCGGGGCTCCAGTTCATAGAAAAGATGCCCTGGAGTTGGAAAAAATACAAAGAAGTGCAACAAAGTTAATAAGGGGCAAGGGGAATCTAAGTTATGAGGAAAGATTAAAGGAACAGTGTCACCACAATTTTTTTTTTAATATGTTAAAGATGTTAGTGCTTTATTAAAAACGTTTGGATTAATTTGTGTGTTACTTTTTTTTATTTTTACACTTTTTCTTCCCTATGGGGGCTGCCATTTTTTTTTCCATTTCTGTATGTGTCGATTAACGACACATACAGACATGGAATACGGCAGCTCCAGTCCCATAGGGACTGCGAACGGGGCCCGTTCCATCCACTTTCGTATACGCCGCTGTGTGGGAACGGCGCATGCGCCGCTCCCACACAGTTCAATTTGAAATGCGCGCCGTCCGGCGCCATTTTCCTGTGGACCGGAAGTCGCGGCCGGACAGCAAGATTACTACTTCCGGTCGCGGCTTCCGGACTTGTGCACATGGAGCAGCGGCAGCAGACGGAGCGGATGGACCGGAGGGAGCGGCGGCGACTGGAGCAGGTAAGTTATTTCTATGTATGTTCGTGTTTCAGTGTGTTTACTACTGTATGTTAACCTTCTACACTGTGTGTTAGCTCAAAAAATGGCGACACAGTGTAGGAGGTTAGACCGTTCAAACCCCTCGTTTATCCCGGCACTAGCCAGGATAAAGGAGGGGGGGATTCTGAGAGCTCACTAGAGCGAGGGATTTTTACCCAATTTTGCAGCATAAAGCAATGTGGTTGCTTTACCACATGCAATGCTGCAATTTTGGGAATGGCTCCATCTAGTGACCAGTGCTGGGAAATATTATAAATTGAATCCAATTTATAATATTTCCTGACTCGTGAAAAAAAAAAAAAAATTAGAACAATGTTTAATCACCTATACACTGTTTAATTAAAAAAAAAAAAAAACATGTTTTGCTGGCAACACATTCCCTTTAAAAGAACTAAACCTATTTAGCCTTGAAAAAAGATGACTAAGGGGGGACATGATTAACTTATATAAATATATGAATGGCACATACGAAAAATATGGCGAACTCCTGTTCCATGTAAAACCCCCTCAAAAAACAAGGGGGCACTCCCTCCGTCTGGAGAAAAAAAGGTTCAAGCTGCAGAGGCGACAAGCCTTCTTTACTGTGAGAACTGTGAATCTATGGAATAGTCTACCGCAGGAGCTGGTCACAGCAGGGACAGTAGATAGCTTTAAAAAAGGCTTAGATAATTTCCTAGAACAAAAACATATTCGCTCCTATGTGTAGACATTTTTCCCTTCCCTTTTCCCATACCTTGGTTGAACTTGATGGACATGTGTCTTTTTTTTATACCGTACGAACTATGTAATTAGTATTGCAGTATATCACTGGTCGAAGTCCTCTAGGGGGGGACTAATAAAAAAAATGTAAAATTAAAAGTTCAAAAAAAAAAAAAAACCTTTTCCCTTTTTCCCCCTAAAGCATAGTAAAAAAATAAATAAACATAATTGGTATCACCGCGTCTATAAGTCTGAACTATTACAGTATATAATTATGTAAACCGCACGGTGGACGCCGTAAAAAAAAAAAAAACAAAAAAAAAAAAACCTCATCTCCTACAAAAAATGAAATAAAAAGTGATCAAACGTCGCATGTACACCAAAATGGTATTACAAAAAAATAAAAATGAGCCCTCATACCACTTAATCAACGGAAAAATAAAAAAAAGTTATGGCTCTCGGAATTTGGTGACAAAACAAATGTTCTTTTTTACACTTAGGTTTTTACTTGTAAAAGTAGTAAAATATAGAAAAAACTATATATAATTTGGTATCGCCGTGATCGTATTGACCCACAGAATAAAGCTAAACATGTTTTAATTGCACAGTAAATTCCGTAAAAAGATGCGCAAAAAACAATGGAGGAATCGCTGTTTTTTTTTTTTTTCATTTTTCTACCCCACAAATAATTTTTTCCCCGTTTCCTAGTACATTATATGGCACAATAAATGGTGCTACGAAAAACTACAATGTGTCCCGCAAAAATCAAGCCGTCATGGGACTATAACGACGAAAAAATAAAGAAGTTACGGCTTTTGGAAGGTGGGGAGGAAAACACTAAACTGAAAATCTGAAAAAGGGCTGCGGCGGGAAGGGGTTAATAGACAACTGGGCATGTTTTTTTACTTTTCTACCAACTGGGCGTTGTAAAGAGAAATGTGTGACGCTGACCAGTCAGCGTCATACACTTCTCTCCATTTATTTTTAGCAGTACTCGCAACACAGCGTGATCTCGCGAGATCACGCTGTACTGTCACATACTTCCACATTAACTTTACCGAAGGGTCTTGAGAATGAATAAACATTGCCTCCAGCCAGGACGCGATGTCTATTCACACGCCCGACACTTCGGTAAAGTTTCTGTGGGACTTAACTCACACAGCACGATCTCGCAAGATCACAATGTGCTGTCATTCACAGAAACTTTACCGAAGTGTCGGGAGTATGAATAGACATCGCGTCCTGGCTGGAGGCAATGTCTGTTCACTCTCAAGACACTTCAGTAAAGTTAATGTGGGAGTATGTGACTGCACAGCGTGATCTCACTTGATCACGCTGTGTTAAGAGTACTGCTGATTGGTCAGCGTCATACACTTCTCTTAACAACGGCCAGTTGGTAAAAACGAAAAAACACTTTACTACATTACAGCGCCGATCACATTATGTAAGAGATAGGACACTTATAATCTGGTGAAAGAGCCTCTTTAACCAAGGGATGGGAGAAAGGAAAGGGATGATAAAGAAAAAAAAAAATTCTACACATGGACATTGGAGCTTATATTTTTTCATTCTAGGAAATTATCCAAGCCATCTACTGTCCCTGCTGTGACCAGCTCTTGCCGTAGGCTATTCCACAGTAAAGAAGGCTGGTCACCTCTGGAGATTAAACCTTTTTCTCTCCAGACCAGGGAGTGGCCCTTGAGAGGATTTTACATGGAACAGGTTTTCACTAAATTTCTTGTATGGGCCATTTATATATTTAAATAAAGTTAGTCATGTGACCCCCCCCCCGCCCCCTCAGTCGTCTCTTTTCAAGACTAAATAGGTGTAATTATTTTAATCTTTCCTCGTAACTTAGATTCTCCATGCCCCTTATTAGCTTCGTTGCGCTTTGTATTTTTTCGAAATCCAGGGCATCCTTTCTATGAACTGGAGCCCAGAACTGAACTGCATATTCTAGATGAGGCCTCACTAATGCTTTGTAAAGTGGTAATATTATATCCCTGTCCTGCGAGTCCATGCCTCTTTTAATACACGACAATATCTTGCTGGCTTTAGAAGCAGCTCATTGACATTGCATGCGGTTATTTAGTCTTTACATTTATCTACATTAAACCTTATTTGCCAAGTGGATGCCTAAACACTGTGTCCATATCGGCTTGTAATTTATGAACATCTTCCATAGACTGAACAATACTACATAGCTTGGTGACATCTGCAAAAATAGAAATAGTGCTATTAATCCCACCCTCTCTACCTTACTGATATGTATGTTGTGTAATTTACCTCTCTGACGGCCCATATAAGCACAGAAACGTGCAACTTTCCCCTCCCGATTCATTTAATTACCTAGACATCAATCAACGAGTAGACGTGCAGCAGTACATGTATTGCTCTTTGTAATCTTGATGGAACTCATAGTTATATCCAGATGTGATATCCATTCCCAACAATAGTGGCATTTAACCACTTTCCACACAATAACGTAAGTCATGACGCGGGGGAAGAGAGTATGGAGCGGTCTCACGAGCTGGGCTGAGCCCACTACAGACGCTGCGGGTCTCAGCTGTGTATTACAGCTGTCACCTCACACTAACTGCTCCGATCCCGGCCATATAACTAATAAAATGCCCGCGGTGAATAGCCCCATCATTCCATTTGCCTCCCGCGACGCGATCCCATGAAGGTATAACTTAATTTTGATTTATTTTTTAAAAGGTAAATTTTATTAAGAACTCATAGGAAAATAATTGTACAAATACAAAAAAAAGCGTAAAACCTGGAGCGTTTCACATACTAAGTAGCACAATAGTGCCAAGTATACAAGGTCAGTTATTAACAAAAAATACAAGGATACATTTTTTCACACATTCATATGCATATAAGTTGACAAACAAAAACTCTAAACAAAAAGCCTTTCCTTAGCATTATATATAAAATAAAATCTGGTGAGGACCAGTCAAAGGGACAATTTTGATGGGGGAATCGGGACCAATCAAATGCCAGCAACTCCAGGTCCAGTCAACCTGGGCTATGTCAAGCCTATGAGCTGGCATGAATTACCTAGCCAAAAACTTCACACCTTCGTAAATTGAGGAGTACTCCCACGTGTTTCATAAGCAAGCTTAAAAAGTGGCAGGGTAGAGTTTACTAACGTAATCCATGCTGACAGCATAGGAACCTTAGGATGTTTCCAAGCAAGAGTATAATTTTTTTTTTTTAGCATTACAATAATAGGAGCATCATGAGAGACCTAACCGCCACAGTAGGTATAAGTTCTTGCACCAGTAATAAAAGACAAAGTTCTGGATTCAAGTATATGAGGGAGTCCTACTTTAATCTCAAGAAATTCCAGTACTTCAGTCCAGAAAGTATAAATAGCCCTCAGCTCCTTGGCAACGTGGAATAATTTGGAACGTGTGTAATAGATTTGGTGGAAAAATTTTAATTGAATAAGTCAGTCTCTTGTGGATATTAAAGAGGCTCTGTCACCAGATTTTGCAACCCCTATCTGCTATTGCAGCAGATAGGCGCTGCAATGTAGATTACAGTAACGTTTTTATTTTTAAAAAACGAGCATTTTTGGCCAAGTTATGACCATTTTTGTATTTATGCAAATGAGGCTTTCAAAAGTACAACTGGGCGTGTTGAAAAGTAAAAGTACAACTGGGCGTGTATTATGTGCGTACATCGGGGCGTTTTTACTTCTTTTACTAGCTGGGCGTTCTGACGAGAAGTATCATCCACTTCTCTTCAGAACGCCCAGCTTCTGGCAGATCACGCTGTGACGTCACTTCCCCAGGTCCTGCATCGTGTCAGACGAGCGAGGACACATCGGCACCAGAGGCTACAGTTGATTCTGCAGCAGCATCAGCGTTTGCAGGTAAGTAGCTACATCGACTTACCTGCAAACGCCGATGCTGCTGCAGAATCATCTGTAGCCTCTGGTGCCGATGTGTCCTCGCTCGTCTGACAAAAAATAAGTCCTCGCACGGCTTTATTAAATGAAAAATAAAAAAGTTCTGGCGCTTAGAATAAGGTAACACAAAAAGTGAATGATTTTTTACAAAACTTATTTTATTGTGCAAACGCCATAAGACATAAAAAAAAACTATAAACATATGGTATCGCGGTAATCGTATCGCCCCTCAGAATAAAGTGAATATGTCATTTATAGCGCACAGTGAACGCTAACACAAAAATAAAATAAAAAAACAATAGTAGAATTGCTGTTTTTGAGGAAAACAAAAGCCACCTAAAAATAGAATAAAAACTGATCAAAAAGCCGCATGCACCCCAAGAAAACTACAATGGATTCCTCAAGGGGTCTAGTTTCCAAATTGGTGTCACTTTTGGGGGATTTCCAATGTTTTGGCACCACAAGACCTCTTCAAACCGGACATGGTGCCTAATAAAAAAGAGGCCTCAAAATCGACTAGGTGCTCCTTTGCTTCGGAGGCCGGTGCTTCAGTCCATTATCACGCTAGGGCCACATGTGGGATATTTCTCAAAACTGCAGAATCTGGGCAATACGTATTAATTTGCGTTTCACTGATAAATCCTTTTGTTATAAAAAAAAAATGGTATAAAGAGGATTTTCTGACAAAATAAATACGTAAATTTCACCTCTACTTTGCTCTAAATTTCTGTGAAACACCTAAAGGGTTCATAAACTTTCTAAATGCTGTTGTGAATACTTTGAGGGGTCTAGTTTCTAAAATGGGGTGTTTGATAGGTGTTTCTAATATATAAGGCCCTCAAAGCAACTTCAAAACTGAACTGTAAGCTAAAAAAAATAATAAATTAGGCAATACTTCGCTTCTTACATTATACTGAAAATGAGCCGTGCCTACCCCGAGATGACCCCAATTTTGACCGTTTGTATAAACGGAGACCCCTATTAGACCGTTTCAGTGCCCGGTTTTGCCAAGCATACACCCCCGAGAAGTGTATTTCTATTGATGAGTCCCTGGTACATTTTAAAGGGAGGGTTCAATTCCGCAAGTACCTGCCGGGTAAGAGGGCAAGGTATGGCGTGAAGATGTATAAGCTGTGCGAGAGTGCATCAGGGTATACCTACAGATTTAGGATATATGAAGGAAAGGCCACCCCCAAACCAGACTGCATCCTGGACTACAATAGGTACATGGGAAGGATGGACTTGTCAGATCAAGTCCTGAAGACCTACAGCGCCATGCGGTGTGGTATAAGAAGCTGGCCGGGCACATCATACCGATGGCTTTGTACAATGTGTACGTGCTATATCGATGTGCAGGCCCGAGGGGAACTTTCCTGGAATTTCAAGAGGTGATTATCAAGAACCTAAACTTTAGGGACCAAGAAGGGGGGACACCCAGTACTTGCGGAAGCGGGTCCACACGCATCGTACCAGGGCGGCAACACTTTCCAGGAGAAGTTCCCCTAACTGGCAGGAAGGGAAAAAGTCAAAAGAGGTGCAAAGTCTGCTATAAGAGGGCGATAAGGGATGACACAATATATCAATGTGACACGTGTCCCGAATAACCAGAGCTCTGTATGAAAGAGTGTTTTAAAATTTATCATACATCCCTTGGTTTATAATTTACCCCAATTTTACTTACCCTGATGCACTCCGCACAGCTTATCACCCCTCGTCTTTCCCCTCTGGGCCCTGCTGTGTGCCCAGGCAGCAGATAACAGCCACATTGAGGGTATTGCCATACCCGGGAGAACCCACGTTACAGTTTATGGGGTGTAGGTCTCCGGTCAAAATGCTCACTACACCTCTAGATGAATGCCTTAAGGGTGTAGTTTTTAAAACGGTGTCACTTCTTGCGGGTTTCAACTGTACTGGTACCTCAGGGGCTTCTGCATACATGACTTCGCACTAGAAAATCCCCAGTAGGCCAAATGGTGGTCCTTTCCTTCTGAGCCCTCCCATGGTTCCAAACGGCAGTTTATCACCACAAATAGGGTATTGCCGCACTCAGGACAAATTGGGCAACAAAATGGAGTATTTTATTTCTTGTGAAAATAAGAATTTTTGAGCTAAAACGACATATTATTGGAAAAAATTTTTTTTTTTTTAAATTCCCAGCCCAATTCAAAAAAGTTCTGTGAAGAAACTATGGGGTCTAAATGGTCACATTACCCATAAATGAATTCCTTGAGGGGTGTAGTTTTCAAAATGGGGTCACTGGTGGGTTTCCATTGCTTTGATACCTCTGAGGCTCTGCAAATGCGACATGCACCCGAAAACTAATCCAGCAAAATCTGGACTCCAACAAACACATAGCGCTCCTTTCCTTCTGAGCCCTCCCATGGGCCCAAACGGCAGTTTATCACCACAAATGGGGTATTGCCGCACTAAGGACAAATTGGGCAACAAAATGGGGTATTTTGTTCCCTATGAAAATAAGAAATTTTGATCCCAAATGACATTTTATTGGAAAAAATGAAATTTTTTTCATTTCACAGCCCAATTCAAATACGTGCTGTGAAAAAACTGTGCGGTCAAAATGGTAACAACAACCATAAATGAATTCCTTGAGGGGTGTAGTTTCCAAAATGGGGTCACTATTGGGGGATTCCTACTGTTTTGGCACCTCAACACCTTTTCAAACCTGGCATGCTGCCTAAAATATATTCTAATAAAAAAGAGGCCTCAAAATGCACTAGGTGCTTTTTTTGCTTCTAGGGCTTGTGTTTTATTCCACGAGCGCAGTAGAGCCACATGTGGGACATTTCTAAAAACTGCAGAATCTGGACAATACATATTTTGTAGTATTTCTCTGGTAAAACCTTCTCTGTTACAGAAAAAAAATTGAATAAAATTGAAATTCAGCAAGGAAAATGAAATTTGCAAATTTCACCTCCACTTTGCTTTAATTCCTGTGAAATGCCTGAAGGGTTAAAAAAACTTTCTAAATGCTGTTTTGAATACTTTGAGGGGTCTAGTTTTTAAAATGGGGTGTTTTATCAGAGTTTCTAATACATAGGCCCCTCAAAGCCACTTCAGAACTCAAGAGGTACGTTAAAAAAAAGACTTGACATTTTCTTAAATATATGAGAAATTGCTGTTTATGTTCTAAGCCTTGTAACGTCCAAGAAAAATAAAAGAATGGTCAAAAAACGATGCCAATCTTAAGTAGACATATGGGAAATGTGAACTAGTAACTATTTTAGGTGGTATAACCGTCTGTTTTACAAGCAGATGCATTTAAATTCAGAAAAATTCTATTTTTTCAAAATTTTCTCTAAATTTTGCAATTTTTCACCAATAAACACTGAATATATCGACCAAATTTTACCACGAACATGAAGCCCAATGTGTCACAAACAATCTCAGAATCGCTTGGATAGGTTTAAGCATTCCGACGTTATTACCACATAAAGTGAAATATGTCAGATTTGAAAAATGGGCTCTGAGCCTTAAGGCCAAAACTAGGCTGCGTCCTTAAGGGGTTAAGGAGTGAGATAGGTCGGTATGAGCCACAGTCCCTAGGATCTTTACGGGGCTTGGGGATCAGCACTATAAGGGTATGTGCACACACAAACTCAAAAGACGTCTGAAAATACGGAGCAGTTTTCAAGGGAAAACAGCTCCTGATTTTCAGAAGTTTTTTTAAGTCACTCAATTCTCGTTGTTTTTCACAGCCGTTTTTTGGCGCCGTTTTTCTATAGTCTATGAAAACGGCTCCAAAAACGGCTGAGGAAGTGACATGTACTTTTTCGCGGCAGCTTTTTTACATCCCGTCAGTACAGAACTTAGTTTCTCCTATTGAAATCAATGGGCAGATGTTTGGAGGCATTCCGAAAAACGACTGAAAATAAGCCGTGTGAACATACTCTAAGAGCCTCCCTCATAGAAGGGGGAGGGTAGTACCACCACTGAAGGATTGAAAAACGGGCAAGCAAATGAGGGGCAATCAGGTCAATATGCAATTTATACCATTCTAGGGGCAGACCGTCCACACCCAGGATTTTCCTGTTTAGAAAGGAGCGAATATCCTCTGGATAGTGAGGATGTCGATTTTGTTACAGAGTGGGGAACATGTTATCTAAATATGCCTCTAGCTCAGATGGATTGTTGGAAACTTAGAGGAATACTAAATCAGAGTAGAAATTAGCAAATACGTCAGTGATGGCCAAGGGGTGACTGACAGGCATCCCAGTACACGACGGGATTTCTAAAATAGGATTTGGCATGGTGTCCTATCTAGCCAAGTAGGCCAGCAAAAGACCATTCTTATCCCCCTGCTCAAAAACTCTGTTGAGAATATAAAGGTTTTCTTCCTGGTGAGTTCAGTTAATTAAAGGGTATAGTTACATTGCGTCGCCATGAATGTAGTAAAGGCAGAGGAGTCTCTAGTCCTGAGATATAGGGATAACTTTATTTACAACTTTATTTTTTTACATAGTGTACCCTAACAGCAGTTTTACTGAGCAGACAGCCCTGGTTTCCTTTCTAAGACCCCAAGGCTGACCACAGAGAATTCCCCCAATATCCGATCGTGTCACTGGGTTTCCGGTGACGTGATCAAAGAGGGGAGTTCCCTTTGATAATGGGGTTAGACAGTCCCCTTCAATCAAAAGGTTAGACAGCTGGGGTCTGATTTGTTTTTCTGATCCCAGCTGTACTCAAAATGCTTCTCCGAGTATAGGAGCTAGAATGAGTGCTCCCAGAAATGCCTTTTCTACAGCGACGGCAAAAAACGACCCGCACCGCCTGCCGCCAAAAGACAGTGGGTGGCCGGAAAGGGGTTAATTATACTCACAAAAAGGTAAAAAAAATACATATATACACACACCCATATACATGAATATATAGAGTGCTGAGCAAAAGTTTTAGGCAGTGGTGGAAAAATGCTGCAAAGTAAGAATGCTTTAAAAAATAAAAAGGGTTAATAGCTTGTTTTTATCGATTAACAAAATGCAAAGTGAATAAACAGCCATCTGCAACTTGCGATTGTGTTGTGGGAAAGGGCGAGGGGCTGACGGATGGTGCTAACCCCCTATTTCTAAGGGCGAAGGCCCCATACACGAACGTGCTTTTGCGGATGCAATTCCAACGAAAAGCCACAGGAGAATTGCTGCTCTATTCATTCCTATGGGGACATGAACACGACCGTGGTTTTCACGGGCCATGCATGGCCCAGGAGCTCGGACGAAGAAAGAACATGCCTTATTACGGCCGTGTTCTGCGGTCCAGGCTCATTGAAAATAATGGCCGCGGCCATGTGCATGGCCCGCAATTTGCAGGCGGCTCACGGCTGACAGTCCGCTGCCGGCCAAGATGAGGCCTTAGATGCCGCATTCGCTTATGACCGTGGCATCTAAGTTGTTAACTACCACCCTGGACGTTGCAGTGAGGTGTCGGCTGTAACATGCAGTCGACACCCACTAAGTATGGAGCGGACCGCGTCCGTGAGCCCACTCCATATTTCCCCCTTAGCGACTGACGCAGTTACGTCATATGTCGCCAAGGTCTTAAATCAAGACCTATTACAAAAATGTCTTTATTTTTCTTTTTATATACATTAGGATAATAACACAATAAAAGGAACGCTACAGTTTAATAAAATAAAAAAACTACAGTAGCAAAAATACTAAAAAAATAATTAGTAGGTATGCGTGAGTGAACCCTAATGTTGTAATGAAGACAAAAAGTCCCCCTGCTGGTCCCCAAAAACGTATTAAAAAACAAAAATAGTCAAATCTACAATCCAGCATTAGATCCCAGTTATCTTCCGTTCCATGGCAGTAGGGACCCGAAGTACCGGAGGTGATAATGAATATAGGTCATCAGCCATTTTATTCAATGAGACAGCGACAGGAACACGTGTATCAAACCGCACGGCCTGAAAAAGGATTCTTTAGGAAGCCTAAAACATTTCTTCATAATTTCAACAGGAGTTTCCTTTCAAAACACAGAAGCAGAGCACACCAAAGATGAACCTGTATTTAGGAATTGTATTAGGAGCATCGGCATATTACCATGCGCAGAAAACAGGCTCTGTATGTATTCCGCTCATAGCACCTGGAGAGAATTGTACTCCCCTGTAGCTGCTCTGCTACCAATGTAATAGCATAATATTTCAATAAGTCGCTCCACATGTACAATGTAAGAGGCCGCTAATACTCCAACAGTGCTGTGAAAATGGAAACACTACATAGTGTATACAGCAAGAAAATACTTTATGCTATAACATACGGAGATGGCGGACAGTGAATACAACATCACCTGGCACATTCAGATCAATGCCTTAATTTACTTCAAATGTACCATATGAGTAATTTTTCAATTCCATGATGCACATGTGATATATACACATAATAAAAATCATCCCATCCAGATCCATTACACTACGCTGGAATGTTAGTAGAAACAGGGAGGCAGCATAAACTATGGGTAATGTCTCCAGACAGACTGTTTGATAGCGGTAGGCTGGGTTCACATGTTGCTCTTAAATTGCAGTTTTGGTGCGTTTTTAAACGGTTGGGGAGAAGAAAAAAAAAAGTAATCTGAAAAACACGCGCCTTTTTTGTAGAATGCATGCGATTTTTTTTTTACCCATGAGTTTTACAATGCGTTTCCACTGTAAGCCTTTGACTAGTAAATTTCAAACCAGATAACAACTGAAACACTATGTATAATGCACTGAGGTTCACACAGGGCGGATACGCTGCGTAAAAGCTCACAGATTACCCACCCTGTCAGCCGCAGTGTAGGGTTGCACGATGCATCGAAACTTCGATACTGTTTTGATACCGTGCACCCTCAAGCGGTTCAATACTGTTAATTCCTCTATTTCAATACGAAGCTTTGAGGCTGCACAACTGAGTATAGTAACACACGAATGTAGTCAGAGCAGGGCTGCGGCTGTGTAATATACGTGAATACAGCCATTGCCCCGCTCTTGAGTCCTGACGAGTGCGCGCTCTGTCAGCATGATATGATGTGACCGGAGCTGCACGAATGACTGCCGGCACTGAAGACACAACATGGCGGGCGGACTACAAAACACCCCCATGTTCTGTCTTCAGTGCCTGCACCGCCACTCATTAGTACAGCGCCAGACGCATCACCTCATGCTGACCGCGCGCGCACACTTGTTGTCAGGAGCGGGTCAATGGCTGTATTACACAGCCAAAGTCCCGCTCTAATGGAGGAGGGCAGAGAAAACTCATCTGCTCTGCTATTGCCCTAAATGCTGCGATCAAAGCTGACCGCAGCATTCAAGGGGAAAAAGAGAAGGAGAATGCCAATTGGATGCGTCACAGGGAATTCCATTGATGCAATTAAGGGACATTCCATATATGCACTTAGGTAAGTCCTAACAACTATCAGTACACAGGCTAATGTACTGGCATATAGACATATAGTAATGTTAAATAAAAAAATACTAATTTTTTACAATACATTAAAAAAATAAGTCTCAATACATAAAATATACACATTTGGTATCATCGCGACCATAATAACAAACTTATACGAAACACGTCATCTGTAGCTATATCACTATCAATTTTGGCCATGCATCAATAGAAACAAGCTAAAATACTACGTTTCAAGGGAACAGCGCTGATTCAAGGGCTGATTTTTCAGAGAATCCCACCCGACAAGAGTGTTATTATCGCAATACCACTATCATTTGGTACTAGACAAATTGTATCCGGAAAAACCTGTGGCTTGCAGTTCCCTGGACATCCACTTTTGAAAGACCATATCAACAGGGGTGTCGTGTTTCTAGCACGACATTAGCAGGTGAGCACACCTTGACAATCATTAATTCCACATTTCAACGTGAGATAATGCACTATGTTTGAGCCGTTGTGAACTTAATTTTTATTTGAGTGAAAAGATCCCAGCACACACACACACAATAGTAAGGGTTCTAACACACAGCACAGTAAGGCCCAGTTCACACAGTTTTTTTTTAAGCCGATTTAGATGCGGACAACGCGTCCGAATCAGGGAATAAAACGGCTCTCCTTGATTTCAATGGGAGGCATAGGCATGTTTTTTTTCCGCTGCGGTTTTCAGCCAAGCCGCATGCTCTTTCTAGCCGCGGTTCCGCCTCGGACCGTTTTTCGCTGCATTTTTTTTGCAGGTGAAAAAAATGCAATGAAAATCACAGCAAGAATTTGCAGGCAGGTCTGATGAACAGGGCCTAAAGATGCCAACACACACACACGTAGCACAGAAAAGATCCCAACACACACACACACGTAGCACAGAAAAGATCCCAACACACACACACACGTAGCACAGAAAAGATCCCAACACACACACACACACACACACACACGCAGCATGGTAGAGATCCCAACACACCCACACAGCATAGTGGAGATCCCAACACACCCACACAGCATAGTGGAGATCCCAACACACAGAATAGTGGAGATCCCAACACACAGCATAGTGGAGATCCCAACACACAGCATAGTGGAGATCCCAACACACAGCATAGTAGAGATCCCAACACACAGCATAGTAGAGATCCCAACACACCCACACAACATAGTAGAGATCCCAACACACACACACACAACATAGTAGAGATCCCAACACACACACACAACATAGTAGAGATCCCAACACACACACAGAATAGTAAAGATATCAACACATCCCAGCACTGGACACTTGACATTGAAGTGACTGATTCGTTAACACCAGCCGGAGCCTGCACATCGTATTCTACGTGCCATAGACTTGTGCGCTCCTACAGAAGAATGCTCCATGTGGGACACCCGGCAGAACTCACCTGTTGCCGGTCACCAGATCCCGGATACTGCAGGTCAGAGAGTAGCAAACATAGTAAAGATCCCAACACACACACACCATAGTAAAGATCCCAACACACACACCATAGTAAAGATCCCAACACACACACACCATAGTAAAGATCCCAACACACACACACCATAGTAAAGATCCCAACACACACACACCATAGTAAAGATCCCAACACACACCATAGTAAAGATCCCAACACACACACACACACACCATAGTAAAGATCCCAACACACACACACACACACACCATAGTAAAGATCCCAACACACACCATAGTAAAGATCCCAACAGACACACACACCATAGTATAGATCCCAACACACACACACACCATAGTATAGATCCCAACACACACACACACCATAGTATAGATCCCAACACACACACACACCATAGTAAAGATCCCAACACACACACACCATAGTAAAGATCCCAACACACACACCATAGTAAAGATTCCAACACACACACCATAGTAAAGATCACAACACACACACACCATAGTAAAGATCCCAACACACACACACCATAGTAAAGATCCCAACACACACACACCATAGTAAAGATCCCAACACACACACCATAGTAAAGATCCCCACACAAACACACACCATAGTAAAGATCCCAACACACACACACACCATAGTAAAGATCCCAACACACACACACACACACACCATAGTAAAGATCCCAACACACACACCATAGTAAAGATCCCAACACACACACACACACACACCATAGTAAAGATCCCAACACACACACACCATAGTAAAGATCCCAACACACACACACCATAGTAAAGATCCCAACACACACACACACACACACACACCATAGTAAAGATCCCAACACACACACACACACCATAGTAAAGATCCCAACACACACACACACACACACACACCATAGTAAAGATCCCAACACACACACACACACACACACACACACACACACCATAATAAAGATCCCAACACACACACACACACACCATAGTAAAGATCCCAACACACACACACACACACAATAGTAAAGATCCCAACACACACACACACACCATAGTAAAGATCCCAACACACACACACCATAGTAAAGATCCCAACACACACACCATAGTAAAGATCCCAACACATACACACACACCATAGTAAAGATCCCAACACACACACACACCATAGTAAAGATCCCAACACACACACACACACACACCATAGTAAAGATCCCAACACACACACACACCATAGTAAAGATCCCAACACACACACACACACACACACCATAGTAAAGATCCCAACACACACACACACCATAGTAAAGATCCCAACACACACACACACACACACACCATAGTAAAGATCCCAACACACACACACACCATAGTAAAGATCCCAACACACACACACACCATAGTAAAGATCCCAACACACACACACACCATAGTAAAGATCCCAACACACACACACCATAGTAAAGATCCCAACACACACACACACACACACCATAGTAAAGATCCCAACACACACACACACACACACCATAGTAAAGATCCCAACACACACACACCATAGTAAAGATCCCAACACACACACACCATAGTAAAGATCCCAACACACACACACCATAGTAAAGATCCCAACACACACACACCATAGTAAAGATCCCAACACACACACACCATAGTAAAGATCCCAACACACACACACCATAGTAAAGATCCCAACACACACACACCATAGTAAAGATCCCAACACACACACACACACCATAGTAAAGATCCCAACACACACACACACACCATAGTAAAGATCCCAACACACACACACACACCATAGTAAAGATCCCAACACACACACCATAGTAAAGATCCCAACACACACACCATAGTAAAGATCCCAACACACACACACACACACCATAGTAAAGATCCCAACACACACACACACCATAGTAAAGATCCCAACACACACACACACCATAGTAAAGATCCCAACACACACACCATAGTAAAGATCCCAACACACACACACACACACACACACACACACCATAGTAAAGATCCCAACACACACACACCATAGTAAAGATCCCAACACACACACACCATAGTAAAGATCCCAACACACACACACACCATAGTAAAGATCCCAACACACACACACACACACCATAGTAAAGATCCCAACACACACACACACACACACCATAGTAAAGATCCCAACACACACACACCATAGTAAAGATCCCAACACACACACACACCATAGTAAAGATCCCAACACACACACACACCATAGTAAAGATCCCAACACACACACCATAGTAAAGATCCCAACACACACACACACCATAGTAAAGATCCCAACACACACACACCATAGTAAAGATCCCAACACACACACACACACCATAGTAAAGATCCCAACACACACACACCATAGTAAAGATCCCAACACACACACACACACACCATAGTAAAGATCCCAACACACACACACACACACCATAGTAAAGATCCCAACACACACACCATAGTAAAGATCCCAACACACACACACACACCATAGTAAAGATCCCAACACACACACACACACCATAGTAAAGATCCCAACACACACACACCATAGTAAAGATCCCAACACACACACACCATAGTAAAGATCCCAACACACACACACCATAGTAAAGATCCCAACACACACACACACACACACACACACACACACACACACACACCATAGTAAAGATCCCAACACACACACCATAGTAAAGATCCCAACACACACACACACACACACACACCATAGTAAAGATCCCAACACACACACCATAGTAAAGATCCCAACACACACCATAGTAAAGATCCCAACACACACACACACCATAGTAAAGATCCCAACACACACACCATAGTAAAGATCCCAACAAACACACACACACCATAGTAAAGATCCCAACACACACACACACCATAGTAAAGATCCCAACACACACACACACACACACACACACACCATAGTAAAGATCCCAACACACACACACCATAGTAAAGATCCCAACACACACACACACACCATAGTAAAGATCCCAACACACACACACACACACCATAGTAAAGATCCCAACACACACACACACACCATAGTAAAGATCCCAACACACACACACACACACCATAGTAAAGATCCCAACACACACACACCATAGTAAAGATCCCAACACACACACACACCATAGTAAAGATCCCAACACACACACACCATAGTAAAGATCCCAACACACACACACCATAGTAAAGATCCCAACACACACACACACCATAGTAAAGATCCCAACACACACACACCATAGTAAAGATCCCAACACACACACCATAGTAAAGATCCCAACACACACACACACACACCATAGTAAAGATCCCAACACACACACACACACACACACCATAGTAAAGATCCCAACACACACACACACCATAGTAAAGATCCCAACACACACACACACACCATAGTAAAGATCCCAACACACACACACCATAGTAAAGATCCCAACACACACACACACACACACCATAGTAAAGATCCCAACACACACACACACACACACACACACCATAGTAAAGATCCCAACACACACACCATAGTAAAGATCCCAACACACACACACCATAGTAAAGATCCCAACACACACACACCATAGTAAAGATCCCAACACACACACACACACACACACACACCATAGTAAAGATCCCAACACACACACACACACCATAGTAAAGATCCCAACACACACACACCATAGTAAAGATCCCAACACACACACACCATAGTAAAGATCCCAACACACACACACCATAGTAAAGATCCCAACACACACACACCATAGTAAAGATCCCAACACACACACACACCATAGTAAAGATCCCAACACACACACACACCATAGTAAAGATCCCAACACACACACACACCATAGTAAAGATCCCAACACACACACACACCATAGTAAAGATCCCAACACACACACACCATAGTAAAGATCCCAACACACACACACACCATAGTAAAGATCCCAACACACACACACCATAGTAAAGATCCCAACACACACACACCATAGTAAAGATCCCAACACACACACACACACACACACACACACACCATAGTAAAGATCCCAACACACACACACACACACACCATAGTAAAGATCCCAACACACACACACACACACACCATAGTAAAGATCCCAACACACACACACACCATAGTAAAGATCCCAACACACACACGCCATAGTAAAGATCCCAACAAACACACACACACACACCATAGTAAAGATCCCAACACACACACGCCATAGTAAAGATCCCAACAAACACACACACACACACCATAGTAAAGATCCCAACACACACACGCCATAGTAAAGATCCCAACAAACACACACACACACACACACACCATAGTAAAGATCCCAACACACACACACCATAGTAAAGATCCCAACACACACACACCATAGTAAAGATCCCAACACACACACACCATAGTAAAGATCCCAACACACACACACCATAGTAAAGATCCCAACACACACACACCATAGTAAAGATCCCAACACACACACACCATAGTAAAGATCCCAACACACACACACCATAGTAAAGATCCCAACACACACACACCATAGTAAAGATCCCAACACACACACACCATAGTAAAGATCCCAACACACACACACACACCATAGTAAAGATCCCAACACACACACACCATAGTAAAGATCCCAACACACACACACCATAGTAAAGATCCCAACACACACACACCATAGTAAAGATCCCAACACACACACACCATAGTAAAGATCCCAACACACACACACCATAGTAAAGATCCCAACACACACACACCATAGTAAAGATCCCAACACACACACACCATAGTAAAGATCCCAACACACACACACCATAGTAAAGATCCCAACACACACACACCATAGTAAAGATCCCAACACACACACACCATAGTAAAGATCCCAACACACACACACCATAGTAAAGATCCCAACACACACACACCATAGTAAAGATCCCAACACACACACACCATAGTAAAGATCCCAACACACACACACCATAGTAAAGATCCCAACACACACACACCATAGTAAAGATCCCAACACACACACACACACACCATAGTAAAGATCCCAACACACACACACCATAGTAAAGATCCCAACACACACACACACACCATAGTAAAGATCCCAACACACACACCATAGTAAAGATCCCAACACACACACACACACACCATAGTAAAGATCCCAACACACACACACACACACACACCATAGTAAAGATCCCAACACACACACACACACACCATAGTAAAGATCCCAACACACACACACACCATAGTAAAGATCCCAACACACACACACACACACCATAGTAAAGATCCCAACACACACACACACACACCATAGTAAAGATCCCAACACACACACACACCATAGTAAAGATCCCAACACACACACACACACCATAGTAAAGATCCCAACACACACACACACACACCATAGTAAAGATCCCAACACACACACACCATAGTAAAGATCCCAACACACACACACCATAGTAAAGATCCCAACACACACACACCATAGTAAAGATCCCAACACACACACACCATAGTAAAGATCCCAACACACACACACCATAGTAAAGATCCCAACACACACACACAAAACACACACACACACACACACACACACACACACACACACCATAGTAAAGATCCCAACACACACCATAGTAAAGATCCCAACACACACACACCATAGTAAAGATCCCAACACACACACACCATAGTAAAGATCCCAACACACACACACCATAGTAAAGATCCCAACACACACACACCATAGTAAAGATCCCAACACACACACACACACACACCATAGTAAAGATCCCAACACACACACACACACACCATAGTAAAGATCCCAACACACACACCATAGTAAAGATCCCAACACACACACCATAGTAAAGATCCCAACACACACACCATAGTAAAGATCCCAACACACACACACCATAGTAAAGATCCCAACACACACACCATAGTAAAGATCCCAACACACACACACACACACACACACACCATAGTAAAGATCCCAACACACACACACACACACCATAGTAAAGATCCCAACACACACACACACACACACACACACACACACACACACACACCATAGTAAAGATCCCAACACACACACACACACACACACACACACACACCATAGTAAAGATCCCAACACACACCATAGTAAAGATCCCAACACACACACACCATAGTAAAGATCCCAACACACACACACACCATAGTAAAGATCCCAACACACACACACACCATAGTAAAGATCCCAACACACACACACACCATAGTAAAGATCCCAACACACACACACACCATAGTAAAGATCCCAACACACACACACCATAGTAAAGATCCCAACACACACACACCATAGTAAAGATCCCAACACACACACACCATAGTAAAGATCCCAACACACACACACCATAGTAAAGATCCCAACACACACACACCATAGTAAAGATCCCAACACACACACACCATAGTAAAGATCCCAACACACACACCATAGTAAAGATCCCAACACACACACGCACAATAGTAAAGATCCCAACACACACACCATAGTAAAGATCCCAACACACACACACACACACCATAGTAAAGATCCCAACACACACACACCATAGTAAAGATCCCAACACACACACACACACACACACCATAGTAAAGATCCCAACACACACACACACACCATAGTAAAGATCCCAACACACACACACACACCATAGTAAAGATCCCAACACACACACCATAGTAAAGATCCCAACACACACACACACACCATAGTAAAGATCCCAACACACACACACCATAGTAAAGATCCCAACACACACACACCATAGTAAAGATCCCAACACACACACACCATAGTAAAGATCCCAACACACACACACACACACCATAGAAAAGATCCCAACACACACACACACACACCATAGAAAAGATCCCAACACACACACACACACACCATAGTAAAGATCCCAACACACAAACACACACACACACCATAGTAAAGATCCCAACACACACACACACACACCATAGTAAAGATCCCAACACACACACCATAGTAAAGATCCCAACACACACACCATAGTAAAGATCCCAACACACACACCATAGTAAAGATCCCAACACACACACACCATAGTAAAGATCCCAACACACACACCATAGTAAAGATCCCAACACACACACCATAGTAAAGATCCCAACACACACACCATAGTAAAGATCCCAACACACACACCATAGTAAAGATCCCAACACACACACCATAGTAAAGATCCCAACACACACACACACCATAGTAAAGATCCCAACACACACACCATAGTAAAGATCCCAACACACACACACACCATAGTAAAGATCCCAACACACACACACACCATAGTATAGATCCCAACACACACACACACACCATAGTAAAGATCCCAACACACACACCATAGTAAAGATCCCAACACACACACACCATAGTAAAGATCCCAACACACACACACACCATAGTAAAGATCCCAACACACACACACACCATAGTAAAGATCCCAACACATACACACACGCCATAGTAAGGATCCCAACACACACACACCATAGTAAAGATCCCAACACACACACACACCATAGTAAAGATCCCAACACACACACACCATAGTAAAGATCCCAACACACACACACCATAGTAAAGATCCCAACACACACACACACCATAGTAAAGATCCCAACACACACACACACACACCATAGTAAAGATCCCAACACACACACACACACACCATAGTAAAGATCCCAACACACACACACCATAGTAAAGATCCCAACACACACACACACACACACACACACACACCATAGTAAAGATCCCAACACACACACACACAGTAAAGATCCCAACACACACCATAGTAAAGATCCCAACACACACACCATACTAAAGATCCCAACACACACACACACACACACACCATAGTAAAGATCCCAACACACACACACACACCATAGTAAAGATCCCAACACACACACACCATAGTAAGGATCCCAACACACACACACGCCATAGTAAAGATCCCAACACACACACACGCCATAGTAAAGATCCCAACACACACACACGCCATAGTAAAGATCCCAACACACACACACGCCATAGTAAAGATCCCAACACACACACACGCCATAGTAAAGATCCCAACACACACACACGCCATAGTAAAGATCCCAACACACACACACGCCATAGTAAAGATCCCAACACACACACACACGCCATAGTAAAGATCCCAACACACACACACACCATAGTAAAGATCCCAACACACACACACACGCCATAGTAAAGATCCCAACACACACACCATAGTAAAGATCCCAACACACACGCCATAGTAAAGATCCCAACACACACACCATAGTAAAGATCCCAAAACACACACCATAGTAAAGATCCCAACACACACACACACACCATAGTAAAGATCCCAACACACACACCATAGTAAAGATCCCAACACACACACCATAGTAAAGATCCCAACACACACACACACACCATAGTAAAGATCCCAACACACACACCATAGTAAAGATCCCAACACACACACCATAGTAAAGATCCCAACACACACACCATAGTAAAGATCCCAACACACACACCATAGTAAAGATCCCAACACACACACACACCATAGTAAAGATCCCAACACACACACACACCATAGTAAAGATCCCAACACACACACACACCATAGTAAAGATCCCAACACACACACACACACCATAGTAAAGATCCCAACACACACACACACACCATAGTAAAGATCCCAACACACACACACACCATAGTAAAGATCCCAACACACACACACACCATAGTAAAGATCCCAACACACACACACACCATAGTAAAGATCCCAACACACACACACACCATAGTAAAGATCCCAACACACACACACACCATAGTAAAGATCCCAACACACACACACACCATAGTAAAGATCCCAACACACACACACACCATAGTAAAGATCCCAACACACACACACACCATAGTAAAGATCCCAACACACACACACCATAGTAAAGATCCCAACACACACACACCATAGTAAAGATCCCAACACACACACACAGTAAAGATCCCAACACACACACACAGTAAAGATCCCAACACACACACACACCATAGTAAAGATCCCAACACACACACACACACACCATAGTAAAGATCCCAACACACACACACCATAGTAAAGATCCCAACACACACACACACACACACACACACCATAGTAAAGATCCCAACACACACACACACAGTAAAGATCCCAACACACACCATAGTAAAGATCCCAACACACACACCATACTAAAGATCCCAACACACACACACACACACACACCATAGTAAAGATCCCAACACACACACACACACCATAGTAAAGATCCCAACACACACACACCATAGTAAGGATCCCAACACACACACACGCCATAGTAAAGATCCCAACACACACACACGCCATAGTAAAGATCCCAACACACACACACGCCATAGTAAAGATCCCAACACACACACACGCCATAGTAAAGATCCCAACACACACACACACGCCATAGTAAAGATCCCAACACACACACACACCATAGTAAAGATCCCAACACACACACACACGCCATAGTAAAGATCCCAACACACACACCATAGTAAAGATCCCAACACACACGCCATAGTAAAGATCCCAACACACACACCATAGTAAAGATCCCAAAACACACACCATAGTAAAGATCCCAACACACACACACACACCATAGTAAAGATCCCAACACACACACCATAGTAAAGATCCCAACACACACACACACCATAGTAAAGATCCCAACACACACACACACACCATAGTAAAGATCCCAACACACACACCATAGTAAAGATCCCAACACACACACCATAGTAAAGATCCCAACACACACACCATAGTAAAGATCCCAACACACACACCATAGTAAAGATCCCAACACACACACCATAGTAAAGATCCCAACACACACACACACCATAGTAAAGATCCCAACACACACACACACCATAGTAAAGATCCCAACACACACACACACCATAGTAAAGATCCCAACACACACACACACACACACACACCATAGTAAAGATCCCAACACACACACACACCATAGTAAAGATCCCAACACACACACACACCATAGTAAAGATCCCAACACACACACACACCATAGTAAAGATCCCAACACACACACACACCATAGTAAAGATCCCAACACACACACACACCATAGTAAAGATCCCAACACACACACACACCATAGTAAAGATCCCAACACACACACACACCATAGTAAAGATCCCAACACACACACACACCATAGTAAAGATCCCAACACACACACACACCATAGTAAAGATCCCAACACACACACACACCATAGTAAAGATCCCAACACACACACACCATAGTAAAGATCCCAACACACACACACCATAGTAAAGATCCCAACACACACACACAGTAAAGATCCCAACACACACACACACCATAGTAAAGATCCCAACACACACACACACACACACAGTAAAGATCCCAACACACACACACAGTAAAGATCCCAACACACACACACACACAGTAAAGATCCCAACACACACACACACAGTAAAGATCCCAACACACACACACACACACACACACACACACAGTAAAGATCCCAACACACACACACACACACACACACACACACACAGTAAAGATCCCAACACACACACACACACACACACACACACACACACACAGTAAAGATCCCAACACACACACACACACACACACCATAGTAAAGATCCCAACACACACACACACACACCATAGTAAAGATCCCAACACACACACACCATAGTAAAGATCCCAACACACACACACAGTAAAGATCCCAACACACACACAGTAAAGATCCCAACACACACACACACACAGTAAAGATCCCAACACACACACACACACACAGTAAAGATCCCAACACACACACACACACACAGTAAAGATCCCAACACACACACACACACACACACACACAGTAAAGATCCCAACACACACACACACACTAAAGATCCCAACACACACACACACACACCATAGTAAAGATCCCAACACACACACACACACACACCATAGTAAAGATCCCAACACACACACACCATAGTAAAGATCCCAACACACACACCATAGTAAAGATCCCAACACACACACACACCATAGTAAAGATCCCAACACACACACACACACACACACCATAGTAAAGATCCCAACACACACACCATAGTAAAGATCCCAACACACACACACACACACCATAGTAAAGATCCCAACACACACACACACAACATAGTAAAGATCCCAACACACACACACACACACACACACACACACACACACCATAGTAAAGATCCCAACACACACCATAGTAAAGATCCCAACACACACACACACACACCATAGTAAAGATCCCAACACACACACACACACACCATAGTAAAGATCCCAACACACACACACCATAGTAAAGATCCCAACACACACACACCATAGTAAAGATCCCAACACACACACACCATAGTAAAGATCCCAACACACACACACACACACACACCATAGTAAAGATCCCAACACACACACCATAGTAAAGATCCCAACACACACACACACACACCATAGTAAAGATCCCAACACACACACCATAGTAAAGATCCCAACACACACACACACACACCATAGTAAAGATCCCAACACACACACACACACACACACCATAGTAAAGATCCCAACACACACACACCATAGTAAAGATCCCAACACACACACACACACACACACACCATAGTAAAGATCCCAACACACACACACACACACCATAGTAAAGATCCCAACACACACACACACACACACACACACCATAGTAAAGATCCCAACACACACACCATAGTAAAGATCCCAACACACACACCATAGTAAAGATCCCAACACACACACACACACACACACACCATAGTAAAGATCCCAACACACACACACACACACCATAGTAAAGATCCCAACACACACACACACACACCATAGTAAAGATCCCAACACACACACACACACACCATAGTAAAGATCCCAACACACACACACACACACCATAGTAAAGATCCCAACACACACACACACACCATAGTAAAGATCCCAACACACACACACACACATCATAGTAAAGATCCCAACACACACACCATAGTAAAGATCCCAACACACACACACACCATAGTAAAGATCCCAACACACACACACACCATAGTAAAGATCCCAACACACACACACCATAGTAAAGATCCCAACACACACACACACCATAGTAAAGATCCCAACACACACACACACACACCATAGTAAAGATCCCAACACACACCATAGTAAAGATCCCAACACACACACACACCATAGTAAAGATCCCAACACACACACACACACACCATAGTAAAGATCCCAACACACACACACACCATAGTAAAGATCCCAACACACACACCATAGTAAAGATCCCAACACACACACACACACACCATAGTAAAGATCCCAACACACACACACACCATAGTAAAGATCCCAACACACACACACACACACACACCATAGTAAAGATCCCAACACACACACACCATAGTAAAGATCCCAACACACACACCATAGTAAAGATCCCAACACACACACCATAGTAAAGATCCCAACACACACACACACAGTAAAGATCCCAACACACACACACCATAGTAAAGATCCCAACACACACACCATAGTAAAGATCCCAACACACACACACACACACACACCATAGTAAAGATCCCAACACACACCATAGTAAAGATCCCAACACACACCATAGTAAAGATCCCAACACACACACACACCATAGTAAAGATCCCAACACACACACACCATAGTAAAGATCCCAACACACACACACCATAGTAAAGATCCCAACACACACACACACACACCATAGTAAAGATCCCAACACACACACACACACCATAGTAAAGATCCCAACACACACACACACCATAGTAAAGATCCCAACACACACACACACGCACACACACACCATAGTAAAGATCCCAACACACACACACACACCATAGTAAAGATCCCAACACACACACACACACCATAGTAAAGATCCCAACACACACACACACACCATAGTAAAGATCCCAACACACACACACACACACACACACACCATAGTAAAGATCCCAACACACACACCATAGTAAAGATCCCAACACACACACACACACACACCATAGTAAAGATCCCAACACACACACACACACACACACACCATAGTAAAGATCCCAACACACACACACACACACACCATAGTAAAGATCCCAACACACACACACACACACCATAGTAAAGATCCCAACACACACCATAGTAAAGATCCCAACACACACACACACCATAGTAAAGATCCCAACACACACACACACCATAGTAAAGATCCCAACACACACACACACCATAGTAAAGATCCCAACACACACACACACCATAGTAAAGATCCCAACACACACACACACCATAGTAAAGATCCCAACACACACACACACCATAGTAAAGATCCCAACACACACACACACCATAGTAAAGATCCCAACACACACACACACCATAGTAAAGATCCCAACACACACACACACCATAGTAAAGATCCCAACACACACACACACCATAGTAAAGATCCCAACACACACACACACCATAGTAAAGATCCCAACACACACACACACACACACCATAGTAAAGATCCCAACACACACACACACACACACCATAGTAAAGATCCCAACACACACACACACACACCATAGTAAAGATCCCAACACACACACACACACACCATAGTAAAGATCCCAACACACACACACACACACACCATAGTAAAGATCCCAACACACACACACACCATAGTAAAGATCCCAACACACACACACACCATAGTAAAGATCCCAACACACACACACACACACACACCATAGTAAAGATCCCAACACACACACACACACACCATAGTAAAGATCCCAACACACACACACACACACACACACACCATAGTAAAGATCCCAACACACACACAGAATAGTAAAGATATCAACACATCCCAGCACTGGACACTTGACATTGAAGTGACTGATTCGTTAACATCAGCCGGAGCCTGCACATCGTATTCTACGTGCCATAGAGTTGTGCGCTCCTACAGAAGAATGCTCCATGTGGGACACCCGGCAGGACTCACCTGTTGCCGGTCACCAGCTCCCGGATGCTGCAGGTCAGAGAGCAGCACCGCCGTCCTCCTGTGCTGGGAGAAGTCCCCTTCGTCGTCGTTGGTCCCTGGGCCAGAGCCCCGTGCGAGCTTCCCTGCTCCCATCTCCCGGCGCATCTCCGAACGCAGCTCAAGAAAGCAGCAAATTGTGACCAAGTGCAATGACAGCGATAGCGCAAAGAATCCGAGGAAGAGCCGGCAGCTGCCGCAACTTTTGTGACAACTGCACCCCGAGTGTTGTAGAGAGGAGGAGTCCGTGGGCAGGGAGGGGTCCGCTTCAGGCTGCTCGGACAGACTCCGGAGTGCCATGCTCGTCAGTGGCAAGTGAGCAGCGCAGTCACCAGGGAGGAAGGCGCAGGCCGGTCCTCTGCTTCACTGCTGCTCTTACCTCTACGGCACCATGACTTTCAGGCGCTGAGCTCGTTAGGAAGCAGCACATGAAACAACTGTCCAGAGCTAAGCGGAGAGAGGAGGCGCTACGTACACGGGACAGCTCCGTCCTTCCAGAGTGTAGCCACACCTTCCCGCTCTGCAGACCGAGCCGTAACCCCTCCCCTCCTGCGCTAGGCCCGCCTCAGAGCGGAGGAGACAGGACCCTTGCGTGACGCCACGCCCCGAGGCCAATCCCGCTCTACACATACGCTACATGGACAACTTCACTTTACCTCAACTGGATGACTCCTCCCATATTTCAGAAAGCAATAGCGCTACCTAGCGGCTGCTCTTTTTACTCACTCGCTCCTTTCTCCAGCTTGACCTGAGAAAACGAGGCGGAGAGAGCGGAGGCCACAGGGATTCTGTTCTAGTTTCCCACAATTAAACGTCCCAGTATTTTAGCTGTCGTGTGCCCACAGTTGTAACTTAATAAAACTAGTTTTGTACTATAATATGCCTGACAACATAAAAAAAGAGGCTTACTTTCTGCATGCTACAAATACACATCAATGCATCCGTCAAACCTTTGGTACCAAAATTCCACATTCTGAAGTCATTCAAATCATCACTATCCTGACTGGTTCTATAAAGTGAATTCATGTGTAAATTACAACATTGATGGTGTGTGGCAGCCGTTACTGGGGCCCATATGACCGCATTGGGTCACCCGGGGACCTCCGTACTGAACAAAATTATACAGAATAGCAGTTCCACAGAAAGGCATAAAACATCTATGATGCCAGGAGTCCCGTTCACCTGTACCGCGGTCGGGCCTGGAAATCCAGCGGAACTCGGTCATGTGCAAGAGGTGAAACACTGGCCATAAACATTACATAAATGTTGGCCAAACCTGACGATTTTTTGAGGGATCAGCAACCATCGTGTATGGGGACCTCTTGACTCTGGGGATGGAGGATCGGGCATGTTGGATTTAGACGTGCCTGATCCTTTGTTTCTGCTGTAGATAAGCCGCTGCCAGAGTTGTATGATAAAGGCTTAAGGCCCTTTTACACGGGCCAATTATATGTGAACGCTCGTTCCCGATCATTGCCGTGTTGTAAACAAGGCAAGGATCAGCCAATGAACAAGCAACACTCACCCGCTGATCATATCATTTATGTAGCCGAAAATATTATCGTTGTCGGCAGCACATCTCCCTGTGTAAACGGAGATGTTCTGCCGATATGATCGAAATGTATGGGGACGGGCGATCGTAGTAACCCATACATAGCTCCTTGTGAATGGAGCAAACTAGCACCGATCAACGAGCTGTATCGTTAAACATTGTTCATTTACACAGCCAACGTCCGGCCGTGTAAGAGGATCCTAACTCCCTTTCTGCATTGAATATATGTGCACGCTCGGCCTTCACATTCATGCAACCTCTCTGTCACATTAGAAGACATAGGAACAAGTAATGGGGATCCTGTCACAGATTTTACATTAAAGCCCAAGAGCTTCAAGTTATGCTTCCATCTCACCAGCAATAATCAGATCCCTAGGCGAATCCAGAAAGTCTGAGCAACCCAAGATCACCCAAAATGCAATCACAACAAGTGTACACAGAAAAATGCCCCATTAATGTGGAAAGAACACTCAAGAAGATATCCTAAAGGTGTTCCAATTGTCACCTATTGGTCCTCTCGAACATATTTGTACCTTGAATTATTCAATAAATTACATTCATTTTCATGCAGCAATCAGTAATTGTTATTAAATATATTTATATATACACACACATATATATACACATATATATATATACACAGAACAAGAGCAAGTGAACACAGCACTCCACAGATCCAGAGAATCAGGCCATGTGCTCGTCACCTGGGGATGAATCAATTCCCCTTCTTTTTAGATAGAAAACAGCATAGAACGTAGTAATGGCACCAGGACTTCAAGGTAGATGAAAAACAGGGTGGATTTATTCACCCCAAACACAGCAACGTATCGGTTCAACAGGAACCTTTCTCAAGCCATCGCAAACTAACAATGGTGTCAAGTATAAGTAGGGGGAGCATACATCAGCTAGCAATCAAGCTATTAAATGTACAGTTCCCATTATATATACAGTATATAAATATATATATATTTTTAACATATTTCAAACATTGGTACAAAAGTGCATGTCTTTATCTTTAAGAAGCCAGTCATAGGCAGTGTTATATATACATATACACTACCGTTCAAAACTTTGGGGTCACCCTGACAATTTTGTGTTTTCCATGAAAACTCACTTATATTTATCAAATGAGTTGCAAAATGACTAGAAAATATAGTCAAGACATTGGCAAGGTTAGAAATAATGATTTTTATTTGAAATAATAAATTTTCTCCTTCAAACTTTGCTTTCGTCAAAGAATGCTCCATTTGCAGCAATTACAGCATTGCAGACCTTTGGCATTCTAGCTGTTAATTTGCTGAGGTAATCGGGAGAAATTTCACCCCATGCTTCCAGAAGGCCCTCCCACAAGTTGGATTGGCCTGATGGGCACTTCTTGCGTAACATACGGTCAAGCTGCTCCCCCAACAGCTCTATGGGGTTGAGATCTGGTGACTGCGCTGGCCACTCCATTACAGATAGAATACCAGCTGCCTGCTTCTTCCCTAAATAGTTCTTGCATAATTTGGAGGTGTGCTTTGGGTCATTGTCCTGTTATAGTATGAAATTGGCTCCAATCAAGCGCTGAACACAGGTTATGGCATGGCGTTGCAAAATGGAGTGATAGCCTTCCTTATTCAAAATCCCTTTTACCTTGTACAAATCTCCCACTTTACCAGCACCAAAGCAACTCCAGACCATCACATTACCTCCACCATGCTTGACAGATGGCGTCAGGCACTCTTCCAGCATCTTTTCAGTTGTTCTGCGTCTCACAAATGTTCTTCTGTGTGATCCAAACACCTCAAACTTCGATTCGTCTGTCCATAACACTTTTTTCCAATCTTCCTCTGTCCAATGTCTGTGTGCTTTTGCCCATATTAATCTTTTCCTTTTATTAGCCAGTCTCAGATATGGTTTTGTCTTTGCCACTCTGCCCTGAAGGCCAGCATCCCGGAGACGCCTCTTCACTGTAGACGTTGACACTGGCGTTTTGTGGGTACTATTTAATGAAGCTGCCAGTTGAGGACCTGTGAGGCGTCTATTTCTCAAACTAGAGACTCTAATGTACTTGTCTTGCTGCTCAGTTGTGCAGTGGGGCCTCCCACTTCTCTTTCTACTCTGGTTAGAGCCTGTTTGGGCTGTCATTTGAAGGGAGTAGTGCACACCGTTGTAGGAAATCTTCAGTTTCTTGGCAATTTCTCGCATGGAATAGCCTTCATTTCTAAGAACAAGAATAGACTGTCGAGTTTCACATGAAAGCTCTCTTTTTCTAGCCATTTTGAGAGTTTAATCGAACCCACAAATGTAATGCTCCAGATTCTCAACTAGCTCAATGGAAGGTCAGTTTTATAGCTCCTCTAAACAGCAAAACTGTTTACAGCGGTGCTAATATAATTGCACAAGGGTTTTCAAGTGTTTTCTAATCATCCATTAGCCTTTTAACACAGTTAGCAAACACAATGTACCATTAGAACACTGGAGTGATGGTTGCTGGAAATGGGCCTCTATACACCTATGTAGATATTGCGTTAAAAAACAGACGTTTGCAGCTAGAATAGTCATTTAGCACATTAACAATGTATAGAGTGTATTTTTGATTAATTTAATGTTATCTTCATTGAAAAAAACTGTGCTCTTCTTTCAAAAATAAGGAAATTTCTAAGTGACCCTAAACTTTTGAACGGTAGTGTATATATATATATATATATATATATATATCCAAGAAGAAAATTCAGCAGCACTCCAATGATTAAGGTGAAAAAAAAGTGAAATTTATTGTGCCAACATGGCAATGCAACGTTTCCGTCCCACCTTGGGACCTTTCTCAAGCATAGTGATACATACATATTCAGTGGTTTATATAGTGTGTATCCAATCAGTATCGTCAATCTCATTAAAATAATGAGGTTGATATATACATCTCAAAACAACGTGATACAAACAATGAAAGAGTATCGAAGTGACATAAATCGATACATATAGTGAAAACAATAAGTTGATGTTAAAAGCAACATAAAACATACATTTTTCATGCAAGAAAAGACATAATTCCATAAATCACAATATTCACCAGCTGGGTGAAAATCGGAGACTGCACGACCACTTAGCCAATCAGAAAGCAGGTATTGTTGTTTGACGTATGACGCCTGTCATTCACAGCCCGTATTTGTCCGGCTCCAATGCGCATGCGTCGGATCAGTCCGGACCGGATATGACGTCTCGCTTTAGTAACCAGGATACCGATCGTTAGTAAACAGAGTCCTCTCAGCATTCAATTATACGTAGTCGATCAGTATATCCCGGAGATGACATGTCGCTCTGAGAGTTTAACATATCGATCGCCAAAAAACGATTGTATACAATATAGATAGGAAATATGAATCAAATAAGAAAATTGCTCATCCTGTCTTTACACAGCACCTAAAGGGTAAATATACCCAAATGTTGTACCTGCATGGAAATAGGCAGTTTACCGCACATCATAATTAGAAGGTCAAAAGATTATTCATGATAATATATAAGTAATTAAACTAGTAGAGTCCACACGAGGAAGACGGGATCCCGATCACATTCTGTGTTCGGCGGTCTCCGTCATTCAGGTTCGTGGAAAGAAACGCACACAGCTGTCGTGTACGCGATCCCAGCCATATCGCCTATAACTCGTGTAGCGGACTCAAGGTATTTTGAATTAATAAAAATAAAAAAGTTGGAGATTGAACTGTCCTTCTCCTCGGCCTTCCATCCTGAAACTAATGGCCAAACCGAGAGGACTAATCAGTCTCTAGAACAATATTTAAGGTGTTTTATCCCTGACTGTCAATATGATTGGTCTCCTTCATTTCCCTCGCCGAATTTTCCCTTAATAACCGGGTCAGTAACTCGTCAGGGGTCTCCCCATTTTTCTGTAATATTGTTGTTTTTTTTCAAGGTTCTCCTCCGTTTCACCTGGTGGTTCCAACAATCCCGAGGTAGATGTCGTTCATCGGGAACTGTGCACAGTCTGGGCCCAGGTTCAGAAGAACCTAGAGGCGTCCCAGAGCATACAAAAGACTCAGGCAGATAGAAGACGTTCTGCTAACCCCTTGTGGTCGGGGATCTGGTGTGGCTGTCTTCCAAAAATTTGCGCCTTAAAGTCCCGTCCAAAAAATTTGCTCCCCGGTATATAGGGCCGTACAAGGTCATTGAAGTCCTTAACCCTGTCTCCTTCCGACTGGAGTTACCCCCGTCTTTTCGAATACACGACGTGTTTCATGCCTCCCTCCTGAAATGCTGCTCCCCGTCCTTGGCTACTTTGAGGAAACCTGCGGTCCCTGTTCTCACCCCTGAAGGGGTAGAATTCGAGGTGGCCAAGATTGTGGACAGTAGTATGGTCCAAGGCTCCCTCCAGTACTTGGTCCATTGGAGAGGATACGGGCCTGAGGAGAGGACTTGGGTACCCGCCCGGGATGTTCACGCTGGGGTATTGCTCAGGAGGTTCCATCTTCGGTTCCCCAATAAGCCAGGTCCACCTAGAAAGGGTCCAGTGGCCCCTCTTAAAAGGGGGGGGTACTGTAAAGGATCTGCCAGACACAGCTTCTGTGTCGACGCCCATGGGTAATCAGTCTGCACCTGCTCCTAAGTCTGAGAGAGTGACACGATCTTCTACCAGTCAGGCTGGGAGGCTGAGGAGTGGGAGAGCCTATCACAGCCTGGCCAGACGGAGCTAGCTCCCACCCTCTGTCTATTTATACCTGCATTTCCTGCTCCTCCTTTGCCTGTGATTCTTTTCTGTTTCCTGGCTCTGCTGCTCCTGCTATGATTATTGACCTTGCTTCATTTTTGACCCTGGCTTTACTGACTACGCTCCTGCTCTGCGATTTGTACCTTGTGCACTCCTGGTTTAACTCGGCTCGTTCACTACTCTTGTTGCTCACTGTGTTGCCGTGGGCAACTGCCCCATTTCCCTTAGCTTCTGTGTACCCTTGTCTATTTGTCTGTCGTGCACTTATTGAGCGTAGGGACCGTCGCCCAGTTGTACGCCGTCGCCTAGGACGGGCCGTTGCAAGTAGGCAGGGACTGAGTGGCAGGTAGATTAGGGCTCACCTGTCTGTCTCCCTACCCCGTCATTACAGTTTATATATATTTATTATTTCTTTCACTTAATAATTTTTATTATTGCTAAAGGTCCAAAGCGACGAAGAGCAATCCCAGCAACGCCAACTGCTGTGTCTGGATAGGGCAGAGGGAGTGGCTCAGCTTCAGTGTGTGGTAAGCACTTGTGAGCTTGATGCCCCCCAGCTGAAGAGAAGAGAAGACTGCAAAGGTAAGTGTAAAATGAATAAATGGGTTACATATAGAACTAGAATAATATTTACACACAGGGGTGTAACTACATTGTGCTGCGCCACACGGCACACTTTTGAATAGCCTCGTCCACCTTAAGCATGGACCCCAGAACCGACATAAAAATGTAAAAAAAATTTACTCCCCACTATTCGCTCCTCTTGCCTTCATGGCCTGGTACACAAGGCCCACTACCACATCCGGCCGGGCAGCATTAGTAAATTATATAAGACACAACATACACCGTCCTAACGCTTCGTTAAATACGAGGATCCGGTTTTAAGTGAGGCTCGCCCATTCCAGGTCGACCCACCACCCCCCTCTGACCGCAATTGTTATGCCACTGTTTTAACAACCTTTTTCTTCTATGCTCTTATGCATCTATTTTTGATCATAGAAGGGGTTTTAAGATTGTACCAAAACAAATCCTGTATCTTCTATTTTGTTTATGAGAACCTGTCGGCCTGTTAATGTTGCCCCTAACTGCGGGCAGTATGATATAGTGACAGGTGCACTGATTAAACTAAATTATGTGTTACTCTAAAGTGCCGCGTCATATAAGAGAAGTCATAGCTTTAGCACTGGCTTGTGTCCATTGTTAGGGCAGCATGAGTGTGCTAAAAGGTTCCTTTTAAAGGGGTTTTCCAGTCCTTAAAAATTGATGGCCTATCATCAGGATAGGCCATCAATAGTTTATGGGTCGGTCCGAGCGCTGCTTCCTCTTCATTTCTACTTGCTCACTGTGAATCGTCGACTCGGATGTAGCGGTGATTCACAGTATTGCAGCCCTCTCCCAATGAAGTGAATGTGAGAAAGCTGCAATACTCTGAATTGCACTACATCTGTGTCGACGATTCTCAGAGAGCAAGTAGAAATGAAGGGGTAGCATGATATAGTGCTGAACGGAGTACCGTTAACAGGCGGTGCCACGGTAGGGGGGCCCAGACAAGTTAGCTGAAGGGCTATTTAGGGGCCCTGAAATTCCTGATGGTGGCCCTGCTCGCAGCACAGCGTGATCTCGTGAGATCATGCTGTGCTGTCACATACTCCCACACTAACTTTACTGAAGTGTCTTGAGAGTGAATAGACATCGCCTCCAGCCAGGACGCGATGTCTATTCGCACTCCCGACACTTCAGTAAAGTATCTGTGGGATTTAATCACAGCACAGCATGATCTCGTGAGATCACGCTGTGAATGACAGCACAGCGTGATCTCGCAAGGTCAGGCAGTGCTGTGTGAGTATGTCCCACAGAAATTTTTTGTTTAACCCCTTCCCGCTCCTGGATGTACTATTAGGTTATGGTAGCTGTATCGTTCGCGCTCCATGACCTAATAGTACGTCTCGGGAGTAACGGCCGCTTTGGCCGTCCTCCTAACACATACAGGAGCTGTGACAGCTGCTGTCTCGTACAGCAGCTGCCGCAGCTCCTACACTAGTGACCGATCGCTGTGTCCCCGCTGATTAACCCCTTAAAAGCCGCGTTCAATAGAGATCGCGGCTTTTTCTGGGTTAAGCTTCCATCGCCGGCCTGCTACACGATAGCGGCCGGCGATGGTGACTATGGCAACCGGACACCAAACAATGGCGTCCGGCTATGCCATCGACGGAAGACTAGTGGGTCCTGACAAAGTCAGGACCCACTATGCTTGCTGTCAGTGAGTAGCTGACAGCTCTAATACACTGCACTACGCATGTAGTGCAGTGTATTAGAATAGCGATCAGGGCCTCCTGCCCTCAAGTCCCCTAGTGGGACAAAGTAATAAAGTTAAAAAAAAGTTAAAAAAAGATGTGCAAAAATAAGAAAATAAAAGTTTTAAAAATTATAAAAGTAAAAATCCCCCTTTTTCCCTTATCAGTCCTTTATTATTAATAAAAATAGATAAACAAATAAACTATACATAATTGGTATTGCCGCGTCCGTAACAGCCTGAACTACAAAATTATTTCATTATTTATGCCACACGGAGAACGCCGTAAAAGAAAATAATAATAAACCGTACCACAATCACAATTGTTTGGTCACTTCACCTCCTAAAAAATTGAATAAAATGAGATAAAAAAGTCGCATGTACCTAAAAATTGTTCTGATCGAAACGACAGTTCGTTACGCAAAAAATAAGTCCTCGCACGGCTTTATTGATGGAAAAATAAAAAAGTTCTGGCTCTTAGAATATGGAAACACAAAAAGTGAATGATTTTTTACAAAACGTATTTTATTGTGCAAACGTCATAAGACATAAAAAATAAACTATAAACATCTGGTATTGCCGTAATCGTATCGCCCCACAGAATAAGGTGAATATGTCATTTATAGCGCACGGTGAACGCTGTAAAAAAATAGAATAAAAAAACAATAGTAGAATTGCTGTTTTTTAGTCACCATGCCACCTAAAAATAGAATAAAAACTGATCAAAAAGCTGCATGCACCCCAAGAAAACTACAATGAATTCCTCAAGGGGTCTAGTTTCCAAAATGGGGTCACTTTTGGGGGGTTTCCACTGTTTTGGCACCATAAGACCTCTTCAAACCGGACATGGTGCCTAAGAAAAAAGAGGCCTCAAAATCCACTAGATGCTCCTTTGCTTCTGAGGCCGGTGCTTCAGTCCATTACCGCACTAGGGCCACATATGGGATATTTCTCAAAACTGCAGAATCTGGGCAATAAGTATTAAGTTGCGTTTCTCTGGTAAAACCTTTTGTGTTATAGAAAAAAATGGTATAAAAAGGATTTTCTGACAAAAATAAATATGTAAATTTCACCTCTACTTTGCTCTAGATTCCTGTGAAACACCTAAAAGAGTTCATAAACTTTCTAAATGCTGTTGTGAAAACTTTGAGGGATCTAGTTTCTAAAATGGGGTGTTTCATAGGGGGTTTCTAATATATAGGCCCCTCAAAACAAGTTCAGAACTGAACTGGAACCTAAAAAAAATTAAAATGAAGCAATACTTCGCTTCTCCTAATGAGCATTGCCCACTCCAAGACGACCCCAGTTTTGACCGTTTGTATAAACGGAGACCCCTATTAGACCGTTTCAGGGTCCGGTTTTCCCAAGCATACACCACCGAGACTTGTATTTCTATTGATGAGTCCTTGGTAGATTTTAAAGGGAGGCTTCAATTCCGCCAGTACCTGCCGGGTAGGAGGGCAAGGTATGGTGTGAAGATGTATAAGCTGTGCGAGAGTGCATCAGGGTATACCTACAAATTTAGGATATATGAAGGGAAGGACACCAGTGCTTTGCCCCCAGAATGCCCCCCTTACTGGGAGTTAATGCAAAAATTGTGTGGGATTTGGTGCACCCACTGCTGGACCAGGGTTACCACCTCTACCTGGATAATTTTTATACCAGCTTCCCACTCTTCAACTGCCTCGCTTCCAGAAGTACTGCGACATGCGGCACTTCTAGAAGAAATCTGAGAGTCCTCCCTAAGACTCTGCTTGGGCAAACAAGAAGGGGTGAGAGCAGGGCACATTCTAGCAGCAACATATTGTGTGTCAAGAAGAAGGACAAGAGAGATGTCACACCAGTACCCATGTACCTGTACGAGGTACCAGTACAGAGTCCCCCAAACCAGACTGCATCCTGGACTACAATAGGTACATGGGAGGGGTGGACTTGTCAGATCAAGTCCTGAAGTCCTACAGTGCCATGCAGTGTTGTATAAGAAGCTGGCCGGCACCTCATACAGATGGCATTTTACAACGTGTGCAGGCCAGACGGGAACTTTCCTGGAATTTCAAGAGGTGGTTATCAAGAAACTAATTTTTAGGGACCAAGAAGGGGGGGCACTCAGTATTTCTGGAAGCGAGGCCACACGCATCGTACCAGGGCAATACTTTCCAGGAGAAGTTCCCCAAACTGGCAAGAAAGGAAAAAGTCAAAAGAGGTGCAAAGTCTGCTATAAGAGGGCGATAAAGGAGGACACAAAATATCAATGTGACATGTGTCCTGAAAAACTAAGGCTCTGTATGAAAGAGTGCTTCAAAATGTATCATACATCCCTTGATTTTTAATCTACCCCAGTTTTAATTACCCGGATGCCCTCCGCACATCTTATCCCCCTCATCTTTCCCTTCTGAGCCCTGCTGTGTGCCCAGGCAGCTGATAACAGCCACATTGCGGGTATTGCTATACCCGTGAGAACCCACATTACAGTTTATGCGGTGTATGTCTCCGGTAAAAATGCTCACTACACCTCTAGATAAATGCCTTAAGGGGTGTAGTTTTTAAAACGGGGTCACTTCTTGGGGGTTTCAACTGTACTGGTACCTCAGGGGCTTCTGCATGCATGACTTCGCACCAGAAAATCCCCAGTAGGCCAAATGGTGGTCCTTTCCTTCTGAGCCCTCCCATGGGCCCAAACGTCAGTTTATCACCACAAATTGGGCAACTCAGGACAAATTGGGAAACAAAATGGGGTATTTTATTTCTTGTGAAAATAAGAAATTTTCAGCCAAAACGACACATTATTGGAAAAAATTAATTTGGTTTGAATTCACAGCCCAATTCAAATAAGTTATGTGAAAAAACTATGGGGTCTAAATGGTCACATTACCCATCAATTAATTCCTTGAGGGGTGTAGTTTCCAAAATGGGGTCACTTCTGGTGGGTTTCTATTGCTTTGATACATCTGGGGCTCTGCAAGTGCGACATGGCACCCGAAAACCAATCCAGCAAAATCTGGACTCCGAAGAACAAATAGCGCTCCTTTCCTACTGTTTTGGCACCTCAACACCTCTTCAAACCTGGCATGCTGCCTAAAATATATTCTAATAAAAAAGAGGCCTCAAAATGTACTAGGTCCTTCTTTGCTTCTGGGGCTTGTGTTTTAGTCCCTGAGCGCACTAGAGACACATGTGGGACATTTCTAAAAACTGCAGAATCTGGACAATACATATTTAGTAGTGTTTCTCTGGTAAAACCTTCTGTGTTACAGAAAAAAATTTAATACAATTGAAATTCAGCAAGAAAAATTAAATTTGCAAATTTCACCTCTACTTTGCTTTAATTTCTGTGAAATGCCTGAAGGGTTAAATAAACTTTCTAAATGCTGTTTTGAATACTTTGAGGGGTCTAGTTTTCAAAATGGGGTGTTTTATGGGGGTTTCTTATACATAGGCCCCTCAAAGCCACTTCGGAACTGAACAGGTACCTTAAAAAAAAAGCTTTTGAAATTTTCTTAAAAATATGAGAAATTGCTGTTTATGTTCTAAGCCTTGTAACGTCCAAGAAAAATAAAAGAATGTTCAAAAAACTATGCCAATCTAAAGTCGACATATGGGAAATGTGAACTAGTAACTATTTTGGGTGGTATAACCGTCTGTTTTACAAGCAGATGCATTTAAATTCTGAAAAATGCTATTTTTTATACATTTTCTCTAAATTTTGCAATTTTTCACCAATAAACACTGAATATATCGACCAAATTTTACCACGAACATGAAGCCCAATGTGTCACAAAATCTCAGAATCGCTTGGATAGGTTTAAGCATTCCGACGTTATTACCACATAAAGTGAAATATGTCAGATTTGAAAAATGGGCTCTGAGCCTTAAGGCCAAAACTAGGCTGCGTCCTTAAGGGGTTAAGTAATGCTCCAGCGGTTTTTCAAAACCTGGTTAATGATATTTTCAGAAATTTTATTTGACGCTTTGTGGTTGTGTATCCTGACGATATTCTTGTATTTTCTTCCGATTTGTTCTCTCATAGTCAACATTTAAAGTCAATTCTTAATTAGGTTCAACCCACTTCACTAAAAGCTCTGCAGAGGTTTTTGGGTTTTGCTAATTATTACCGAATATATATTCAGAATTTTTCCTCCATTGCCAAACCTTTGACGGATCTTATGAAAGTGGGTTCTCATCTTGTAAATTTAAAACCTAGTGCGGTCTCCGCCTTTGAACCCTTAAAACAGTGTTTTATGGAAGCGCCTGTACTTGTTCAACTTGACCTTTCAAGTCCCTTTATTCTTGAAGTTGATGCTTTAGAAATAGGTGTGGGGGCTGTGTTGTCTTAAGGGTCTTCCGTATCGTCTAATATGCGTCCCTGTGCCTTTTTATGTCGCAAAATTTCTTCCACTGAAAAAAATTATGATATAGGTAATCATGAGCCTCTTGCTTTTAAGTGGGCGTTTGAAGAGTGGCGCCACTTTCTAGAGGGAGCTAGACATCAAATTACTGTACCGACTGACCATAAAAACCTGAATTTTTTAGAATCAGCCAAAAGGCTCAATCCCAGACAGGCTATGTGGGCCTTGTTCTTTATCAAGTTTGACTTTATTGTAAGCTACAGACCCGGGTCTAAAAATGTCAGGGCCGATGCATTTCCTCAAAGTTTCTGTTCCTCACAGGTCCCTGACATTCATCCTGGACCTATTTTATCTAAGGGGATAGTGGTTTCTGCAATTTCACCTGATCTTGCAACTGAGATTATTGAATGTCAGCAACTCGCTCCGCAAACCATTCCTGCTGGGAAGTTGTTTGTACCTCCTCAGTTCAGATTCTGTTTGCACTGATAGAGAGAAGGGGCTGCCGATTAGTGCAGAGCTATTTTGCCGCCAAAAACGTGCCCGTAAATACGGGTGGAATACGGGTGACACCGGACCCATATTTACGGGCACGGGTTCGTAAATACTGGTGCAAAACGGGTGGAATACGTGTGACACCGGACCCGTATTTACGCCAGTATTTACGGGTGGGAAAAAATACGGTCGTGAGGCCTTAGTAAAGTTGAGAAAAGACACATGTCCATCAAGTTCAACCAAGGGATAGGAAAAGGGAAGGGAAAAATTTCTACACATAGGAGCTAATATTTTTTTGTTCCAGGAAATGATCTAAGCCTTTTTTAAAGGCATCTACTGTCCCTGCGGTGACCAGCTCCTACGGTAGACTATTCCATAGATTCACAGTTCTCACAGTCAAGAAGGTTTGTCGCCTCTGCAGGTTGAACCTTTTTTTCTCCAGACGGAGGGAGTGCCCCCTTGTTTTTGAGAGAGTTTTACATGGAACAGGATTTCACCATATTTTTTGTATGTGCCATTAATATATTTATATAAGTTAATCATGTCCCCCCTTAGTAGTCTTTTTTCAAGGCTAAATAGGTTTAATTCTTTTAATCTTTCCTCATCTTTCCTCATAACTTAGATTCTCCATGCCCCGTATTAGCTTCGTTGATCTTCTTTGTATTTTTTCCAACTCCAGGGCTTTCTATGAACTGGAGCCCAGAACTGAACTGCATATTCTAGATGAGGCCTCACTGATGCTTTGTAAAGTGGTAATATTACATCCCTGTCCCGCGAGTCCATGCCTCTTTTAATACACGACAATATCTTGCTGGCCTTTGAAGCGGCTGATTGACATTGCATGCTGTTATTTAGTTTATGATCTACAAGTACACCCAGATCCTTCTCAACAAGTGACTCCGAGTTTAGCTCTCTCTAGGACATAGGATGCATGCAGGTTGTTGGTACCCAGATGCATAACTTTACATTTATCTACATTAAATTTAATTTGCTAAGTGGACGACCAAACACTTAGTTTGTTTAAATCCGCTTGGAATTTACGAACATCTTCCATAGACTGAACATTACTATATAGCTTGGTGTCATCTGCAAAAATTAACATAGTGCTATTAATCCCATCTCCTATATCATTAATAAATAAGTTGAATAATAGTGGTCCCAGCACGGAACCATGGGGTACACCACTTCTAACCGGGGACCATTCAGAGTAGGAATCATTGACAACAACTCTCTGGATATAGTCCTTGAGCCAATTCTCAATCCAATTAGAAATGATAATTTCTAAAGCTGTAGTCTTTAATTTACCCATTAGGTGTCAAATGCCTTTGCAAAGTCCAAAAACGCTACATCCACAGCGGCCCCTCTGTCTAGGCTTCTGCTCACCTCTTCCTAAAAATAAATCTGGTTGGTTTGACAACTTCTGTCCTTAGTAAAACTGTGCTGGCTGTCACTTATAATACAAGTTTTTGTCACATAATCCTGTATATAGTCCCTCAATAGCCCCTCAAACATTTTCCCCATGATGGATGTTAAGCTTACTGGTCTATAACCCGGGGAAGACCTAGAGCCCTTTTTGAAAACAGGCACCACATTTGCCCTGCGTCAGTCCCTTGGCACTATACCAGTCACTAGAGAATCTCTAAATATTATGAAGAGGGGGACAGAAATAACTGAACTAAGCTCTTTAAGAACTCTAGGGTGTAACCCTTCTGGTCCCGGGGCCTTGTGTACATTTATTTTATTTTATTTAGCTTGGACCATATCTACATTCATCCAGTTCAGTATATCAACTGATATATTAACAACACTGGCACCGGCTACATCAGCTGCTCTTTCTTCTGTTGTATATACAGAGCTAAAGAACCCATTTAGTAACTCTGCCTTCTTTTGATCCCCTGTGACCAACTCCCCATTTCCACTATGTAGGTGTCCTACATATTCAGACCTTGGCTTTTTTGCATACTTGAAGAATTTTGGGGATTTGTTTTAATATCCTTGGCCACCTGCCTTTCATTTTGTATTTTTGCTGATTTTATTACCTTTTTACAGTTTATATATAGCTCTTTATAACTTAAAAAGGCTACAGCTGTACCCTCAGATTTATATTTTTCAAATGACTTTTTTTGTCATGTAGTGCCCTTTTTACAGAAGGCATAAGCCATGTGGGGTTTAATTTTAGTCGTTGTTTACTTCAAAGTAGATTTGAAAATCTCCCATTTATCATTTGTACCATTATTTGACATTAGTTCTTCACAGTCTATGTCCTGAATTGCAGTCCTCATCCTGGGGAAATTTGCCTTCTTAAAATTAACTGTTTTTGCCCTCCCAGCCTGTGTTTGTTTTTTACAGTATAGGTAAAATGTAACTATAGTGTGATCACTGTTAGCGAGGTTTTTACGAACATTGGCATTCCCAACAAGCTTTGCGCTGAGTTACATGATTCTGTTTTGAGTAGCCATCCAGGGATAAAAGGTACTAAAAACGAGTCTTGCGTCTCTATTGGTGGCTAACTTTGTCTCGTGATGTGTGTTCCTATGTCTCTACTTATCACAAGCAGACATCACATCTGTGCTTGCGCTAATATTCCTCAAATTCGTCCTATGTGTGAACTACTACCATAGTTTGTTCCACAGAAACCTTAGTCTCATCTGTCCATGGATTTTATCACCGATTTGCCTCCCTCTGAAGAGAAAACTGTAATTTGGCTTGTGGTGGACAGTTTCAGTAAAATGTGCAATTTTATTTCATTGCCGCAACTCCCTGATTCCAAAACTCTGTCTAAATTATTTATTGATCAAGTGGTTCGTCTGCATGTTATTCCGGAAAATATTGTCTCAGATAGAGGTGTACAATTTCTGGCTAGCTTCTGGAGAGCTTTCTGAAAGAAAGTTGGTGCACAGTTATCTTTCTCTTCGGCATTTCACCCTGAGACCAATGGTCAAACGAGCATTTTAATCAAACCTTGGAACAATATCTTAGGTGTTTTATTGCGGATACCCAGGTTGAATGGGTCTCATATCTTTCTTTAGCGAAGTTTGCTATAAATAATCGCCATCATGTGTCTCTTCATACCTCGCCGTTTTTCTGCAATTATGGTTTTCATCCTCGTTTTGGTTCATTTTCCGTCTCCTCTAGTGATAACCCTGAGGTAGAAGTTGAATCAAATAAACTGTGCACAGTTTGGGCTCAGGTTCACTGTCCATAAATGGACAGAGACGTCAGGGACTTCTCCTGGAGTGGAATCCCCGACGCTGTGACCGGGGATTCCATTCCAGGAGAAGTCCAGGATGTCACTGTCCATAAACAGACACAGACGTCAGGGGCTTCTCCTGGAGTGGAATCCCCAGTCACAGCGTCGGCAACGCTGCGGATGGGGATTTTACTTCGGGAGTTGCCCCTGATGTTACTGTCCATAGATGGACAGAGGCATCAAGCGCTCCCTCCAGGAGCTAAATCCCCGGCCACAGGAGGATTCTGCTCCTTCAGGGAACTACAGTGGTGCTATCTACAGGAAGGGATGTGTGCTATCTACAAGGGGGCTGTGTGGCACTACCTACAAGGGGGCTGTGTGGCCCTAACTACAAGGGGGCTGTGTGGCCCTACCTACAAGGGGGCTGTGTGGCCCTACCTACAAGGGGGCTGTGTGGCACTTTCTACAGGGGGAATTTGTGAGTGGCGGGCTGATGGTCATTTTAGTGAGAATGGCCGGCTGATGGTCATTTTACGGTGAGTGGGGGGCTGATGGTCATTTTACTGTGAGTGGCGGGATGATGGTCATTTTACTGTGAGTGGTGGGCTGATGGTCATTTTACTGTGAGCGGTGGGCTGATGGTTATTTTACTGTGAGTGGTGGGCTGATGGTCATATTACTGTGAGCGGTGGGCTGATGGTTATTTTACTGTAAGTGGGGGGCTCATGGTCTTCAAGTGGTTCCACCTCTGACCTCCATTTGGAATTAATAGGAGGCATAAAATACCTGCGGCGCTCGTTTGGAGTGCTTTTTTGTCTGCGTCTTTTGCATTAGCTTCAACGGCTTAAAAAAACGCAAAAATTTTTTTTGTTTTTCCAGGGGTGACTCGGGTCTGAAAAGGTTGGGAAATTCTGTACTAGGCTACAGGATCACGCAGCCTATGCAAGGATCCCATCGTGGAGCAGCTCAGTTCATAGGAATAGGGCCTAGGTGAGTAAAAAAAAAATCAGTTTGGGGTCACTGTCTACAAGGGGGGGTGGGGGGCTGTATGGCACGGTCTACAAGGAGGAGGTGGGGATTATGGACCTGTCTACAAGGAAGTGGTGGGGGAATATGGCACTGTCCACAGGGAGGCTGTATGGCACAATCTACAGTGAGCACTATCTACAAGGGGGGCTGTGTGTGGCAGCCAGGGGAGGGGGTCTTATACTGTGTGGGGGCCACTAAGCGGACATTATACTGTGTAGGGGCACTACAGGTGGCAATATACTGTGTGCGGCACTTAGGGGGCATAATACTGAGTGCGCACAATTAGAGGTCAAAGTTCTGTATCCTTGAATGGATTACCGTGTTTTTCAGACTATAAGACGCAGTTTTTAGCAAAAATAAATCTTGCTATAAAGTCCCTGCATCTTGTAGTCCACCGTCAAGGGACCCGGCATTGCTGAGCCCCCTGACCGCTTCATTACTTAACCCCTTCCCGACCCAAGACGTTCCTGGCACATCATGGAGCGGGGGGGGGGGGGGGATGATGTATGAAGCGGGCAGCCCGCTCCATACACTGCAGGTGTCAGCAGCTGACATGCTGCTCTAATGGCCAGGAACAGCAATTTCGCTGTTCCTGGAGGTTTAAAGGGGTTGTGTCATAAAACACATGTATCCCCTATCCACAGGATAGGGATACATGTGTGATCGCTGGGGGTCCGACCCCTAGCAATAAGGAAAACGGGGACCGAAACTCACAAAGAGCGCTACATGAGAAGCTTTGACTTCCGCGTTCTGTGTCCGGCAGCTTCGTAGAGATGAATGGGATTCTTCTGCGCATGCGCGAGCGGCTATGTATTGATCTCTACGGAGTTGCAGAACGAATAAGCCGGCCACAGAATCCGGAAGTTCAGGTTTCTCATGTAGCGCTCTGGGTGTCTTTCAGTCCCCTGTTCTCCTTATCGCTGAGGGTCCCAGTGGTCGGACCCCCAGCGACCCTACATGTAGCCTCTATCCTGTGGATAGGGTACACGTGTTTTATGGCAAACCCCTTTAACTAGTTAAATGCCGTGGTCAATAGCGACCGCAGCATTTATAGGGGTTTTTCTATGAAGGACATTTATGACATATCCACAGGATATAGCAGACAAAGAAATGGCGACAGCACACTGCGAACACTAATGCCACCTAAGCCACTAAATATAAATAAATATGCATTACTGCTAAATCTACTTACAAATAGGGAGGTTCTTAGTGCACATTTTTTTTTCCAATTCAAAGTTTTATTGGTTTTAATACAAACAGTTACAAAAACATACAGAAAAATTGTGTCCTCATAATAAAGGAACATGACAAATAGGGCGCAGCCCAAACAGTAGGGTAAACATCACAACCCATGAAGGGCACACACCACAACAGCCATCCGGGCATCATAACGGGAAGAAGTAATACTGAAATGGAAGTGGTGAGCAAAACAAAACAGTGTGCGATAAGTCATCTTCCCGTACATCTTGAAACGCCCTGGCCATAGCATGTGAGAATCAGCACAGGAAGCAAATCACCCCTCACAATAGACACAAGAAGAAAGGCAAAAACAAACAAAATAGAAGACAGACAAGGTAGGGAAGAAATCGGGGTAGTTCGCGGTGAGCCTGGACTCCAGCTCCGGATAACCATGGATACGTAAAAGCAAGAAAAGGCAGCCATACACTTAATAAACACCTGAGTGAGCCAAGCAGGCCTGCAATCCCCTCCACCCTCGCATGCAATCTCCTCACAGACGAAATCTTGTGGGGAGGGAGGGGCACCGGGCCTCAGGCCACTACAGTGCGGTAGGTGGGAGAGGAGAGAAAGGAAAGCCATGGAGACCACGTATCTATATATCGTGCAGAGGCAGCCGGGGACTGAGCCAGGAAGTGTTCCATACGTTGTATCAAGGCAACCTCCTGAAACCAATCATCCAGGATTGGTGGAGCCGCCGCCTTCCACTTGCGGGGAATAACTGATTTAGCAGCCTGAAAGAGGTGCCTAATTAGGGAGCGCTTGTAGATGGATAGTGGCACAGGGAACATAAATAGAAGGGCCGCCTCGGGGGAGCTAGGAACCGAGACCCCCGAGACCTCCAGTATGATTTGAAGTATTGCCTCCCAAAAATTCCGTAGGGATGGGTAACTCCACCAAATATGGGCCATGGAGCCACCCGCCGCCCCACAACGCCAACATGTGTCAGGTACAGATGGGTACCATTTATGTAGGGCAGAAGGGACCAGATACCACCTAGAGAGAATTTTGTAGCTGGTTTCCTGGACTCGTATGGCAATAGAGGCTTTCTGAGACAAGTGAAAAGATCGCCTCCACTGTGCGTCAGTAAATGTCATGTTCAATTCAGCCTCCCAAGCCTTACAGAAGCATGGGAGGTGAGGGGATCGCTGGTTTTGAGTAATTTATTGAGTATGGAGATGGCATGGGCAGGGGGCCCGGTGGAAACACACAAACCCTCAAAGTCTGTAAGTGGGCGATGAAGGTGAGCCTGGCGTTTAGTAGCAATATAGAAATGTTTCAATTGGGCTTATTGAAATATGTGACGGGGGGAGGGCGTTTCGACCGGGCAAATAGCAGTTAAAGGGAACAAAGAAGAATCGGAGAGGATCTGAGTGAAATACATGGGATTACTGGAAGACCTGCCTAAGAAGGAGAGACGTGCCTCTGCAGCAGGAAATGCTGGGTTGTCAGTAACAGGGATCAATGGCCCCAGTGGATCCACAAGCGAACCCCCCTTCCCAGAAGAGCGTAGCGCCAGGAGGGTATGAAAAACAACAAAGGAGTCAGGTCTCGGTCTGTTCCCAGGCAGGATCCATGGCAAGGTAGAGAGGGTACAGGCACAGAGCCTCTGGGCCAACTGAACCCAGAGTTTAGATTCATGATTATAAAAAAAGTAGAGAACACGAGCATGAGTCGACGCCAAATAATAAAGGCGACAGTTCGGCAGACCAACCCCACCTGTGTCCCTGGAGCGAGTGAGAATTGTCCCACTTAGGCGGGGACGACCCGTTGGCCAGATGAAGGATCCAAAGCACTATTGGATACGCAACCAATAAGAAGAGGGGATCGTCTGCAGGAGATACAGCAACTTGGGGAGGAGTGACATTTTAATGATATGAATACGGCCAAACCAGGAGAAGTCCTGTTTATGCCATGAAGCGAGATCAGTGCGGAACTTGCCCAGTAAAGGGCAAAGTTATTAGTAAACAGTTGGGAGAGGTCAGAACTTATACGCACTCCTAAATACGTGATAACCCTAGTAGGCCAGGAAAACGGGAAATTACTTTTGAGGAGTGATAGTGTCGAGAGATACATTCAAAGCCTCGGACTTGGAGAAGTTAATCTTAAAGTTGGACCATGATCCAAAACGGGCCAGCTCGGACATCAACGATGGGAGAGATACATGCGCGTTCGTAAGATAGGCCAAAAGGCCATCAGCAAATGCAGAGCACTTATATTCCATCCCACCTATGAGAATACCCTTAATATCCGAGCTGCCCAGAATGGAGGCCATGTGATGCTCCATGATGAGGACGTACAGCAATGGGGAGAGAGGGCAACTCTGTCTGGTGCCATTATGGATAGCAAAGGGCGCAGAGAGGGAGCCGTTTATTTTTATTTGGGCAGATGGGGAATGATAGAGGGCCATAATTTTACCTATAAAGGAAGGACCGAGACCTATTTGTTGGAGAGTATGGTGAAGGGCGGGCCAGGATATTCTATCGAATGCCTTTTCGGCATCCAGGGACAGGATCATGAGAGGGATGTAATGGGACTGGGCATTGTGAATAATATCTAGGGTTTTCAGGGTATTATCACGCGCTTCCCGGCCAGGCACAAAGCCCACCTGATCCGGATTAAACGGGAAAGGTGCTTATTTAGTCTGTTAGCGAGCAGTTTGGCATAGATTTTTAAATCCACGTTGAGTAAGGAGATGGGGAGATAGCTGGAGCAGAGCTGCGGGTCCTTACCCGGTTTAGGGATGACCGTAATATGTGCCAAGGTGGAACCCGTGAGAAACAAGACTGCAGGGGAAATAGAATTAAAGGTGAGGAGAAGAAGCGTTGCCAGACCGTCTGTCAAAGTCTTATAGAATTTGGCAGTATATCCATCCGGTCCCGGATTCTTCCCCCCGGGAGATCCTTAATAACTGCGAGGAGCTCCGGCAAGGTAAAATCAGCATCCATCTCCTCAGCCACCGCACCAGATAAGGGAGTGAAGGGAGAGGGGAGAGAGGTTTGATCCGGGGAAGAAGAGCCAGCGGAGGGTCGAAGGTTATAAAGATCAGAGTAAAAAGGTATGAAAACAATCTGAAATCTCGGGGGTCGTGTGGACGACCTGGCCAGAAGGGGATTTAATGTTTAGTATATAGGATTGGGCCAACTGAGCCTTTAACACCCTGGCCAACATGCGTCCGCTTTTGTTCCCAAACTCATAAAACTTACTCCTACAATCTTGGAGGGCACGCTGCTGGGCCGAGTCTAACAGACGTCTAGCCTCTTGGTGGGCGCTCTGTAGCTCCCGCAGGAGTGGGAGAGAAAGCGCACCCTTGTGAGCCAATTCAAGGGAGCTGATTTTTTGGAGGGCAAGTTTCAAGGAGTGGGCCCGTTCTCTTTTAAGGTGTGCGCTGTGTTTAATGAGGACCCCGCGGAGCACACATTTGAGCACCTCCCACTGCATCATGGGATAAGTGGTATAATGGGCGTGGTCGGACATAAAGTGCTCAACCGTCTGCAACAGTTCAGTACCACAGACCCCATCAAGAAGCAGGGACTCGTTAAGTCTCCAGGACCAGGGACCTTTAGTGAGAAAGGGAAGGTGTAGGGTACAAAACACCGGGGCATGGTCCGACCATAATATGTTGCCTATAGACGTAGAAACCGCCCAAGGGAGGGCATGATGTTGGAGGAGGATGTAGTCCAAGCGACTGTAGGTAGTATGCGGGATAGAGTAGAAGCTAAAGTCTTTATCAGAGGGATGTTGAAGGCGCCAAGCATCACATAGTTGAAGTTGTAACAGTGCGCGCCGCACCCGTCTGATAGCGGCATAGGCGACACTGGAGCGTCCAGTAGAATTATCTAGGGTCGGGTCCAGGGTAAGATTAAAATCACCACATAACACCACAGTCCCCCGCACAACCGGTATGGCAGTGTGTATAAGCTGAAGGAGGGAAGGAACCTGACCAGTATTAGGGGCGTAGGCATTGATCACCGTGAACTCACGTCCACCAATGTTCAAGACTAGGATGACATATCTCGCGTCAGTGTCGGTAACAATATTAATGACCTGATGGGTGAGGGATTTATGCAGAGCTATGGCTACCCCACATGACCTGGAGTGTGGATTGTTACTAAAGTGCCAGTGTGTATAAAATTTGTGTCTGATGGGCGGGGAGTGACCCTCCTTAAAGTGTGTTTCCTGGAAACAAGCAATGTGTACCTTACGCTTATGGAGATGGTGTAGGATCTGCGCTCTCTTCTCAGGCGTATTCAACCCCTTCACAATGAAGGAGGCCACAGTGAGGTCAGCCATTGACGAAAGCAGAACCGCATTCCGAAATATTCCGGAGAGAACAGGAGAGGGAGGAGTCCAGGATCACCACAAGGAAAAGGACAAGAAGAGGGGGGAACAATATAGGCAAAGAAAAGATTACGTGAGAGAAAAACAAAAAACAACAAAAAAAAATGCCGCAATACAGAAACTGCCGCATAAGCTAAACACAAATATATAAGGGACCAGTGAGCGACAGCTGCGGTCTGGATTGGTCCAGTACCTACGGGGGGAAAATGACAGCTATTCATGAGAGCGACCCCCTCTCCCAGAATATAATAACAGAAGTATAAAGATACACAGCTATTGTTATAGATACAATGAGACTAGAGGGGAAGGCATATGGCAGCAGTAATGAACACAATTTCTTAGGCAGAAAACAAACTAGGCATCTCACAGTAAGAACTAAGAGGACTTTCAGGAACATAAAAAATCTCGGAAGGCAAACTAAGTCCCGAAGTGGACACACGAGGTTCCTGTCAGCCCAGGTACTCATGCTGAAGGGGCAGTCTCATCCAACGAAGCTTGTTCCCAGCCGCATCCGTGATTGGATCGTCTTCTGGGGCCCCTCGGGGGCCGGCCCCCCATGGAATCCTGGCGTGACAAAGGAGGGCATCCCAGTTGGGGTCCCCTGCCCGCAGAAGACAACGAGGGCCACTCTTGAATAGAAACAGACAGAAGGCCAAGCTCTCTGAGAAAGTCAGGCAAGTCAGTGTATAGGTGTGACCGTCACACCGGACCGTTAGGGCAAAGGGGAAGCCCCATCTATAGATGATGCCTCGATTCCGGAGAACCTCCAAAAGGGGCTTCAGCGCTGCTCTTTGTGCCAAGGTGTGTCTGGACAGATCCGGCAATATGCGTATCTGCGTCCCGTGGTGATAGATGGATGATTGTGGTCTGACTTTCTGCAGAATAGCATCTTTAATGGCATAGAAATGTATCCGGTAAATAACATCTCGGGGCCGTTGATCATCAAGACTCATTGGGCGTAGGGCTCTATGAGCTCGGTCAAGCTCAATATGGGTATTTGGCAGGCGACCCAATAAGTTGTTGAAGATAGTGGACAATGTGGAGAAAAAAATCGGATGCTGGAACAGATTCAGGTAGACCCCGGATACGTATGTTGTTCCTCCGATTATGATTCTCAATGTCGTCCAGATGTTGTTGCAGGATGAATAATTGAGCAGAATGATGCTGCAGAGTGGATTGTACAGTGGCCAGTGTTGCATTATCAGCGGCCCGGTCTTGAGCGATGGTATCCAGCCTAGTGGAGAGTGAGGAAAGTTCCGCTCGGAACTGGGAAAACTCCAGTTTACATTCGTCCACTATCTGTCTGGCAAAGGAAGTCATAGGAAGTCATATCAGCCCTAGTGGGTAGCAATTGGGCCATCTGACGTATGTCCAGGAGAGTTGCCGGTCTATTTTCAGAGGCAGGTCCAGATGAGGAGTCAGTGTGACTTAATCTAAAAACAGCCGGAATACCGTCCGGATTCTGGGCAGAGTCGTGAACATGGTAGCTAGAGGAGAGACTGGCGAAGCCCTGCCGGTGAGCACGGGAAGAGGACGAGGGCTGATGGGGTGGGGTAGACCCTTTGGGCATTGAGGTTGAGGGATTCTGGTGGGCATGAGGGGGGCTAACACAAGAGGTGACAGAGAACCAGGCAGGGGAGGCTCCCAATGGGCTAGGGCCCTGGGAAGGTTGGGGGGGGGGTGTACAGGGGCCTGAGCATCACACACAGGGACATGGGGTCCATGACCCCCGTACTCACTGTTAAGTCCCAGCAGCAGCGGTGCGGGTGCAGCCAGGAGGACTGGCTGAGTGTTGGAGCAGCTCCAGGGTTTCATGGACGTCACAGCAGGAGACCTCATGTGCCACAGTACGGTGAGCACCTGGAGGCGTCCTGCTCCCACCAGGAGCCGTCCAAGGTGCTTCCGGTCCAAGAGGCGAGGTCGGGAGGACTTCCGGGTTCAAAGCAGCCACTTCCGGTCCCTGCAGGTTCTTCAGCACATGGCGGCGTCCATCTTGGAGGGCCGCGTGCGTGTCAGGACTCCGCAGGCCACCCTTGGCAGCGGCAGCAGTGAAATGCGGAGGGGTCTTCCCAGGCACGACCCCTCCATCAGGTAAGACCGGCCAGGGCCGAGAGGCGGTGCAGACAGGCCTGAAATGTTGAGGCGGCCATCTTGGAGGGCCGCGGGACTGCCGGACAGCAGCAGTCCCCCCCTCAGCAGCAGCGGCAGAGGTGGCATCAAGAGGCACGGAGGCCCGCACAATTCCGGCCCCACCAGCAGGCGAGACCGGCCGGGACCGAGTAGCGGTACCTGCAGAGCCGGGATTCGCCTCGCCGAGGTCACGGCGGCCATCTTGGACGGCAGGTCCTCGTGGAACCCGGGTTCCAGCATCCGCCTCGCTCCCGTCCCGGAGCGAGGAATCAATGGACCCCAGCGGATGCATCCAATTAGGTAGGGAGCCATCAGCATGGAGCGGTGTGGATCCCTCAGGGCAGTGGATCGGCCCAGGTGGCAGAGCCAGGCGGCCATCTTGTCCTCGGGTCTCCGGCCGGGCCGGATCCCTCAATTGCATAGGAGTCTGCCTCCCCAAAAATGCCCCAATGTCAGTCTGGGGAGATGGAGGTTGTGTAGAGGAGGCCACTCTGCCTTTTTTGGTCGCCTTCCCCATCGTAAAAGCTGGATGGCAGCTGATTTAGTGGACGCTGGTGGAGGAGCTCAGAGAAGCACGTCCTCACTCAGTCATAGCTGGCCACGCCCCCCCTTAGTGCACATTTTGATCAAAAAGTGTTTGACCACCTGCCACGATAAGGCGACCTCTGTAAGGTGGGGACCTACTCTGCACATACACCCAGAACTGGGACTAAGCCTACATATATATCTGGGGATGGTAGGAACCAGCATTGAACGAATTAAAATCACACAGGGCAGAATGGGAGGAGTGCAAGAATAAAAATGGAGGCAGTCACTAACCCCACATATATGAATCACATAAACACAGCACATTCCAACAGAATTATACAAAATGTGTATGCAGGTGCAAGAACACCTGTGACTGCAGTGGTGGGGGAATATGGCACTGTCCACAGGGAGGCTGTATGGCACAATCTACAGTGGGCACAGAACAAATAAGGCGGCCACAGAACCCGGAAGTTCAGGCTTCTCGTGTAGTGCTCTGGGTGACTTTCAGTCTCCTGTTCTCCTTATCGCTGGGGGTCCCAGTGGTCAGACCCCCAGTGATCCCACATGTAGCCTCTATCCTGTGGATGGGGGATACATGTGTTTTATGGCAAACCCTTTTAACTAGTTAAATGTCGTGGTCAATAGCGACCGCGGCATTTATAGGGGTTTTACTATGAAGGACATTTATGACATATCCACAGGATATGTCATAAATGTCAGGTAGATGCGGGTCCCACCTCTGGGACCCGCACCTATCTCTAGAACGGGGCCCCTAAACCCTAAACTAGCTTTCTGTATAGCTACGCTGCTTCCGTAACTGCCATTCACTACTATGAGAGTTAGGGAAACAGCGTAGCTCAGCGAGTTACGCTGTTTCAGTAACACCACATGTAATCAAGTGGCCGCTGGTTCAAGTTCCCTAGGGGAGCTAATAAAATGTGTAAAAAAAAGGATGTGGTGAAACAGAATAATTTATTTTTTAACAAATCATTTTTTTCCTATTTTCTGTTGTCTAAAACCTGGGTGCGTCTTATGGTCAGGTGAGTCTTATAGTCCGAAAATACGGTATAATATATTATATCATTAAATATTATTATACTGTATGGGGTGCACTCAAGGAGCATTATACTTTGTGGTGGCACTATATAGGGCCATATACTGTGGGGGGCATTATACTTTTTTATGGGGCATTTTTTTTTATGATGGGTGGGGCGCCGAAAGATAATTTCGCACGGGGTGTTTTCTATCCTAAGGCCGGCCCTGCCCGTGTCCTTTCGTCTGGCTTTTCCTCCGTCTTTTAGAATTCATGATGTTTTTCACAAATCTCTCCTAAAAAAATGTTTTCCACCATCTAATCCACTCAGGAACCCTCCTTCTCCAATTCAGGTAGAAGGAGATATGGAGTTTGAGGTTCAGAGGATTGCGGATTCTAGAAAGGTCAGGGTACTCTCCAGTACTTGGTACACTGGAAGGGGTATGGGCCGGAAGAACGAACTTGGGTTCCTGGCCATTCAGTACACGCTAGTCGTTTAGTTAGAGTTTTTCATTCAAAGTTTCCTTTGAAACCTAGGCCGAGATTTAAGGGTCTGGTGGTGCCTCGTATCAATGGGGGTACTGTTAGGAAAACCCCTGTTCTCTTAAGATCACCATGACAACTGTTCTATCTACGGGTGGTTCTGTTTTTATTTGACCCTACATCTTTCCTCTTCCTTCTGCTTATCAGGTGTAGGGTTGTATTTATACCTAGCTTCCTCCACCTGTGCTTTGCTTGTGATTTTACTGTCTGAATGTGTTTTGATCTAACTACTTATTTATACCCTTCACCTTTGACTTCTGGATTTCTTGGACATTGACCTCGGCGTGTATTTGGATAACCCTTTGTTTACCGATTTTGATTATCTGCTCCCGCCTGGTTCTGACCTCTGCTTTACCTGATATCCACTTGCACTGTTTTGGACTTTCTGTTTACCCTCTGGCTGTGTGGTTATCCTGTTCAGTTATTGCCTGCATTGCACTTCTTATCCAACATTGAACTCTGCTAAGACAACCTGGGATCTATGCAGCAAAGACCATCCCACCTTGCGGCCGGCTCTGGCAAATATCTTAGAGTAGCCTTAGACTCCGTCGATCAGAGTTGTGACGGATGTGAGGTTGCGGATTTATTTGCACTCTCTCACTCGGCAGTCTCGCTCAACTTGCAATTCCCTAACATCAGGTTTGAAGAGATCTTGAGGTGCCAAAACATAGGAAACACATTGTCACGGTCTGTGGGTATGTGGACCCACTGGGCTGCACCGCCGTAGCGGGGAGGCACCTGGCCAAACCACAGAGTACCCAAGCAATACAAAGTCCCACACAAGGGTACCTGAATAGTCCAGACAGTGGCCGAGGCTTTGGCACGGATGGAGGTGGGTGCAGCAGGTTACGCCAGACGTGGCAGATGACAGCAGGTGCAGGACGTTGCACCAGACGTGTTGGATCACACTGGACGTGGAAGATGGCACTGGACGTGGCAGAAGACACTGGACGTGGCAGAAGACACTGGACATGGCAGAAGACACTGGACGTGGCAGATGACACTGGACGTGGCAGATGACAATGGACGTGGCAGATGACACAGGACGTGGCTAACGACAGCAGGTGCGGTGGACACGACTCTAACACTAGTAGGCACAGGAACAAGAACACAGCACGGGATACAGGAACAGGTAACAGGGCACGGGTAACAACTGGAACAGGAAAACACTATGTAATGGCAGGAAGGAGGTGAAGGGAACAAGTGAGCCCTAATCTACCCACCGCCCTGTCCCTGCCTACTTGCAACAACCCGCCCTAGGCGACGGGGTACAACTTGGCGGCGGTCCCTACGCTGTCTAAGTGCAAGGGAGTACAAACAGGGAACACGCAAGGGAAGGGGCAGTAGCCCACGGAACGCCGCGAGGAAACGGAGCGGTGAATGAGTCAGTCAGGATCAGGATGTAGTGGAGTATACCAACGAGAGCACAGAGCAGCAAGCAAGCCAGGGGCAAAGCGAAGCAGGAAAAGCGGAACTGAAGCAAGGCAGAAGCACGGCAGAAGCAGGCTGGAGCAAGGCAGCAGTGGGGCCAGGAATCCAAGAAGAATAACAAGCACTGAGGAAGAGAACACGGCAGGTATAAATGGACAGGGGGCGGAGCTAACTCCGACTGACCAGGCCGCGATAGGCTCTCCCACTCCTGAGCCTGCCACCCTGGTTGGTGGGAGCCGGTGTCAGTCTAAGAGGTCTGGCCTCAGGTGTCGACTGATTAATCCCGGGAGTATACACAGACGTAGTACCTGGCAGATCCTTTACAGTACTCCCCCTTTTATGAGGGGCCACCGGACCCTTACTAAGTGGAACCGGTTTAGTGGGGAAGAGAAGGTGGAACCTCCTGATCAATACCCCAGCGTGAACATCACGAGCAGGTACCCAAGTCCTCTCCTCCGGCCCGTATCCTCTCCAATGGACCAGGTACTGGAGGGATCCCTGGATCATCCTACTGTCCATAATCTTGGCCACCTCGAATTCCACCCCCTCAGGGGTGAGAACGGGAACAGGAGGTTTCCTCGAGGGGGACCAGGACGGGGAGCAGCGTTTAAGGAGGGAGGCATGGAAGACGTCATGTATGCGAAAGGATGGGGGCAGCTCCAGACGGAAGGATACAGGGTTGAGGACTTCAATGATCTTATAAGGTCCAATAAATCGGGGAGCAAACGTCCTGGATATTGTTCCAGGGATTGGTTAGTCCTTTCCGTTTGGCCATTAGTTTCGGGATGGAAGGCGGAGGAGAAGGACAGATCAATCTCCAACTTTTTACAAAAAGCTCTCCAAAATAAGGAAACAAATTGTACCCCTCTGTCAGAAACGATATTGACTGGGGCCCCATGGAGACGCAGAATGTGTTTAACAAACAAAGAAGCTAACGTCTTGGCGATAGGTAGTTTCTTAAGGGGCACAAAGTGGCACATCTTGCTGAAGTGGTCTACTACCACCCACACCACCGACTTGCCCTGAGATGGAGGCAAATCGGTGATAAAATCCATGGAGATATGGGTCCAAGGTCTCTGGGGAATGGGCAAGGAACGTAGTAATCCCGCAGGTCGGGACCTAGGGGTCTTGGACCTAGCACAAATCTCACAAGCGGCGACGTAAGCCCTGAACCTTGGCAGGGTCCATGCGGAATTCATGAGGAGTGAGGATTTGACCTAGAAATGGTATCTCCTGTACCCCAAACACACATTTTTCGGTCTTCGCAAACAGATTATTTTCCCGGAGGACCTGGAGGACCTTCCTGACATGCTCCACGTGGGAGGACCAGTCCTTGGAAAACACCAGTATGTCATCAAGGTACACTACAAGAAAATTACCCAGGTAATCTCTCAGAATTTCATTAATAAAATTCTGGAAGACGGCAGGGGCATTACACAACCCAAAGGGCATGACCAGGTATTCGAAATGACCTTCGGGTGTGTTGAACGCAGTTTTCCACTCATCCCCCTCTTTGATGCGGATAAGGTTATATGCCCCCCGTAAATCGAACTTAGAAAACCAGTGGGCCCCCTGAACCTGATTAAAAAGATCCGGAATCAAAGGAAGGGAATACTGGTTCCTTACGGTGACCTTATTCAGGTTCCGATAATCAATGCACGGCCTAAGACCACCATCCTTCTTCCCCACGAAGAAGAAGCCAGCACCTACAGGAGAAGTCGAGGGGCGAATGAAACCCTTGGCCAGGCATTCTTGGATATACTCCCTCATAGCTTCACGTTCAGGACATGAAAGATTAAATATCCTACCCTTAGGAAGCTTGGCACCAGGCACCAAATCGATGGCGCAATCGTAATCTCTATGAGGGGGCAACACCTCGGAGGCCTCCTTAGAAAACACATCAGCGAAGTCCTGAACAAACTCAGGAAGCGTGTTTACCTCCTCCCGGGAAGAAATAGAGTTAACCGAAAGACATGACATCAGGCATTCACTACCCCATTTGGTGAGATACCCAGTATTCCAATCAAACGTGGGATTATGCAGCTGCAACCAGGGAAGACCTAATACCAGATCGGACGATAATCCCTGCATCACCAGTACAGAGCACTGCTCCAAATGCATGGAGCCAACAAGGAGTTCAAAAACAGGAGTATGCTGAGTAAAATAACCATTAGCAAGAGGAGTGGAGTCGATACCCACTACCGGGATAGGATAAGGCAAATCAATAAAAGGCATTTTTAGAGACATAGCAAATTCCACAGACATGATATTAGCAGATGAGCCAGAATCCACGAAGGCACTGCCAGTGGCAGACCGGCCAGCAAATGAGACCTGAAAGGGAACCAAAATTTTATTGCGTTTCATATTAACGGGAAATACCTGTGCGCCCGATGATCACTTAGGCGCGGAAGTTTTCCGGCTGTTTATTCTTGCGCCTGGGACAGGTGTTCAGTAGATGCTTGTCGTCCCCACAATAGAAGCAGAGACCATTCTTCCTGCGAAACTCTCTACGTTGTCGAGGGGACATGGAGGCCCCGAGTTGCATAGGTACCTCCGAGTCCTCCGTGGAAGAGCGAGGAGACGGGACCTCGGGGGGAATCGCAGGGAAGTCAGAGGGGAACACATTGAAACGTTCAAGCTGACGTTCCCTGAGACGTCGGTCAAGTCGTACTGCTAGGGCCATAACCTGGTCTAGGGAGTTAGAAGAGGGGTAGCTAACCAGCAGATCCTTCAGGGCGTCAGATAATCCTAACCTAAACTGGCACCTTAGGGCCGGGTCGTTCCACCGAGAAGCTACGCACCACTTTCTAAAATCAGAACAGTATTCCTCAACAGGTCTCCTACCCTGACGTAAGGTCACCAGCTGACTCTCGGCTAAGGCAGTCCTGTCAGTCTCGTCGTAAATGAGTCAGAGGGCAGAGAAAAAACGATCAACGGAGGAAAGTTCAGGGGCGTCAGGAGCCAAGGAGAAGGCCCACTCTTGGGGCCCTTCCAGGAGCCGGGACATAATTATACCCACCTGCTGGCTCTCAGAACCTGAGGAGTGAGGCTTTAAGCAAAAGTAGAGCCTACAACTCCCCCGAAAGGAGAGAAAAGTCCTCTGGTCCCCTGAGAACCGGTCAGGCAACTTGAGGTGGGGTTCAAGAGGTGAGGTGAGGGGCACTACCATGGTAGCGTCAGGCTGGTTGACCCTCTGAGCCAGGGCCTGGACCTGTAGGGAGAGACCCTGCATTTGCTGGGCCAGGGTCTCAAGGGGGTCCATAGTAGAGACAGGGACCAGGGTAGACTAGGTAACTGGCTTGTGATTATGTAATGATAGGGGTAGGGAAACGGACAAGTGAGCCCTAATCTACCCGCCACTCTGTCCCTGCCTACTTGCAACGACCCGCCCTAGGCGACGGGGTACAACTGGGCGGCGGTCCCTACGCTCAGTAAGTGCACGAAACAAACAGACAAGGGTACACAAGCTAAGGGAAATGGGGCAGTTGCCCACGGCAACACCGTGAGCAACAAGAGAGGTGAACGAGCCGAGTAAAACCAGGAGTGTACGAGGTACCAAACGCAGAGCAGGAGAGTAGTCAGTAAGCCAGGGTCAGTATGGAGCAGGATCAAATAGTCAGAAGCTGTAGCAAGGCCAGGAAACCACATGAGAAGAATCACAAGCAAAGGAGGAACAGGAAAGGCAGGTATAAATAGACCGAGGGCGGGAGCTAGCTGAGTCTGGCCAGGCTGCGATAGGCTCTCCCACTCCTAAGCCTGCCAGCCTGAGTGGTGGAAGCTGGAGTCAGTCTCAGAGACATAGACTCAGGTGCCGACTGATTACCTATGGGAGTTAACCCCGAAGCTGTGCCTGGCAGATCCTTTACAAATAACTACAATAAATAAATAAATTTGGCACAGTATTTTATAATATAGTTCATAAACCAAAAAATTTATATACAATGAAAATAGGGAAAGTGCACTGCAATACATTGGTTACAGATGAACAGGGTATATATATATATATATATATATATATATATATATATATATATAATCAGACATATTATAAAATACAAAATACATAAATAACAGATAATAAGTAGATAATAAAAAATATATAAAAAAAAAAATATATATATAGTAAGAAAAAATAATAATAATATATATATATATATAAAGATGTGAATAGAAAATAATAGATGATAAAAAAAATATATAAATAAATATAAAATAAATTAAAATTAAAAGTAAAAAATAGATAATACATGAACATGAAAATGAATATGAAAATGAAAATAAAAATGAAAAAAAGGAAACTTAAAATTATAAGAATCTTTTTGTATCCTCCGATCCTAGACTTGAATTGTAGCCGTAAATAATCTTCTCCAAATCAGGGAAAGACATAGGTAAGTAGACCCACTTACTAATATACACACTGCAGAGTAATAAAAAATGAATTCAAAACAAGAAGGAAACCCTAGAAAAAATATAAAAATTCACGCATAGTTGAAATTTACAAAAAGGGCCTGAAACTAGTGGCCTCATTTAGACCAAAGTGTGCCACAGTATTAAGTAACGTGATCCATTTCATTTCCTTTCTTAGTAATGCCAACCGTACATCACCACCTCTACACCCCAGGGAAACTATCAATTCCACGTACCTGAAAACCCTAGGGTTACAAGAGTAAACCTCACGAAAGTGTCGAGCGATAGGTTGGAGTTTCTCCAAGTCCAATGCATTAGAAGCGGACTTGATTTTGTTGACATGTTCCAACACCTGTACTTTCAAGGGCCTGCTGGTCTTGCCAACATAGATGAGATCACAGAGGCAAGTGGCAAAATATACCACAGCTACTGTATTGCATGTGATATTATACACAATTTTATAGTCTTTACCTCTATCTGAACTATAAAACACGTGGAATATATTTGCACGCAGAGCAATTACCACAGTTGAATGAACCCCAAGGAGGACCCCTACTACCAAACGGATTAGGAGGGATACTGGGGATGTAATGGCTAGATGTCAAGAGATCCCTCAAGTTCTTAGATCGCCTCCATGTAATGGAGGGATAACTAGGAAGAATCCCTGCCAAATCACGATCAGTAAGAAGGACCCTCCAGTGCTTTTGTAGAATATCGCGAATCTCAGTCCAAAGTGGATTGAAAGTAGTGATAAATCTCACATTTTGGTCAATATTATTCTTTTTAGGCCTACTCACCAGAAGTCCATCGCGAGTAGAGTGTTTAGCTCTAAGGTAACCCCTTTGGATATCCCTCTGACTATAACCTCGACTTTTGAACCTCATTGTCATATCAGATGCTTGGTGATCAAAACTGCTGTCACTGGAGCAGATGCGCCTTGCCCTCAGAAACTGGCCCACTGGTATAGCCTTCTTAACCTTAGGATAGTGTGCGGAGGAGGCATGAAGGAGAGAATTGGTAGAAGTTTTTTTCCGAAAAATATCGGTTGAAATAAAACCCCTATCATCCTTCATGATACAAATATCCAAAAACTCAACGCAGGTCTTGCTATATTTCAACGTGAGTTTAATGTTAAGGTCATTGGCATTAAGAGAAGCAAGGAAAGATTCTAAAAGCGACGCGGAGCCCTGCCAGATGAAAAGAATATTGTCTATATACCTTGACCACAGGAGTACCGAATCATGACCCGGAGTTTGCTGGACAATATCCCTTTCCCACAGCCCAAGGAAAAGGTTGGCATACGAGGGCGCACATGTCGCCCCCATTGCCGTGCCCTGGAGCTGTAGGAAGAGGCGGTCCTTAAATACAAAAAAAATGTGTCAAAGCATAATCAAGAAGACATAATACGAATTCAATGAGATCCGGGTCATGGTTAGTCATCCGCAAGAAGAATCTTGACGCATGTATCCCATGGTCATGGCATATAGACGTATACAGGGACTCCACGTCGCATGTAACCAAGAACATATCATCCTCAAGATGTAAACCATTTAACCGTTTTAGCATATCTGTTGTATCCTTAGTGTAAGACGGCAATGTTTCCAAACATTTCTGTAAGAAAAAAATCAACAAATCTACAGATGTTTTCGCACAGGCCACCGATCCCTGACACGATTGGACGACCAGGGGGATTAACGGCATCTTTGTGCACTTTTGGCAATAGATAGAATGTAGGTTTGATAGGAAATTCAACTGACAAACCCTCCTTAAGTTTTGCATTGATAATTTGTTCGTCCACACCCCTTTGTAAAAGGGTATCTAGTTCCCTTTTAAAAATCTAAGTAGGGTCTGATTGTAGCCTCCGATAGCAATGTCTCATATCTAATTGGCGAAAAACCTCAGTTTCATACATCTGTGACGGCCATAGCACTACATTACCCCCCTTATCTTCTGGTTTAATAATCACGTCCTTAAGTTTTTTAAGTTCAATAATTGCCTGTCTTTGTTTAAAATTTAAATTGCAGGATATTCTGGAATCAGAAATAGTTTCTAGATCTTTTTTCACTAATTTAAAGAAGATATCCACTGAAGGACACAGCGTGAAGGGAGGGAAATGTTGGGAACGGCGGCACAGATTCATGGGAAGTCTAGGATCAGGTTTGACCTCCTGTTCATCCAATAATGAAATGTGTGCATCAAATGCCTATTGTTCTGCTGGAGAGCCCATAGGGATAGTATCAACCTTTCTACCAAAGTGCTTCTTAAAGAGTAATTTCCTGGAAAAGAGGGCCAAATCCTTAATGGTGGTAAAAAGATCAAATCTACCAGTAGGGGAAAAGGACAGACCCTTTTGCAAGACATCAATTTGGGATGGTGATAAGGTATAGGTAGAAAGATGAATTACCTTTAGAGCCTCCTGTTTCTCTTGTCCCTGTTGTACACCCCCCTGGTCTTTCTTTTGACTGCTGGTGTTCTGGGGTTGAACATAGGGTCTCCATCTCCTGCGGCCAGAGGTTTGTCTAAAAAACCGCCACATTCTTCTTCAGATACAAGGGAAGTGGAAAAAATGGAACGAGATAGAGAACGAGCTCTATCCCTTTTTGAGTGCCAGCGATAGATTTTATTGGACTGGAAATCACTCAAATCGCGCTGGAATTTCCTAATTTTAAGATCTTGTACTTCTCTTTCCCACTTTATCAATTCGTCCTCTAGTGTTTTATCAAAGCTATCAAACTCCTCTTTATTGAGGGACTGTTGTATTTTATCCTTAAAGAGGTCAATGTCCTTTTCTAGAGAATCCAATGAGCAGTTCAATAAGCGTACGTGAGCATTTGGTGAGGGACTCTTCCCATTTAGTGACAAAAGAGGGATCTTCAGCATCTAAGGTTGGAAACACCTGCAGACGCAAACCACGAGGTATGATATCTTTTTGTAAATAATTTTCTAATGCTGCCTTGTTCCACCAAACCTTAGTGCGTTTTTTAAGAAGATCACGTATTTTAAGTTTCAAGCCCTTAATATTACTACTCTCTGTAGTCACTGCTGAATTCTCTCCAAATATGGTACCCAGTCGTGTAATCCAATCTTTATCACGTTTCCTGAAATCCATATATCCTGAGGTATTAAGAATTTTAATGCATGTAGCCTCCTGACGAAGCCGGTCTACAGGGCGAAACGCGCGTCGAGGCGTTCACTCATCCGTCCATCTTGGTACTTCTGCACCGCTTTCCATCATGTCCCAGGGTATGTGCTGGCCTCTTTTTCCTATACATTAATATTAGCTAGGGTTAGGTTGAGTCCCTTGGCCATTAGTGCCTTTATGTATTGTTAGGGCTCTTCTAGTCTAGCTATTCATCACTGTTCACTAGTTAGGCAGCATTTTTTGATTATATGTGGGGTTCTGTCTATCTTGTGCCCACGTTTATCTTCTCTCCTGTGGGTTATTTTAGCGTGTGCTTTAGCCTTTTTTGGATGGTTGACTCTGTGTGTTCATGGTCTGTTCCATCTGACCCTGCTGTATAAACTCTTCCGTGTATGGTTCCTTTTTTATCCTGTATTATGTGATTGTGTACTATATTTAATAAAGATTTTTGTACTCTTGTATATTATTGGTATACTATTTCTTTGAGGGTCATGTCCCTTTATCTCATAGTGACATGTCAGAAGTTTTGATTGGTGTGGGTCCGAGCACTGAGACCCCCACCAATCGCTAGAACAAAGCAACTGAAGCGCTTGTGTGGGCGCTCAGCCGCTTCGTGTTTGTTCGGCTTTACGGAAATAAATATATCTGTGTATGAACTCAATAGAAAGTCTATGAGCCCGTACTCTGATACATTTATTTACGGAAAAAGACGAACAGACACGAAGCGGCTGAGCGCTCACACAATCACTTCAGCTGCTTTGTTCTAGCGTTAGGTGGGGGTCTCAGTGCTTGGACCCCCACCAATCCAAACTATGGCATGTCAGAAGCGTGACTATTGGTGCTGAAAGCATTTCTGCTAGAAAGGAGCCATCAGACGCTGCTTTATGAAAAACCTCTGTCAGGTGTGGAGAAAGGATCTCACTATACTTCTTGTAGTAGCTATTGGTAAAGCAATCTGGGCCCGGGGCTTTAAATAGTATGAGAGATTTAATGGCCTTGATGACCTCCAATGACAACACAGGCTCTGACAAAACCCCAAGAGTATCCAAATCTATTTTAGGTAGATTAACCGAGGACAAGAAGGAGTCAATCTCTTGTTGAGAGGGTTGATATGTGGAGGAATCCGAGGCTAAATTATAAAGGGATTCCTAATAGAGGCGGAAACTATCCGAAATCTGTCGTGGATTCATTAATTTTACCCCCTATCTCCTTTTAGGTAGGCTATCCTAGGGGCAGTCGTAATACGCTTACGAGCCATAATAGCATCTGCCCTATTATTATAAACATAGGAGTTCAATTGGAACTTCTTCAGGACATGATCAAACTTAGAAGTTAGCAATCTTTGAAGGGTTGGACGCAACTGTCGGAGGTTTTGCGAGCAGTCAAGTGAGGGAGACACTTTATTTAAGGATTCGAGTTTAGAGATTTTCCCCAGAGTATCAGAAAGCTCCCTCTCCCTAGCACGCTTAGCCTGTGCCCCCGCCTGTATAAAAATTCCTCTCATAAATGCCGTATGGGCATTCCACAAGGAGTAGGGGTTAGATACAGGGAGGAGTTAATTTCAAAGTATGATATAAGGGCTTCCTTAATACGCACATGGTGGTCAGGATGTGATAAAATGAAATCGTTAAGGCGCCATTGAGACGGAGGAGGAACACTATAGCGATCTTTTACTGTTAGGGATTTTGGAGCGTGGTCCGACCATGTAATAACCCCTATTGTGGTTATACAGTAAGAGAAAGTACATTCCTATCCATCAGAAAAAAATCTATTCGAGACTAAGACTATCTTGGTGAGGAAAAGAAAGTGTAATCACGTTCCGTACTGTGCTAGCAGCTCCACACATCAAACAAACCTTCTTCTAAGATTTTCTGTGAAAGAGAGTCATTATATCTTCCTTCATTTGTGGAATCTAACGCCTTATCCAGTACCGCATTAAAATCTCCTCCGACAAGAAGACGTCCCTGTTTAACGTTTTGAATTTTCTGTGATAATCTGGGGAAATATCTTCCTGCTCTACAGTTTGGAAAATAAACATTAACTAACGTGTACAGGACATTATTCAACTTACATATTAGAATAATATACCGACCCATAGGATCTGTCACAACCTTCTGTAATACAGAGGCTAATGAATTCTTAATAGCTATCAAAACACCCTTCCGTTTTGCCGAGACTGAGGACATAAAGATATGTGGGAATAGTTTATGAGAGCATGAGGGGGATTTCGTCTTATAAAAATGAGTCTCTTGGGCAAAGAGCACATCACACTTTAGAGAGCGAGCCTCTCTCCAAAGCAAAGTACGTTTATATGGGCTATTAAGAAAATGAACATTTATGGAGGATATTTTAAGGGACATTGAAACAAGAATACAATAGTTATACTATCACGTGGAGATACCAGCACGACATACCAATAAAAGCAGTGCACTTCCCTGAAAAACACCATGGGAGTATATATGAAAGCAGAGTATACAATCCTGCAGAAAACAAAAGAAGAAAATCCCCAGAAACATGTCATTGAAAAACATCAATATAGAAAAACCAAGCTACCCATAAGGAAAAGCAACAAGTTCAGTCTTAGAACAATAGCACACCGTAAAGTAGGGGGGAGTTCAATAGAAAGAACAACAGCGGATACTATGTGTACCCAAAGTTCAGCAATGCAAAGAACATCGGCAGTCCTGCCGAGTCAATCCTGGGTTCAGGTTTTATCTCTCGAGGGACCCGCAGTGGACAGGTCCTCCATCATCATGGAAAAAACAGGGGCCCTTGAGGTGAGTGATGGAGGATGTTGTAGCGATATATTCCACTTCTGCAAGATCGCTGCTCCATTTTTTGGCGAGTATATCACGGTCATGGTACCGTTCCTTGTTACCAGTAGTTTCACTGGGAATACCCACTTGTATCTGATATTCGTTCGCATCTCGTGGGGCTCGGGTGATCAAGGAGAATTGCCCATCAGCCTGTAGTGTTGTCGCTGAAGGATCTGAGAACAAAGCTACTCCAGCGTAGGGATCCAGCAATCTACCTCTTTTAGGAGCCTCAAACATCAGATGTTCCTTAAAGAGGCTCTGTCACCAGATTCTCAAATCCCTATCTCCTATTGCATGTGATCGGCGCTGCAATGTAGATAACAGTAACGTTTTTTATTTTTTTGAAAAACTTTCATTTTTGGCCAAGTTATCAGCTATTTTATATATATGCAAATGAGCTTTGAATTGGACAACTGGGCGTGTTTTTTTTTGTATGTCCAACTGGGCGTGTATTGTGTTTTTAACTGGGCGTGTTTACTTGTTTTACTAACTGGGCGTTGTGAATAGAAGTGTGTGATGCTGACGAATCAGTGACCAGTCAGCATCATGCACTCCTCTCCATTCATTTACACAGCAGCATCACGTTCTTACTAGAACGATGTGCAGCCACATACACAAGTGTCCTGATAATCAATACACATGACCTCCAGCCTGGACGTCATGTGTATTCAGAATCCTGACACTTCTGAATCTTTTCTGTGAGATTCCAGCAAACCACGCGTAATCTCGCGAGATTACGGGGTAAACGAGATTTTGTTTCCCTTGCTGGAAATCTCACAGAAAAGATTCAGAAGTGTCAGGATTCTGAATACACATGACGTCCAGGCTGAAGGTCATGTGTATTCATTATCAGGACACTTGATTAACGTTAATGTCTGTGTATGTTGCTGCACATCGTGTTCTAGTAAGAACGTGATGCTGCTGTGTAAATGAATGGAGAGGAGTGCATGATGCTGACTGGTTACTGATTCGTCAGCATCATACACGTCTATTCACAACGCCCAGTTAGTAAAACAAGTAAACACGCCCAGTTGGACATACGAAAAAAAACACGGCCAGTTGTCCATTTAAAACCTCATTTGCATATATATAAAATAGCTCATAACTTGGCCAAAAATGAACGTTTTAAAAAAACAAAAAAACGTTACTGTTATCTACATTGCAGCGCTGATCACATGCAATAGGCGAAAGGGATTTGTGAATCTGGTGACAGAGCCTCTTTAACTAGGAAGTAGTGGACTCTCAACAAAATGTCTCGTGGTACTTTATCCGGAGCAGTGTTGGGTCTAGGAATCCGATGGGAACGGTCTCAAGGAGAATTGCCGATGAGCCTGTAGTGTCGTCGCTGAAGGATCTGAGAACAAAGCTACTCCAGCGTGGGATTCTGGCAATCTACCCCTTTTACGAGCTTCAAACATCAGATGTTCCTTAACCAGGAAGAAATGGACTCTCAACAAAATGTCTCGTGGTACTTTATCCGGAGCCGTGTTGGGTTTAGGAATCCAATGGGAACGGTCTAATGTGAAATCCAGATCTGACAGAGGAGGCAAAAGCGTTTTAAACTGTAACTTGAGATATCCGTCTATATCAGACGCAACAACCTCTTCCGGAACACCCCTGACCTTGATATTATTCCGACTGGATCTATCCTCCACATCTGCCACTTTAGACTTTAGCCAATGCACCAAGTCCTCCAAGGCATTATGAGCATCAACCAGTTCATTATGGGCGGTGGAGAATTCATCCATTTTATGCTCCAGATAGTCGGTTCTAGCCCCCAAAACATCAATATTCGTTTGGAGATTAGCAGCCAAAGTAGAGACCCTTTGTGAAATATAATTTTGCAAAATAAGCAGCATATTTCTAAGCGTGTCCTCTGTTATAGGAGCGGAGGAGGATGGAAAGCATTCCAGGTCAGAGCTATCCAAAGCTATCGTAACATCCACCTTTTCTCCAGGCGTAGATGTAACATTCTTGTTGTTAGCAGGACTCCTACTTAATGGAGAGGTCGAGGGAGAAGTATCCGAGGAACGTTTAGACCTTTCCCTATTATCAGAAGGCGAGATCCCACCATTTGAGGCAGTGGCAGGAGTCCCCACATTAGCACTGGAAAGGGAGCTTAGAACTGGATCACCCAGATCTGCCTTATCCATCCCAGCCTGGCCATCAGGAGCTGTGTCCATAGCATTAAAAGTAGGCTGTTAATTTCCTGAGACCCACAGATTTTCCCCTTCTCTTAACCATGCTGCAGATAATCCTCCCTGACTCTTCTGCTACACAGAACAATATTAGAGTCCCAGCACAGGTAGTATGGGTCTTAAGCCAGAAGTGCTTCTACTATTTCTTCCAGAGAAGCAACGTTATCCTGACCCAATACAGTTCCCTTAGGATACTCACGATTTCGGAGAGGTGAAACCAACAGAGAGGTAAGTATGTGGCTGTTAAGGTGCAGGCTTGCGGTCCCCTCCGGAGCCCTGTATCCAGGAGGGTGATATTTGCGGCTGTCAGGAACCGGGAGTTCCGGCCGCATGGCGCTTCCAAGATTTAGGCTGGGGATTCAATGGCCTAGTAGGCCCAACCGGAGACACTGCACCCGGAAGCCGGAGAACAGCTCTGCTCACCTCACCAACGAAGCAGATGTATGCCCAGAGAAGATAGAATGTCCGTGGGCTTTCCCAGCCTCAGGATGGAGCCTGATATATTCGAGGGCCTGAACGGACGCCACGAGGAGGGATGGCAGTTCCACACTAAGCAGTCGTCCGGAATACAGATAAGTCCTAGAGGTTGATCCCCTTAGAGTCAAGATGGTAGTGTGTGAAGTTAAAGGAACAGTGTCATGGCAAATAATTTTTTTATATGTTAAAGATGTTAGTGCTGTAATAAAAACGTTTATATTCATTTGTGTGTTTGTGTTTTACTGTTTCTTATTTTTACACTTTTTCTTCCCTATGGGGGCTGCCATTTTTTGTTCCATTTCTGTGTGTGTCGATTAACGACACACACAGACATGGAGTACGGCAGCCACAGTCCCATAGGGACTGTGAACGGCTCCCGTCCCATTCACGTCCGTATACGGCGTCTGTGTGTGAACTGCGCATGCGCCGCTCCCACACAGTCCTATTCGAAATTGGCGCCGTCCGGTGCCATTTTCCTGTGGACCGGAAGTCGCGGCCGGACTGTAATATTACTACTTCCGGTCGCGGCTTCCGGACTTGTGCACATGGAACAGCGGCAGCAAAGGGAGCGGACGGGCCGGAGGGAGCCGCGGCGGCAGGAGCAGGTAAGCGATTTCAATGTATGTTAGTGTTTGTGTGTGTTTACTACTGTATGTAAACCTACTACACTGTGGGTTACTTCAAAAAATGGCGACACACAGTGTAGGAGGTTAAACCTTTCAAACCCCTCGTTTATCCCGGCACTAGCCAGGATAAAGGAGGGGGGGATGCTGAGAGCTCATTAGAGCGAGAGCTTTTAACCCAATGTTGCAATGCTGCAATTTTGGGAACTAGCTCCATCTAGTGACCAAAAATGGGTAGTATTATAAATTTGAAAAAATTTATAATATTTCCTGACTCGCGAAAAAAATAAAAAAAATTTGAACAATGTTTAATCACCCACACACTAAATGTTTAAATTTTAAAAAAAAAACATGTTTTTCGGGCGACACCATGCCTTTAAGAGAGCCTTACCAGGATTTCAGTCATTGTGAGCTGCTTTAAAGCTGAAAGCTTTCAGGAACTAAGGATCAAGCAGCCATTCCAGTCATTGAAATACTAGACTTTGTTTGCTAGATATCCCCTGATATTCTTGGCTAATAACAGGTGCAACACAAAGTGGATGATAACTCCAATGTGCATTAGGACTTTTCCGAAAAAGTTAATTTGGCCACAAAAATATAAGGGTAAGTTCAAACGGGGGTAAACACTGGAGAATTTTCGCAGGAGAAATTTACATGTTGCAGATTGAGGATCGCACCACAGGTAAATTTCCGCACTACTTTTCTACAGATTTATTCCACAGCAGGTGGAATATAATTGTTCAAATCTCATCCAGTTTGCTACTACTGTAGTACGCTGCTGAACTATCGCTAGGAAAATCAGGACGGAAAGTCTGCAGCTAATATGCCCCGTGTGAACTTACCCTCAGATCTGATGCAAATCTTATCCTGATCAAGGGTCCAATGGCATGCAGATTTTGTGAATGGTTTTCAGACGCCATGTTGCGTTTACAGAGCGCCTGAGGTATTAATACATCGGAAACCCCCGAGAAGGGACTCCATTTTCGAAACTGCAACCCTTAGGGCATCTTCAAGTAGAGTTATAAATAAGGAGTATTTTTGGTTGAGGTTTGCTGGTATTTCAATTTATAATGTGGAGGCATATATAAGCTGTGCGGAGTAACAACAGGGTATAACAAGGTGGTATTATAAAAGGGGTACATAAATAATAAAATTAATAATCCATAGATGTGTGGTACACTTTGGAACACTTATTTATGCACGGGCCAGGTTTTTCGGGGCAATGATAAGCGGTGCCCTTTCTTATCCCCCTTTTGAAACACACTCTTCACCTTTTTTGGGACTTTCCCTTCTTTGCGGTTTGGGGAGTGTTGCTGGGAAAGTGTTGCCCCTGCTTCTAGCAGATGTGTTTGAGCCCTCCCCTTCCTGTTTTTCAAATAAAAGTGTCTTGATAATCCTCTCTTGAAAATTAAGGAATGTTTCTGTCTGGCCTGCACATCGGGATAGCATTTATTTTTATTTCATACTCCCTCTTACTGGGCAGGTATTGGTGGAATTTTAGCCTCCCTTTAAAATGTACAAGTGACTCTATTGAAATGTTCTTTTCAGCGATGTAAGCTTGGATAAATTTAGTGCTAAAATGATCATTAACTCGCCTGATTTTAAAGAGGCGGTCATGTGTGGGGTCATCATGGGGTGGACACCGTGCATTATAATTATAATGCAAGCTTTGAAATTACTTCAAAGCGAGTATAGGGCATGGCTATGCTGTAAATTTGGGTTATTGTACAAAATATCTATACTCCAGTATTGCCTGATTGTTGGCTTCTTTACTAGCCCCATATACAGCACAAGGCCCCAAAATGTCATCATCTCCACTGCATCTACGGGGGTCCAACTGAGGGGTCTAGTATATGATGATGTGGGGCTCTGGACAATAAATTCCTGGGCATATAAATTGGTATGGGCCACTAGTAAATTCACAAAATCCTCACAGTCATAAACCTTTAAAAAATCTATTTCTGAGGCGTGGCTTGCTGAGCATGTAGAGAGCCGCACATTGGTGAGCTTCTGCAGAGAACTCCTTAAACTATCCGATACTTTGCCTGAGGTGATCTATAATTAGCGAAACATACCTGGATTGCTGTACCTCCGCTGATTTTCACTTGCTGTGGTGAATGAGGGTTGGTGAGCTGAAACATGACCAGAAGTAAGGCACGATGTACTCAGAGACCGGTGGACCAGGATCTGCAAGATGGCGACGGGGAGGAAATGCGGGCTGTGCAGCATATTGAGCCGGTGGTTACGATCGTGGACAGACTGGAGCGTTTTGCCCGTACTGCAAATGAGCCCAGGGAAAGCAGCATATTCCTGATCCTGTTGTTGTCGATGGGACTGCAGCAGTGAGTGCTACGGCCTCCAGGGCAGCTGAGAAGCCGGCTGGTGAATCAAGGAGGGAGTCGATATCTGTGCAGCAGGCAATGGAGGGAGGTGAGCCTACATTAAGAGACGTTTTCTTGGCTATTAACTATTGCAATTCCACACTATCTACCTTGAATGTGAAGGTGGGTGCCATGAAGGAAGATATCGCTTTTATTAGGCACGATATGCAAAAAGTTAATGAGCGATTAGGTGAAGTGGAGGGACGGGTCACAGACCTGGAAGATAATATGTTTAAAACCATGAAAGATTCAAAAAATAAATAAATAAATAAATCGACACAAGAAATTGTTGCCTTATTTAAGAAAAACCGACGACCTAGAAAATAGGTTACGTCGTAATAATGTCAGACTGATTGGAATACCGGAAAAATCGGAAGGTCTGAACTGCACGGAATACCTGGAAAAATGGCTGCGTACTTCGTTTGGGGATGACACCTTCACACCATTATTTGCTATTGAGCGGGCTCACCGTGTGCCGACACGCCCATTTCCACCTGGGCACCCACCGAGGCCTATACTGGCTAAATTACTACACTATAAAGACCGGGATATTATTCTACGGAAAGCGAGGGAATGCCCGGATCTGGTTATAAATGGTGGAAAAATGTCCATATTTCCGGATTACTCAGCAGAAGTACAGCGTAAAAGAGCGAGATTTCTAGATGTCAAGAAGAGGAGAAATCTTCAAGTGGCGTATTCTATGCTATACCCAGTAAAGTTGCGTGTCGCAGCTTTGGGAGGAATTCATTTTTTTGAAAATCCGCAAGTGGCCATGCAATGGCTTGATGGACACGAGAGGCAACTATGTGTCAAGACGCCCTGAAATATGTTTCATATATCCTATTTTGCTGGTCATATATCCTGTATTTTGATTAATGAAATGTAAAGGAATGAATATGTGATCTAATCTGTTTTTATTTATTGGTCTCTCAGGCAGCACTAATGGGCTTTATGCCCTGCAAGTTTATTGTTATATTTTTAATGCAGGATACGTGTTTAGATAAAATGGTCATACGATCTGTACCATTCTATTGTGGTTTTGTATATTTCATCAGTAGGAATCTCAACGCCCACTCTCTCGGTGAGAGAGGTTTACTATGTTTATATGTGGGGTTTTCTTTTGGGGGGATTTTGGGAATAAAGTCGGCACCTAGTTGGATTGTACACCGCTGTCTACAGATGACACATGTACGGCTAAATATTGTGTTTTATTCTAAATATGGCGAATTCAGTCAGATTTATTAGTTGGAATATTAGGGGAATGGCTGATGCCACAAAGCGTCAGGCCATCTTTCAACTTATTAGAGAGCACCAGCCAGCGATTGTCTGTCTGCAAGAGACACATATGATAACTGACAGACTACAACAGCTAAAGAGGAGGTGGGTGGGATTTAGTGGTCACTCTACATACTCAGTATATTCTAGGGGAGTAAGTTTTTTAGTACATAAACAGATTCCATTTAATTGTCTGGATATGGGAGGTGGACACAGAAGGTCGATATATTTGTGTACTTTGTACCATATATTCCAAAATGTTTATAATAATATCTATATACATACATCCTCCTTTTTGTAATAGAGTCTTATTAAAGGCCATGTCTTTTGTGGCCGATAAACCAGGGATACATTTGCCCCTACTCGGGGATTTCAATAATATTCTTGATTCCAACTGGGACAAATGTAGAGAGGGGGACAGGAGTGAAGGGAAGGTTGGGACTCCATTTGGTACATTGGTACAAGAAATAGGATTGTTGGACATATGGAGATTACAACACCCTCGTGAACGGGAGTTTTCCTGCTGTTCATCCACGTATTCTTCTTTATCCCGTATAGATCTGGCCTTGGGGAATGAGGGTATGATGCCCTTAGTTAATCAGGTGGAGTATCTACCTAGAACGTTATCAGATCATTCTCCCATTAGGGTCACGGTTGATATTAATAACCAGAGTCTCCAATGCCCGAGAATCTGGAAGCTGAACCCTTTCTGGCTGACTTTGGTTGATGGGCAAGGTTTCATTGCCCAAAGACTAGAGGACTATTTTCAAATTAATTGTGGCTCTTCTTCTGTTCCGTATGTATGGGATGCAATGAAGGCGTATTTGAGAGGCCTGTTTATGCAGGCAATTAGCAGGCACAAAACAGCTACTAGGGTGGAGGATGCGAGATTACATGAAGAAATGAGTAAGGCAGAAGCGGCATTTATTTTAAATCCTACTGTGGTGCAGCAAATGAGTTTGCGAAGAGCACAAGAGGCACTTAATTTACATCTGTTAGCTGTAGCGAGCAGAAAACGGCAGTTTTTTGCACAGAATACCTTTGAAGAAGGAGAAAAGGCTGGCCATATGCGAGCAGTGGTAGCAAAGGCACAACAGGGGGTAACACATATCACTGCTTTAAAAACGACGGAGGGCCATTTAGTTACAGAGAACTTGGAAGTTGTAAAAGTTTTGAGAGACTTTTATTCAGACCTATATACCTCCAAGGTGCATCCATCTACATCTGATATTTATACATTCTTAAATAAAGCAGAGCTCCCTAAGCTGTCAGGAAGCGCCAAGGCACTTCTGGATTCTCCACTCACGTTGGAGGAACTGGAAGAAGCGGTCAAACAGATGGCTAATAATAAGGCACCTGGGGCGGACGGGCTACCAGTTGAAATTTATAAAAAATACTCAGAGGTGCTCTTGCCCAAATTATTAGAAGTATTTCATTATTCATTGGATTGTGGTTCTTTGCCGGCTTCTATGCAAGAAGCCGTTATTGTGGTCTTGCCGAAACCCGGGAAAGATCCTCAATTAGCTGATTCTTATCGACCGATTTCATTATTAACATCTGACGTTAAGATTCTGGCAAAGGCATTAGCTCTGCGGTTGAATGGCGTTATTTCTACCATTATACACCCGGATCAGACCGGCTTTATGCCTGCTAGGTCGACAGCCATGAATTTGAGACGTTTATTTTTAAATCTTCAGCTGAGGGCAGACAATGTAGGCGAAAGAGCCATTTTTTTCACTGGACGCTGCCAAAGCATTTGACAGTGTGGAATGGCAATATCTTTGGTGCACCTTGGAGGCTATGGGTTTTGGACCATCTTTTATAGCATGGATTAAGGTCCTGTATTCTTGCCCTACAGCCAGAATACAGGCAAATGGAGGATTGTCTCCCCGGTTTGCTCTTGAAAGAGGGACTAGACAGGGATGCCCATTATCGCCCCTCCTGTTTGCCGTGGCAGTAGAGCCCTTGGCAGCGCGCATACGTGTGTCAGACAATATTAAGGCTTCTTGTATGGCTCGGTGCAAGAAAAGGTAGCGCTTTATGCAGATGATATGCTTCTATACTTGGGGGATGTGGGTAGCTCTCTGGCAGAAACAATATCCCTAATTGAGAAATATGGGGCATTGTCTGGGTTTAAAATAAATTGGGATAAATCCCATCTGCTCCCTGTGGATTCAATGTGCTCTATACCAGGGGTACATGTGGTACCTGTAGGATGCGTTAAACATCTTAAATATTTAGAGATCAAGATCTCGACCTCCCCTTCTGAATATGTTGCTCTCAGTTTGCAACCCCTTCTGGTCAAATTTAAAATGAAAATAATGGCTTGGTGTAAATTACATCTGACAGTTGTGGGTAGGGTCAATCTTATTAAGATGATCCTAATGCCACAATTATTGTATATTTTACATAACTCCCCTGTACGGATCTCATTACGCAACTTTTATTATATTAATGCACTTTTTAGGGACCTAATATGGCGGAAGGGTCGCTCAAGAATTAGATTAGAAATTCTACAGCGCGCAAAGCATGACGGTGGTCTGGCCCTACCCAACCCTTGGATATATTTTCTTGCCTCCCAATGTCAGCACTTTAAGGGGTGGGGGGAAATTATATCAAAGGGATCCAATGGATCGATTCTACAGGCACAGTTTGGACCATCTGTTTTATTCTCAGTTTTGGAGGCAGGTCACTATGTTGGCGGGCAGGAATACGCCCACATATACACTAATGCGTAAAGTATGGGATAAAGTCAGAGCTATTAGAGATATTGGGGTTTGCACAATTTTTACACCTTTATGGGGGAATAAGGCACTTCCGGAATTCTTCTCTCTTGAAGGATTTGAGGGTTGGAAAGCAAGAGGCATCCTTTATGTCTCACAGTTGCTCCAGGAGGATGTATTTAAAACTTATCAACAGATCCAAGAGGAGTTTGAATTACCTCGAAATTCCCTCTATCAATACTTACAGATAAGACATGCTTTTGATGCCCAGAAGAAGGCGGTGGATTTGGCAATACACGCAGATGAGGTGTTGTCTGTTTTACATACCGAGAGTGTTACATCGGGGGTTATTTCACATATTTATCAGTTGTTGATCAGTAAATTTTTTGATAAATACCCCCTGATGGCTTCTAAAAAAATGGGAAAGAGATATGGGTCCCATCTCTGAAGAACAATGGATAGATATTATGAAAGCAGTTCCGAATACTTCTCTTAGTGAGGCTGGCGCCTTTCTCAATTATATATTATCCATAGAGTATACAGGACTCCTAAATTTCTTTTTCATATTGGGGTAAGGAGTGACTTGAAATGCCCCAGATGCGCGGAAGAGGAGGCTAACCATATGCATATGTTGTGGTCCTGCCCACAGTTAACCACGTACTGGATGGATGTACTGAAGGTGATTCAGGAGGCCTATGGACCTGTGTTGCAAGGGACTCCTATGGAATGCGTTTTGGGATGTATTATGGACACCCCACCCTCTACTTTGGAGCGGTTGGCTATTGTAAGGTTGCTATATATAGCTAGAAAACTAATTGCCCTACATTGGATACAAGGCGCCCCGCCGACTAGGAGCGAATTCATTGCAAAAGTGAATAAAATGATTGTATTGGAAAAGGTTGTCTATGTAAATCGCAAAACGCTTAAAAAATTTGAATCCATATGGGGACCATGGGTAGGGGTAATGGAATCTGTATTATAAAATTTATTCAGGGACTCTGTATGACCGCCAGCCTTTACACGGTATTGGGGTTATGTATATAGATGTGGGATAAGGAGAAGGGGGGAAATAGAGAGGATTAAATATCTGCCATATATTATATCTGTTTTGTATTATACATGATTGTAAATGATTAAGCTACTTGACATTTGGAAAATGATCTGTCCCATGTACCTTGTATTTTGTGAATAATGTATTCGATATTTAGTACAATTTCTATTTCATATACTATCTAATTTGGCATTTTGTGACGGTGCCTGCGGGGAGGGTTTGGGATAGGGTTTGTTTAGTATGTTTTGTACTATATAATTTTGAAACTTCAATAAAAAAATTATCTGATTTAAAAAAAAAAAAAAATCTATTTCTGTGAGTCCTGCAATCTCAAAATTAATCCCTGAGCTGCCCATTAAATCACGGACCATCATTTACAGGGTGTGGGTTCCATATGAGCTAACTAATCAGGGGGGGTTTCCTCAGCTGACATACTAGGGCTCCTTTGTTCGGGCTCCTCATCACTGAAGGAAGATGATAAGGAGAAGGCCAAGATGTATGGGGCAAATCCATCTTCTCCCCCGCTGGCCCTATCAGTGTCAGAGGCCAGGAGGGTGTATGCCTCTTCTACAGAATAGACCTTTTGGGATAATTGGGACATTTTTTTATGGAGGTGTGTATGTTTCAACACATGTATACAAAATGTATTTTTACACAGGGGGTAGTGTGTATTGTGCTTTTACACATGTGTATAACAATTGCTGAAGAAAAGAAAAGGAAAAAATAGAAGAAAATAATAAGAAAAAAAAATAAGGAAAGAAGATAAAAACATATAAGAATAAAACATTTTTGCAGAAAAAATGTACTGAACAAACTTCAGTAAAAAAAAATTATGCCACTAGAAAACTGTAAAAAACATCCTGACTACCTGACACAAACAAATTATCCCTAATGCTATCCCTAAATGTTGTGTAAAAAATACTACAGTAAATGTAGACTAAAACTGTAAGGGTATGTTCACACGGCAGCGTCCGTAACGGCTGAAATTACAGGGCTGTTTCCAGGAGGAAACCGTAACGGCATGTGCAGGCGCTTGAACGCCGCGTCCATTACGGACGTAATTGGCGCTGCTTTTCATTGGAGACAATGAATAACGGCTCCAATTACGCCCCAAGAAGTGACAGGTCACTTCTTTGATGCGGGCGTCTATTTATGCGCCGCTGACAAATTACAGCGGCGCGTAAATATACGCCTCGTGTGAACAGACAGACGTCAGCCCATTGCTTTCAATGGGCAGATGTTTGTCAACGCTATCGAGGCGCATTTTTCGGACATAATTCGCGGCAAAAACGCCCGAATTACGTCCGTAATTAGTGTGTGTGAACATACCTTAACCCCTTAATGACCGGGCATGTTTGTACCTTAATGACCAAGCCAGATTTGTCAAATCTGGTATGTCTGACTTTATCAGAGAATAACTCTGTGAAAGTTTTGAATATCCAAGTAATTCTGACATTGTTTTTTCGTCACATGTTGTACTTTATTTTAGTGGTAAAAGTAGACTGATACGATTTGCGGAAATTAATTAAAAAATAGAAAAATGGAAGAAATTTTGTAAAAATTACCATTTTCCGACTATTTTTAACTGCAATATGTCACATATGTACACACATACTGTACAATTTTTTTTAATTAAATATATATTTCTATCTCTTTACTCCATTTTGGCAGCACTTTTGAAAAAATAAAATAAATTTTCAGCAATTTAGAGGACTTACAAATTGAATAATAATTTTATACATTTTGAAGTACATTTTGTTTTCCGGCACCAAGCCAGGTTTTCAGAGGCTCATAGGTCTCAGAGTGATGGAAACCCCCACAAATGACCCCATTTAGAAAACTAGACCCCTTAAGGTATTTACCTAAGGGTATAGTAAGTATTTTGACCCCACAGTTTTTTGCTAAATTTAATACATAGCAGGTGAAAAAAAAAATAATTTCACTTTTTTCATAAAAGTATCAGTTTGAAGACCAATTTCTTTGTAAAGCGACCATGAGAATGAAGAAACACACCACAAAATCTATCACCCTGTTTCTCCTGTTTTCAAAAATACCAACATTGTGGCCCTAATGCGCTGCCTGGACACACGGCAGGACCCAAAATGAAGGGAGCACCCGGAGGCTTTCAGGACTCATATTTTGCTTGAAAATGTTTTAGGCCCCACTGTACATTTGGAGAGGCTTTGAGCTGCCAGAACGATAGAAACTCCCCATAAACGACCCCATTTAGAAAACTAGACCCCATAAGGTATTTATTTAGGGGTATAGTAATTATTTTGACCCCACAGTTCTTTGCTAAATTTAATGCATATCAGGTGAAAAAAATAATAATTTCACTTTTTTCATAAAAGTATTTGTTTGAAGACCGATTTCTTTGTAAAGCGACCATGAAAATGAAGAAACACACCCCAAAATCTATCACCCTCTTTCTCCTGTTTTCAAAAATACCCACATTGTGGCCCTAATGCGTTGTTTGGACACACGGCAGGGCCCCAAAGGAAGGGAACACCCGGAGGCTTTCAGGACTCATATTTTGCTTGAAAATGTTTTAGGCCCCAATGTACATTTGGAGAAGCTTTGAGCTGCCAGAATGATAGAAACTCCCCATAAACGACCCCATTTCAAAAACTAGACCCCTTAAGGTATTTATCTAGGGGTATAGTTAGCATTTTGACCACACAGGTTTTTCGCTAAATATATTGAAATTAGTCTGTAAGAATTAAAATGTACTTTTTTTCTGAAACAACATAGAAATTTTTATTATTTACAAGGAATAACGAAGAAAATGCACCCCAACATTTGTAAAGCAATGTCTCCCGATTACGACAATACCCCATATGTGGTAATAAACTGCTGTTTGGACCCACAGCAGGGCTCAGAATGGAAGGAGCGCCATTTGGATTTATGATTTTGCTGGAATGGTTTTCGGTGCCATGTCGCATTTGCAATGCACTGGAGGGACCAAAACAGTGGAAACCCCCCAAAAGTGACCCCATTTTGGAAAAACCTTCAAGGAATTTTTCTAGGGGTATAGTGAGCATTTAGACCCCACGGGTCTTTTGCAGAGTTTATTAGAATTAGGGCGCGAAAATTAATATCAAAATTTTTTCCACTAAAATGTTGCATTTTCTCATTTTCACAAGGGATAAAGGAGGAAAAAAACAACCATTTTTTTATAAAGCAATTTCTCCCGAGTACGGAAATACCCAACATGTTGTCATACGTTTTTTCATTAGAAATGAATTAACCCTTTCAGGACTGATCCATTTTTTGCTTTCATATTTTAGATTTTCACTCCCCGCTTTCCAAGAGCCATAACTTTTTTATTTTTCCATCAATAGAGTGGTGTGAAGGCTTATTTGTTGCGGGACAATCTGTAGTTTTCATTGGTACCATTTTGGGGTACATGCGATTTTTTTTGATCACTTTTTATTCAATTTTTTTGCAATCCTGAGCAAAAAACAGGAATTCTGACACCGTTTTTTTAGGTTTTTTTTTTGCGGCGCTCACCGTACGCAATAAATGACATTTTTAATTTATTCTGCGGGTTGGTACGATTACGGCGATACCATATGTATATAGGTTTGGTCCTTTTTTTTAGCGTTTGCGCAATAAAATGACTTATTTATAAAAAAAAAAAATTCTGTGTCACCATATTCTGAGAGCCATCATTTTTTAATTTTTTAGTCAAAAAAGCTGTGTAAGGGCTTGTTTTTTGCGGGACGGATAGAAGTTTTTATTGGTACTATTTTCGGGTACATGCGACTTTTTGATCACTTTTTATTCTTTATTTAGGGAGCGGTGGTGACCCAAAAAATTGCGATTCTGTCGTAGTTTTTTATTGATTTTTTTTGGGGTGTTCATCGTGCGGGAAAAATAACATTATAGTTTTATAGTTGGGTTCGTTACGAACGCGGTGATACCAGATATGTGTACTTTAACGTGTTCATTTTTTTTCTATAATAAAAGTCTTATTATAGGAAAAAAAGCATTTAGTGTTTATAGAACTTATAACTTTTATTTTTACACTTTTTTTAAAACATTTTTATTACTTTTTTTTACTTTTTTAACTTGTCCCACTAGGGGACACTTAGTCTTGCAGCTTTGATCGCTGCTAGAGTACATTACACTACACACGTAGTGTAATGTACTCTAACTGTCATTGTGACGTGACTGTCACACTGACAGGAAGCAGAGGAGGAACGGCCGGAGGCTGTTCCTCCGAGGCTTCCGTGCATGGCAACCCGGAGGTCATTATCTGACCTCCGATTGCCGTGACAAGCATCGGTAGCCCCCACGATCACTTCGTGGGGGCTGCTGATGTGCTTCAAACCACTTAAATGCGGCGACGGCAATCCGTCGCCGCACTTAAGGGGTTAACTGCCGAAATCAGCGGCGATGGTCCGCTGTCCGGCAAGACTGATGTCTCAGCTGTCGGGGACAGCTGTCAGCGCGGGTCTGTCACTCTGTGTTTACACAGAGTGACAGTTTGAAATGCGGACGAAAATGTACGTCATGGTGCGGGAACTAGCAGCCGACCATGACGTACATTTTCGTCCTTGGTCGTTAAGGGGTTAAAGCTAAAATTTAGTGAACGAACTTTAGTAAAAACAAAACTGAAGGTCTGTCACTTACTGAAGCTAATCCAGTAATGCTGTATTTAAAGAGGCTCTGTCACCAGATTTTGCAACCCCTATCTCCTATTGCAGCAGATCGGCGCTGCAATGTAGATAAGAGTAACGTTAGTTTTTTTTAAAAACGAACATTTTTGGCCAAGTTATTACCATTTTTATATTTATGTAAATGAGGCTTTCTAAAGTACAACTGGGCGTGTTTAAAGTTAAAGTACAACTGGGCGTGTATTATGTGTGTTACATCTGGGCGTGTTTACTTCTTTTACTAGCTGGGCGTTGTGTATAGAAGTATCATCCACTTCTCTTCACAACGCCCAGCTTCTGGCAGTGCAGACACAGCGTGTTCTCGAGAGATCACGCTGTGACGTCACTCACTTCCTGCCCCAGGTCCTGCATCGTGTTGGACGAGCGAGGACACATCGGCACCAGAGGCTACAGTTGATTCTGCAGCAGCATCGGCGTTTGCAGGTAAGTAGCTAAAAAGAAGTAAAAACGCCCAGATGTACATACACAATACACGCCCAGTTGGACTTTAGAAAGCCTCATTTACATAAATATAAAAATGGTCATAACTTGGCCAAAAATGGTCATTTTAAAAAAAAAAAAAAACTTTACTCTTATCTACATTGCAGCGCCGATCTGCTGCAATAGGAGATAGGGGTTGCAAAATCTGGTGACAGAGCCTCATTAAGTACTAAAAAAATGTATTAAAAAAATGTGCTTCTGTAATTTTAGACTAATGCTGTAAAACTACTGTATCACTAGTTGACGCTAACAAAAAACTGTAGTATAATGTAACACCCCTTTGGGCCGACCTCTGTAGGCAGGGTGTAGTGGAGTTTTTACCTCACTATGGTGCAGTGCCTCCACCCGAATCTTGCTAGGAGCTCTATAGGAAAGCAGGAGGGTCTTCCTCTTCTGCCAGGGGTCGACTCGGGAAACCCCCACCTGAGCTCAGTACACACTCACAATTGGTTATGGTGAAACTACTCAACTGTTTTATTTAGGGAAAGGTAAACAAGGTCGATCTGAATAAGAATGATGCAAATAAAGAAATAAAGCACAAATGACATAATAGTTACAGTTCTGTGTGATTGACCCCCTAGTGGTGGGCATGGGCTATATGCCAGGCCTGGCTGGTACAACACATATCAATATTCCCTGAAATGTTATGGGGATAACAAAGGGTTAAGATACTGTCTTCACCAAACATATACAGTATATCAGTGACCCACACAGGATAATGATCACTCACCCACACTCATACTGCTGGTAATAGCTGGCACACACTTATACTGTACTAATGGCTGTAGTAATGCAATGAACACAGTCCAAACGTTGGGGCCCTGTTACTGCAGACGTTGGCGCGCTTTTCAGGAACCGTTGGTGCACTTAGATACTGAAATTCCTCTCCAGAACAGTTCTCTCACTAAGTCCTCAATATCAGCACAATAAGTTCCAGCAATGTGTACTCACTACTTATTGCAGCAAAGATGATATTCCCCCGGGATCCTGCTCGGGGCCGCAGCGTTCAGACGCCTGGACGACAATGGAGTGGCAGGCAAAATCGTCCTGTGCTGCAGAGCAGGGCACCTCCCTGGAATCAGGCTGTTTTGCAGAGGTGATGCTGCTGCAGCATTTCTTTCTCTCGTTCAGTGAGTTGCCTCGCTGTCAGGACGGTGTCTGGGTCTCTGGGCTGTGTGCCCCAGTGCAGGACTCTCTTCTCTCTGCAATGCACTCACAGTCTCCCTATCTCCTGACCATGTGTCTCTCCCAAAGATGGCCACTGTCTCTCCTCCCTGCTCAGCCTTGTCCCACAATCCCCTGCTCAGCCAATCAGTGTTCCCCTCTGCTGCTCCTCTCCTAGGCTGCAGGGGTATAGAGAAGCAAGTGGTGCTGGGACATGTAGTCCACTGCACTTCAGAAGAAGATGTGCTAAAGTCTGTTGATTCGAGTCCCTGCTTGGCATTAACTGCAGCATCCTCTATATACAATGCTTTCTCTGCAGGTGTTACAATAAAAAATATACTACAGTAAATTTACATTAACAGTAAAAAAAAAATAGCTAACACTTCCCGAAATGCTATGTAATTTTTTTTATAAGGGTATGTTCACACGCTTAGCAAAAAACGTCTGAAAATACAGAGCTGTTTTCAAGCGAAAACAGCCCCTAATTTTCAGACGTTTTTGTAGCAGCTCGCGTTTTTAGCGGTGTATTTTACGGCCGTTATTGGAGCTGTTTTTCAATGGAGTCAATGAAAAACGGCTCCAAAAATGTCCCAAGAAGTGTCCTGCACTTCTTTTTCGTGGGCGTCATTTTACGCGCTGTATTTTGACAGCGACATATAAAATTACACCTCGTGGGAACAGAACACCGTAAAACCCATTGCAAGCAGTGGGCAGATGTTTGTAGATGTAATGGAGCCGTTTTTTCAGGCGTAATTCGAGGCGTAAAACACCGGAATTACGTCTGAAACCACTGCGTGTGAACATACCCTCACAGTCGGATGTTAGCTATCCCAAAAGTCTGATACCCTAGCACCCTACCTATACAGGTACTAGCTACAGTTAATCAGCTAATCTAAACGTCCGCTACTGTCACACGACAGGCTACATTCACACGACAGGCTACATTCACACGACAGGCTACTTTCACACAAAGTGAAAAACGTCCGTGACACGGCCGTTTTCTGAACAATAAAGTTCTATGGGTGTATTCACATGGCCGTTTTTTTAACGGCCCGTGAATATTGGCCGTCAAAAAATAGGACATGTTCACGGCCAGACGGCTCCCATAGAAGTCTATGGATCATTTTTTACCGGACGTTTTTAAGGAACAATCCTGGTCACAGCCGGTAAAATCTGATCCTGGCCGAGGACTCACCACACACAGCACTACTTTGAGTGCTGAGCCCGGGGAAGCCCTTGACATTACTGGCCATAGAAGGACAGATGATGCCACACAGACCCCCTGTAGATGATGCCACACAGCCTCCCTGTAGATGATGCCACACAGCCTCACTGTAGATGATGCCACACAGCCTCACTGTAGATGATGCCACACAGCCCCGATATAGATGATGCCACACAGCCACCCTGTATATGATGCCACACAGCCCGACATTTTTTAAACTCACTCACCGATGCAGCGCCGTCTTCTTCAGGTGTGTTATCGAGTCTGCATGTGTGGTCTACCGTCTTCACGGGATCTGCAAAGGCGGCGTAATTACGTCATCGCGTCGCCTTCGCAGAACCTGTGAAGACTAGAGACCACACATGAAGAAGATGGCGCTGCATCGGTGAGTGTGTAGGGCATTCAGCATCATCGCGCCACCGATAGCTAGCAAGGGAGCCAATGGTTCGCTTGCCTCTTGAATCCCCATGTCTCAGATGTCAAAATACTGCCACAAAATCTACATCAAAACTTTGTGTGTGATACTGGCCTTAAGTCCAAAGTAAAAAATGAGAATGCCTACAAAGGCCCCATGCACACAACCGTAGAATTCATCAATAATTGCAGACCGTAATTGCGGTCTGCAATTTCGGACCCATTCATTTCTATTGACCGCGAACACGTTCCCGTATATTTACAGGAAGGTGTCTGGGCATTAGAAAGCCGCCGTAAAAGATAGGACATGTCCTATCTTTTGCTTTTTACGGACCGTGCTCCCATACGGGCCATGCAAAGCGTTTTGATTTATGTCGTGTTTCTTAAAACAGCATTCTCTAGATATAGCATTTCTTCTGGCGTTTTTTTCCTTAGGATTCTATGTAGAACTTCAAATGCACCAGGAAAAATGCAGATACAAAATAAAAAGCGCCACCAAAACACGTCTTTAAAAATGCTTGAGACTTTTTAAAAAAGTGTGTGGGAACGAGACCTTAAGCCATTGCTGTAACAACCCATTGGTTTTAGGGTATGTTCACTGGCAGCAGATTCTTTCTAGAAATTACTTACGCCTCATTCACATGACAGGGTCCGAGTGTCGGCCGATAAAGTCGACCGTTTTGGGCCCTTTTTCCCGGCCGGTTTGCATTAGTTTTGCATCCATTCCGATTCCGTTCCGGGCCGTGTTGCCGTTATTAATGGCCGATTTTGACACGTTTTGCATCCATTTTTTTCCCTGTCCGTTTTAAAATCGGATGAATTTCATTAAAATTTGTTGCCACACACAACCCTTTATAGATAATGCCACACAGCCCCCTGTAGGTAATGCCACCCAGCCCCCTGTTGGTAATGCCACCCAGCCCCCTGCAGGTAATGCCACCCAGCCCCCTGCAGGTAATGCCACCCAGCATCCTGCAGGTAATGCCACCCAGCCCCCTGCAGGTAATGCCACCCAGCCCCCTGCAGGTAATGCCACCCAGACCCCTATAGGTAATGGCACCCTGCCCCTTGTAGGTAATGCCACCCTGCCCATTGTAGGTAATGCCACCCAGCTCCCTGTTGGTAATGCCACACAGCTCCCTGTTGGTAATGCCACCCAGCCCCCTGCAGGTAATGCCACCCAGCCCCCTATAGGTAATGCCACCCTGCCCCTTGTAGGTAATGCCACCCTGCCCCTTGTAGATAATGCCACCAAGCTTCCTGTTGGTAATGCCACACAGCTCCCTGTTGGTAATGCCACCCTGCCTCTTGTAGGTAATGCCACCCTGCCCCTTGTAGGTAATGCCACCCTGCTCCTTTTAGGTAATGCCACCCATCTCCCTGTTGGTAATCCCACCCAGCTCCCTGTTGGTAATGCCACCCTGCCCCTTGTAGGTAATGCCACCCTGCCCCTTGTAGGTAATGCCACCCAGCTCCCTGCAGGTAATGCCACCCAGCCCCCTGCAGGTAATGACACCCAGCCCCCTGTAGGTGATGCCACCCAGCCCCCTGTAGGTGATTCCACCCAGCCCACTGTAGGTGATGCCACCCATCCCCCTGTAGGTGATGCCACCCAGCCCTCTGCAGGTAATGCCACCCAGCACCCTGCAGGTAATGCCACCCAGCACCCTGCAGGTAATGCCACCCAGCCCCCTGCAGGTAATGCCACCCAGCCCCTGCAGGTAATGCCACCCAGCCCACTGCAGGTAATGCCACCCAGCCCCCTGTAGGTCATGCCACCGGCCCCCTGTAGGTGATGCCACCCAGCCCCCTGTAGGTGATGCCACCCAGCCCACTGTAGGTAATGCCACCCAGCCCCCTGCAGGTAATGCCACCCAGCCCCCTGCAGGTAATGCCACCCAGTACCCTGCAGGTAATGCCACCCAGCACCCTGCAGGTAATGCAACCCAGCCCCCTGCAGGTAATGCAACCCAGCCCCCTGCAGGTAATTCCACCCAGCAACCTGCAGGTAATGCCACCCAGCACCCTGCAGGTAATGCTACCCAGCCCCCTGCAGGTAATGCCATCCAGCCCCTGCAGGTAATGCCACCCAGCCCCTGCAGGTAATGCCACCCAGCCCCCTGTAGGAAATGCCACCCTGCCCCTTGTAGGTAATGCCACCCAGCCCCCTGCAGGTAATGCCACCCAGCCCCCTGCAGGTAATGCCACCCAGCCCCCTATAGGTAATGCCACCCTGCCCCTTGTAGGTAATGCCACCCAGCTCCCTGTTGGTAATGCCACCCAGCTCCCTGTTGGTAATACCACCCAGCCCCCTGCAGGTAATGCTACCCAGCCCCCTGCAGGTAATGCCACCCAGCCCCCTATATGTAATGCCACCCTGCCCCTTGTAGGTAATGCCACCCTGTCCCTTGTAGGTAATGCCACCCAGCTTCCTGTTGGTGATGCCACCCTGCCCCTTGTAGGTAATGCCACCCTGCCCCTTTTAGGTAATGCCACCTAGCTCGCTGTTAGTAATGCCACCCTGCACCCTGTCGCTGCAGAAGTGAGTGACAGTGCTGTGTCCATATATGGACAGTGTAGTCACTCACTTCTCCTGTAGCGGAATCCCCGGCCATAGAGTCGGGGATTCCGCTGCAGAAGTGAGAGACATCGCTGTGTCCATATATGGACAGTGTAGTCACTCACTTCTCCTTTAGCGGAATCCCCGGCCATAGAGTTGGGGATTCCGCTGCAGAAGTGAGTGACATCGCTGTGTCCATATATGGACAGTATAGTCACTCACTTCTCCTGTAGCGGAAACCCCAATCCCCGGCCGTCACTCGGGACACATTCCGGTGATGGCCGTGTATTACCCGGCCCCATAAAGTTCTATGGGAGCCGGACGGCCGGGTAAACGGCCGAAAATAGGGCATGTCCCATTTTTGGACGGCCAGGTTTCCCGGGCCGTCAAAAAATCGGTCGTGTGAATAGCCCCATTAGGGGTCTATTGTTCCTAATGCAGCCGGGTAGAGATGAGCGAACCGGGACAACCGAACCCAGTTTCGGTCCGAACTTCGGGAAAAGTTCGGTTCGCAGCGAATCCGAACTTCACCGGGTTCGGCCGAACCCGTTTTGACCGAACCCGGCTATATTTTGGCGCCTGCCACATGTTAGATCTAAAATGGAGGATTTCACAAGATCACCTGACATCAGGCTACCCCATAATGCCTTGCAAACGGCTCTCCCAGCCAATCGGGAGGCAGCATAGGGGCGGGCTCAAGCCTGCAATAAAAGTCTATGCACGGAGCTCAGCGGCCATTTTACAGACAGGAGCTGTAGGGATAGCATCTCTGTGCAGTAAGGGAAAGCTTTAGGAATCTAAAAGGCAGGAATCCAGCAATCGAAGGGGCTCATCCACTACTCACTACTCAGCCAGTGTGTGAATATGCTTTTATAAGGGGCTCATCCAGTGCCGCATCTACCATGAGGCAATGTGAGCCGACAGCCTCAGGCGGCGCAGCCCAGCTGAAAGTGGGGGGCGGATTTTGAGCCAGAGACGGACTGGACCGGGGAGGGGGATTATTTTGCTTAGCAGACGTGCCCGTCTGTGAGAACACTCCTGCTCCTCTCTGACGCTGTATGAAGCACGCGCCACCAGAGAGGAGCAGGTCTGCAGGAGGAGCGGCCGTCTCCTCAAGCAAGTGACCAGACGAATGAGGTGAGCGGTGGACTGCTTTGAATACAAGCTACGTCCTCTCCCTCTCTCTCCCTTTCGTCTGAAGCAGTCGGTGCAGAGAAGAGTGGGAGGGGAGAGTTCACAGCCTCAGCGTCTGCAGAGATGAAGCTCTGTGTCTAGTCCTCTCCTGTGTCCCCTGTATCCCCCTCCTCTCCTGTGTCCCTTTGCTTCCCTCTCCTCTGCCCCCCTCCTCTCGTGTGCTGTGTCCCCCTATTTGTCTAACAGACCAGCTACTTCTGCAGCCTGTTATATCTGCTGTCCTGGGATGCCCCTGCTGCTTCAAGAGACTACATGAAAGATCCTACATAGAAGGTAAGTGTGTGTATGAGTATGTAAATGTTTGTGTGTGTGTGTGTGTGTGTGTGTTTGTGCATATATATATATATATATATATATATATATATATATATGATTCTCGTCTATATATGAGACTGTCTGCATTAGAGATCCTACATAGAAGGTAAGTGTGTGTAAATGTGTGTGTGTATATATATGTATATATATATGTATAGAATCTGTGTGTATGTGGAAATATGATTCTCGTGTACATATGATACTGTAAGGACATTCACACATTGTAGTTTTGCAGCAATAATTTAGAAACAGTTTTTGCTGTGCTTTTGTGTAAATAGTGGGAAAACTGATGTGTAGAGTATATAGTGTATATACTGGTATTGTGTGTGTAGACTGTGTAGCAGTATTGTGCGTAGTGTATGTTGCAATATAATAGGCAGTGGCGTAGCTGTAGGGGTCGCAGCGGTCGCAATTGCGACCAGGCCCCGAAGGCAGGGGGGCCCGCAGCCCCCCGCACCACATCAATAAAAAGTTACTATAGTAACTCGGGCCGCGGGCCCCTGTTACTATAGTAACTGACAGTACTTACCCCCCTGGTTCCTGGTTTCGTACGAGAGCTGCTTCCCCTTCATTACGGTCACTTCATTCCGGTCACACTGTGAATCGGTGTCGGCGAGTCACAGTGTGAGCGAGTAGTGAAATGAAGGGGAAGCAGCTCTCGTACGAGTGCTGCGGCCCCTTCAAAACAGCTGATTGGCGAGTCCCGGGAGACGGACCCCGACACATCAGCTATTGATGGCCTATCCTGAGGATAGCCCATCAATGTTTAGGGACTGGACAACCCCTAAGCCTACGATGTAGCAGGCTTAGGGGGCCCATGAGACAGGATCACAGATTGTGTGATGCTGTCTGCTGGACCCTGTATCTAAGCCAATCACATGGTAGGCTTAGATACATGGCCCATGTGTGATCCTGTCTGATGGGCCCTGTATTACTGTATAAGATTACTGTCTGCCTGACCCTGTATCTAAGCCTACCTTGTGGTAGGCTTAGATACAGGGTCCCACAGACAGTATCACACATGGGCCCTGTATCTAAACCTAACACGTGTTACTAATCGTTTTTTGTGTGTTTTCATACACAAGATTTTAGATTCCAGGACTACTTCGATGACGACTTTTTTTATTATCAATAAAATGGTTAATGAGGGTTGTGTGGTTTATTTTTATTTCAATAAAATATTTTTTCTATGTCTTTGTGTTTTTTTTTTAACTTTATTACTACCGCCTTAGTAATGTCCACCGGCTGATTGACAGCATCCATTGCTAAGGCGGGGCTTAGTGTTAGCCGCTGCAGAGGCTAACACAAACCCCCATTATTACCCCGTTACCCACCGCCACCAGGGGTGCTGGGAAGAGCCGGGTACCATCCAGTACTTGACCATCTGTAGTGATGGTCGGGCAATGGGACGGCCGCAGGCTGTGGAAGGCTTTATACAGTGGCCCTTCCCACCCTGGTAATGCTAGGCTGCTGCTGCTTTATTGTATCTGGCTGGTTATGAAAAATGGGGGGGACCCCACGTCATTTAAAAAAAATAAAATACAAAATAATTGGAAAGAACGATGTGGGGTCCCCCCTAATTTTCATAACCAGCCAGATACAACACAGCAGCAGCAAGCAGCATTACCAGGGTGGTAGGGGCCACTGTTTTTGGCCTTCCCCAGCCTAATACTACCAGCCTGCGGCCGCCCCGGTGTCTGGCCGTCACTGCAGATGGTCGGGTACTGGTTCGTACCCGGCTCTTCCCAGTACCCCTGGTGGCGGTGGGTACCGGGGTAATAATGGGGGTTAGTGTTAGCCTCTGCACCTGCTAACATTAAAGAGGCTCTGTCACCACATTCTCAAACCCCTATCTCCTATTGCATGTGATCGGCGCTGCAATGTAGATAACAGCAACGGTTTTTTTAAAAAAATGTTCATTATTGGCCAAGTTATAAGCAATTTTATATTTATGCAAATGAGGTTTGAAATGGGCGTTTTTTTTTCCGTTATATCCAACTGGGCATGTTTATGTGTATGACTCTGACCAATCAGTGACCAGTCAGTGTCATATACTCCTCAACATCTGCACGCTCATCTCCTGAAATACTCTGTGCTGCCTTAAACTCTGTGGACAGGTCAGGATCCTGTTTTTTTTAAATGCTGGTGGGGAACCCGCTCGATCCACTATATAAGGCCTCATTTACACGAGCGTGTGCGTTTTGCGCGCGCAAAAAACGCCGCGTTTTGCGTGCACAAAAGGCACTTGACAGCTCCGTGTGTCATCCGTGTATGATGCGCGGCTGCGTGATTTTCGCGCAGCCGCCATCATAGAGATGAGGCTAGTCGACATCAGTCACTGTCCATGGTGCTGAAAGAGTTAACTGATCGGCAGTAACTCTTTCAGCACTCTCGACAGTGCATTCCGATCACCATATCGAGTAACCTGTTGAAAAAAAAAAGAGGTTCGTACTTACCGAGAACTTCCCGGCCGTTGCCTTGGTGACGCGTCCTTGGTGACGCGTCCTTGGTGACGCGCCTCTCTTGACATCTGGCCCCACCTCCCTGGATGATGTGGCAGTCCATGTGACCGCTGCAGCCTGTGCTTGGCTTGTGATTGGCTGCAGCTGTCACTTGGACTGAATTGTCATCCCGGGAGGTCAGACTGGAAGAAGAAGCCGGGAGTTATCGGTAAGTCAGAACTTTTTTTTTTTTTTACACGTTCACGTATATTGGGATCGGAAGTCACTGTCCAGGGTGCTGAAACAGTTTAACTCTTTCAGCACCCTGCACAGTGACTGTCTCCTGCCGGGTTCGGTCAAAACTAGTTCGGCCTAACCCGGTAAAGGTCGGTTCGCTCATGTGTAAGACACTCCGTTCGGATGTTTGTAAACAAAAAAGCACGTGGTGCTTTTCTGTTTACATTCAGTTTGACAGCTCTTGCGCGAATCACGCAGTTCGCACGGAAGTGCTTCCGTGCGACCTTCGTGGTTTTCACGCACCCATTGACGTCAATGGGTGCGTGATGCGCGAAAAACTCAGAATTTTAGAACATGTCGTGAGTTTTACGCAACGCATTCGCGCTGCGCAAAATTCACGCATCGTCTGCACTGCCCCATAGAGTAATATAGGTGCGTACGACACGTGTGAAAAGCACGCGCGTCGCACGCGCGTATATTACGCTCGTGTAAATGAGGCCTAAGGCTGCGTCTCCATCCTCTTCTGCCCCAGTCACTTATTCCCAAGCACTGTAAACTTTCAGATTGGTTGCGCTGTGAATATTCGGAGAACGTGATTGGTTTATGTGCAGGGTAATGAACATACAGATGAGCAGTAGAAGACTGAATTCAATGAAATGCTCAGCCCTTAGTCAGTCTTCTACTGCTTGTCTGTATGTTCATTACCCTGCACATAAACCAATCACGTTCTCCGAATATTCACAGCGCAACCAATCTGAAAGTTTACAGTGCTTGGGAATAAGTGACTGGGGCAGAAGAGGATGGAGACGCAGCCTTACATAGTGGATCGAGCGGGTTCCCCAGCAGCATTTAAAAAAAACAGGATCCTGACCTGTTCACAGAGTTTAAGGCAGCACAGAGTATTTCAGGAGATGAGCGTGCGGATCTTGTGCGGGGTGGTGACTTGCCAATCATGTGAAGGTGTTATTGGGGACAGGAGTGGAGGAGAGGTAACAGACTGAGAGCTACGTAATGGTAAGAGCAGAGTTCACAGCAGCACAGAATATTTCAGGAGAGGAGCGTGCAGATGTTGAGGAGTGTATGACGCTGACTGGTCACTGATTGGTCAGCGTCATACACATAAACACGCCCAGTTAAAAACACAATACAAGCCCAGTAGGACATAACGAAAAAAAAACGCCCAGTTGTCCATTTCAAAGCTCATTTGCATAAATATCAAATTGCTCATAACTTGGCCAAAAATGAACGTTTTAAAAAAAAAAACGTTGCTGTTATCTACATTGCAGCGCCGATTACATGCAATAGGGGTTTGAGAATCTGGTGACAGAGCCTCTTTAAGCCCCGCCTTAGTAATGGAGGTTGTCAATCAGCCAGCGGCCATTACTAAGGCGGTAATAATAAAGTTTAAAAAAGTACAAGCACATAGAAAAAATATTTTTTTTAAATAAAAAAACACAACCCCCATTAACCATTTTATTGAGAATAAAAAAACGCTGTCATTGAAATTGTCCTCGAATCCGAAGTCCAACAACTGAACCTGTAAAAAAACACAAATACACAAAAATAATTAGAAACACATAAAAAAGCAAAACAATGATTATTCTTACCTTTCCTGGGTCCAGCGCTGGAGCCGCAATGTCAGCGAGCTGAGTCCTGTATCTAATCCTATCATGTGTGATACTGTCTGCTGAGTCCTGTATCTAATCCTATAATGTGTGATACTGTCTGCTGAGCTGTGTATCTAATTCTATCATGTGTGATACTGTCTGCTGAGCTGTGTATCTAATCCTATCATGTGTGACACTGTCTGTTCAGTCACTGTATCTAATCCTATCATGTGTGATACTGTCTGCTGAGCCCTATCTCTAATCCTATCATGTGTAATACTGTCTGCTGAGCTGTGTATCTAATCCCATCATGTGTGAAACTCTGCTGGGTCTTATATCTTATCCTATCATGTGTGATACTGTCTGCTGAGCCATTGTATCTAATCCTATCATGTGTGATACTGTCTGCTGAGCTGTGTATCTAATCCTATCATGTGTGATACTCTGCTGGGCCTTATATCTAATCCTATCATTTGTGATACTGTCAGCTCAGCCACTGTATCTAACCCTATCATGTGTGATACTGTCTGCTGAGCTGTGTATCTAATCCTATCATGTGTGATACTGTCCGCTGGGCATCTGTATCTAATCTTATCATGTGTGATACTGTCTGCTGAGCCAATGTATCCTATCCATAGTTTATAGGGCCGTAGTGCTATACACACACAGGGCCGCCATCAGGGGGGTATTAGGGGTAGTGGTGTGAGGGGCCCGGCCAAACCTAACTGAAAGGGGGGCCCGGCAACTGCCGCAACATTCTTTTGGTAGGAAAAAACGGGCCCCTGTAATGGGGCCCGTTTTTTTCACCAAAAGAATGTCGTGAGCTGCTGCTGCTGCTGCTGCGGGCCCCCTCCCCTCGTCATGGGGGGCTGTCAAACAGTCCGCCCGCGCGCGCGCACCCGATCGCGCGCACAAGGAAACTCCCGCGCGTGCGCACTCGCGAGCGCGCACCCACGAACGGCCGCACCCGCGATCGACCGCGCGCGCCCGCGATCGGCCGCGCTCGCACCCGCGAACGAAGCGCGCGCACCCGCGAACGAAGCGCGCGCAGCCGCGGACACACATGGACAAAACTTACCTGGAGCCTGGCTGGAGGTGAAGGACTGGACGTCTGGACCGAAGACCTCGCCTGGAAGACATCGCCGGAAGAGGACTTGAGTGGGAGCAGCTCTTCTGACACGGTGAGTAAATTATCTCAAAGTGCTGTTTATGTATGGCCCTGTTCACACAGTATTTTGCAGGCAAAAAAAAATCTGCCTCAAAATTCCTTAAAGAATTTTGAGGCAGATTTTGACCTGCCCACACTATCTTGCCACGTTTTTTTGCTGCGTTTTTTGCTCGCGGCGATTGAGGACAGCAGACAAAAAACGCAGCGAAAAATGCATTTTCTGCCTCCCAGAAAGGACGTGCTGCTTTTTCTTTTTTCCGCAACTGGCTCCCATTGATTTCAGATTAAATCAATGGGAGGCAGTTTTGGAAGTTGTTTGGTGCTGATTCTGACGCAGTGTCCGAGTCAATATCAAGGCCCAAAAACTGTGTGAACTGGGCCTTATTGTTAGGGCTTATTCAGACGAACGTGTAATACATCCGTGCAACGTGCGTGATTTTCACGCGCCTGGCACGGACCTATGTTACTCTATGGGGCCGTGCAGACTGTCAGTGATTTTCACGCAGCGTGTGTCCGCTGCGTAAAACTCACGACATGTCCGATATTTGTGCATTGTTCGCGCATCACGCACCCATTGAAGTCAATGGGTGCGTGAAAATCCCGCCCAGCACTTCCGCAGCCGTATAAACTATGAATGAAAACAGAAAAGCACCACGTGCTACAAACATACAAACAGAGTGTCATAATGATGGCGGCTGCGCGAAAATCACGCAGCCACGCATCATACGCTGCTGACACACGGAGCTGTTATGGATCTTTTGCATGCGCAAAACGCCACGTTTTTTGCGCGTGCAAAAAGCACATGCTCGTGTAAATCCGGCCTTAGGGTAGGAACACACTAGGCATGAACACTGCAGATTTTATGCAACACATTTTATTGTGGATAATCCGCAGCGTATCACAGTCGCAGCAGAGTGGATGAGGTTTAAACAAATCTCATTCACACGCTGCAAAAATAATGGACCTGCAGTGTGGCTTTTGGCTTTTTAAGCCGCAGCGTGTCAATTTATGCTGCAGAATCGCTGCTCCTCTGTTGCGGAAATGCTGCGGTTCTGCCGCAAAAATCACACATGAGAAGAAAAAAAAAGGCACTTTTTTAAATTGATAAAAAGTTTAGACTTGCCCCGGCCGTAGTCCTGGTGACGCGATCCTCTATTCTTAGCGCAGCCCCGCCTCCTGTCATGACGTTTCATCCCATGTGACTGCTGCAGCGGTCACATGGTCTACAGCGTCATCCCAGGAGGCGGGGCTACGTTCAGAAGAGAGAGACGCGTCACCAGGACTACGGCCGGGGCAAGTCTAAACTTTTTTTTCCCTGCAGGATTCCCGCAGCGGACAAGCCTCACCAAACCTGCGCAACTATTTGGTGCGGTTTTGCTGGCAGAATTCCCTGCGGCTACCGGGGTGGATAAGCTGTGGAGTTTTACTCAGCATATCCGCCTAGTGTGTCCCTTATGATGTCGCTCCTGGAGCTGCTGCCGGTCTCTAAATAGGCAGTTGGTTCAGTAGAATTTGGAATTATTTTTTTTTGGGAACCAGCTTAAAAAAATACAAAACTTTTGTGTTAGGGCCTGTTCACATCACCGTTCGCTTCCGCTCCGGGGTTCCGTCTGAGGTTTCCGTTAGCATTAGCACAGTCGACTGCGCTATTGATTCCGTCCGAAAACCAGCCGGAATGGTGACGAACGGAAACCATTAGCGATGTTTCCGTCACCATTGAGATCAATGGTGACTGAAACGGAAGCTGTGCTGTCACTTTCACTTTCCGTTGCGGGGTTCACCCGACAGAAACCTCAGACGGAACGGAAGCGAACGGTGATGTGAACAGGCCCTAACACAAAAGTTTTGTATTTTTTTAAGCTGGTTCACAAAAAAAAATAATTCCAAATTCTACTGAACCAATTGCCTATTTAGAGACCGGCAGCAGCTCCAGGAGCGACATCATAAGGGACACACTAGGCGGATATGCTGAGTAAAACTACACAGCTTATCCGCCCCGGGAGCCGCAGGGAATTCTGCCATCAAAACCGCACCAAATAGTGGCGAAGGTTTGGTGAGGCGTGTCCGCTGCGGGAATCCTGCAGGGAAAAAAAAGTTTAGACTTGCCCCGGCCGTAGTTTAGATGACGCATCTCTCTCTTCTGAACGTAGCCCCGCCTCCTGGGATGACGCTGTAGACCATGTGACCTGCAGCAGTTACATGGGATGAAACGTCATGACAGGAGGCCGGGCTGCGCTAAGAATAGAGGATCGCGTCACCAGGACTACGGCCGGGGCAAGTCTAAACTTTTTTATAAATTTTAAAAAGTGCCTTTTTTTTTTTTCTCATGTGTGATTTTTGCGGCAGAACCGCAGCATTTCCGCAACAGAGGAGCAGCGATCCCACAGAATACATTGACACGCTGCGGCTTAAAAAGCCAAAAGCCACACTGCAGGTCCATTATTTTTGCAGCGTGTGGATGAGATTTGTTCATATCTCATCCTCTCTGCTGCGACTGTGATACGCTGCAGATTATCCACAATAAAATGTGTTGCATAAAATCCGCAGTATTCATGCCTAGTGTGTTCCTACCCTAAGGCCGGATTTACACGAGCGTGTGGTTTTTGCACGCGCAAAAAACGTGGCGTTTTGCGCATGCAAAAGGTCCATAACAGCTCCGTGTGTCAGCAGCGTATGATGCGCGGCTGCGTGATTTTCGCGCAGCCGCCATCATTATGACACTCTGTTTGTATGTTTGTAGCACGTGGTGCTTTTCTGTTTTCATTCATAGTTTATACGGCTGCGGAAGTGCTGGGCGTGATTTTCACTCACCCATTGACTTCAATGGGTGCGTGATGCGCGAACAATGCACAAATATCGGACATGTCGTGAGTTTTAGGGTATGTTCACACGGCCTATTTACGGACGTAATTCGGGCGTTTTTGCCCCGAATTACGTCTGAAAATAGCGCCTCAATAGCGCTGACAAACATCTGCCCATTGAAAGCAATGGGCAGACGTTTGTCTGTTCACACGAGGCGTATATTTACGCGCCGCTGTCAAATGACGGCGCGTAAATAGACGCCCGCGTAGAAGAAGTGACCTGTCACTTCTTTGGCCGTAATTGGAGCCGCTATTCATTGACTCCAATGAATAGCAGCGCTAATTACGGCCGTAATTGACGCGGCGTTCAAGCGCCTGCACATGCGGGTACGGCTGAATTCACGGGGATGTTTTCAGGCTGAAACATCCCCGTAATTTCAGCCGTTACGGACCCCCGCCGTGTGAACATACCCTTACGCAGCGGACTCACGCTGCGTGAAAATCACTGACAGTCTGCACGGCCCCATAGAGTAACATAGGTCCGTGCGAGGCGAGTGAAAATCACGCACGTTGCACGGATGTATTACACGTTCGTCTGAATAAGCCCTAACAATAAGGCCCAGTTCACAGAGTTTTTGGGCCTTGATATTGACTCGGACACTGCGTCAGAATCAGCACCAAAAAACTTCCAAAACCGCCTCCCATTGATTTAATCTGAAATCAATGGGAGCCAGTCGCGGAAAAAAGAAAAAGCAGCACGTCCTTTCTTGTCGCGGTTCCGCCTCTGACCTGCCATCGAAATCAATGGGAGGCAGAAAATGCATTTTTCGCTGCGTTTCTGTCTGCTGTCCTCAATCGCCGCAGGCAAAAAACGCGGCAAGATAGTGTGGGCAGGTCAAAATCTGCCTCAAAATTCGGTGCGCGGTTCCAGGCGGTCGACGGTGCGCATGCGCGGGAGTTTGCGGGTGCGCGCGATCGGTCGCACGGGCGGCAGTGTTTGACGGCCCCCATGACGACCCCCATGCTACCCAGGGCCGCCATCAGGGGGGGTATTAGGGGTACTGATGTGAGAGGCCCGGCCAAACCTAATTGAAAGGGGGGCCCGCAGCTCATGACATTCTTTTGGTGAAAAAAACGGGCCCCATTGCAGGGGCCTGTTTTTTTTCTACCAAAGGCAAGTCGCGGCAGTTTGCCGGGCCCCCCTTTCAATTAGGTTTGGCCGGGCCTCTCACATCAGTACTCCTAATACCCCCCCTGATGGCGGCCCTGGGTACCATGATATAGTGCTGGACGGAGTACCGTTAACAGGCGGTGCCACGGTAGGGGGGCCCCGAAAATTTAGCTGTAGGGGGCCCTGAAATTCCTGATGGCGGCCCTGCACACACATACACATTTTTTTGGGGCAGACACATATGTATTGGGGCTATTTCCCCTGACATTTTAAGTCCTTAGTGACGCCCCCTGGCTGCTAGTGCTGGATTGTTGGGTTACTTAGGAGACCCAGCGATGCAACTGAAAGCTGCAGACTGTCGGCCACGAGAAGTTTGTGGGTGGGCGGGACCCAATAAGAACTTTTGCATCGGGGCCCATGAGCCTTTACCTATGCCCCTGATTATAGGTGTATGCAGTATATAGCGGTATTATATGTGAGTGTAGTATATAGCAGTATAATAGGTGTGCAGTGAATATAATGGTACTATATGTCTACAGTTATAGCAGTATTTTTTATACAAACAATATGTAGTGGTATTATATGTGTACACACCTATAACACCGCTATATAATGTACAGAGTATAAAGTGATTTCATTAATTATACTTACAGCATATGTTGGACTCTATATGTACAATATATGGCAGCATATATATATATATATATATATATATATATATATATATAGTACATGGGGGTATTATTCAGTAACTGTATGGGGGCATTATTCAGTCACTATGTGGTTATGGTGTGGTGGTATTATTCAGTAACAGTATGGGGGTATTATTCAGTAACAGTATGGGGGTATTATTCAGTAAAAGTATGGCGGTATTATTCAGTAACAGTATGGGGGTATTATTCAGTAACAGTATGGGGGTATTATTCAGTAACAGTATGGGGGTATTATTCAGTAACAGTATGGGGGTATTATTCAGTAACAGTATGGGGGTATTATTCAGTAACAGTATGGGGGTATTATTCAGTAACAGTATGGGGGTATTATTCAATAACAGTATGGAGGTATTATTCAGTAACAATATGGGGTATTATTCAGTAACAGTATGGGGGTATTATTCAGTAACATTATAGGGGCATTATTCAGTAACAGTATGGGGGTATTATTCAGTAATAGTATGGGGGTATTATTCAGTAACAGTATGGGGGTATTATTCAGTAACAATATGGAGGTATTGTTCAGTAACAGTATGGAGGAATTGTTCAGTAACAGTATGGAGGTATTATTCAGTAACAGTATGGAAGTATTATTCAGTAACAGTATGGGGTATTATTCAGTAACAGTATGGGGTATTATTCAGTAACAGTATGGGGGTATTATTCAGTAACAGTATGGGGGTATTATTCAGTAACAGTATGGGGTATTATTCAGTAACAGTATGGGGGTATTATTCAGTAACAGTATGGGGGTATTATTCAGTAACAGTATGAGGGTATTATTCAGTAACAGTATGGAGGTATTATTCAGTAACAGTATGGAGGTATTATTCAGTAACAGTATGGAGGTATTATTCAGTAACAGTATGGGGGTATTATTCAGTAACATTATGGGGGTATTATTCAGTAACAGTATGGGGGTATTATTCAGTAACAGTATGGAGGTATTATTCAGTAACAGTATGGAGGTATTATTCAGTAACAGTATGGGGTATTATTCAGTAACAGTATGGGGGTATTATTCAGTAACAGTATGGGGTATTATTCAGTAACAGTATGGAGGTATTATTCAGTAACAGTATGGAGGTATTATTCAGTAACAGTATGGGGGTATTATTCAGTAATGGTATGGGGGTATTATTCAGTAACGGTATGGGGGTATTATTCAGTAACGGTATGGGGGTATTATTCAGTAACATTATGGGGGTATTATTCAGTAACAGTATGGGGGTATTATTCAGTAACAGTATGGAGGTATTATTCAGTAACAGTATGGAGGTATTATTCAGTAACAGTATGGGGTATTATTCAGTAACAGTATGGGGGTATTATTCAGTAACAGTATGGGGTATTATTCAGTAACAGTATGGAGGTATTATTCAGTAACAGTATGGAGGTATTATTCAGTAACAGTATGGGGGTATTATTCAGTAATGGTATGGGGGTATTATTCAGTAACGGTATGGGGGTATTATTCAGTAACGGTATGGGGGTATTATTCAGTAACGGTATGGGGGTATTATTCAGTAACAGTATGGGGGTATTATTCAGTCACTATGTGGTTATGGTGTGGCAGTATTATTCAGTAACAGTATGGGGGTATTATTCAGTAACAGTATGGGGTATTATTCAGTAACAGTATAAATGTATTATTCAGTAACAGTATGGGGTATTATTCAGTAACAGTATAAATGTATTATTCAGTAACAGTATGGGGGTATTATTCAGTAACAGTATGGCGGTATTATTTGTAATGTTGGTCTTACAATCTATGTCAATTACTGTGGTGGGGGCTGTGGGGAAGTGTGAGTGTGGCAGCAGATGATCAGGCTAATAGACAGTCCGCAGTGTGGCATGTGATGCACTTTGACATGTAGGTGACACTTACGTGTAGGGTGTGGGCAGATAACTTATGCACAGCCCAGGGCCTAAGATCATATTAATCCACCACTGGCATCAGGGGCGTAGCTAGAGGCTCATGGGCCCCGATGCAAAAATTCTTACTGGGCCCCCCCCCCCCCGCAAACTTCTCATGGCCGACGGTCCGCAGCTGTCAGCTGCATCGCTGGGTCTCCTAAGTGACCCAACAATGCAGCACTAGCAGCCGGGGCGTCACTAAGGCTGGGTTCACACACACTATTTACGGACGTAATTCGGGCGTTTTAGCATTGAATTACGTCCGAAAAAGCGGCTCAAAAGCGTCGGAAAATATCTGCCCATTCATTTGAATGGGTCTTACGATGTTCTGTGCCGATGGTCATTTTTTTTTACGCGCCGCTGTCAAAAGGCGGCACGTAAAAAAGTGCCTGTCACTTCTTCAGACGTAAATGGAGCCGTTTTCCATGGACTCCATGGAAAACCAGCTTCAATTACTTCCGTAATGGACGCAGCAAAAGACGCCTGCACATGCCATTACGTCTGAAATTACGGTGCTGTTTTCTCCTGAAAACAGCACAGTAATTTCAGCCGTAACGGACGCTGCCGTGTGAACATACCCTCAGGGCTTAAAATGTCCGGGAAATAGCCCCAATACATATGTGTCCGCCCCCAAAAAAAGTGTGTATATGAGACAGCATAGCATATCTATAGCACTACGACCCTATAAACTATGGATAGGATTAGATACAGTGGCTCAGCAGACAGTATCACACATGATAGGATTAGATACAGTGGCTCAGAAGGCAGTATCACACATGATAGGATTAGATACACAGCTCAGCAGACAGTATCACACATGATAGGATTAGATACAGTGGCCCAGCAGACAGTATCACACATGATAGGATTAGACACAGTGGCTCAGCAGACAGTACCACACATGATAGGATTAGATACAGTGGCTCAGCAGACAGTACCACACATGATAGGATTAGATACAGTGGCTCAGCAGACAGTATCACACATGATAGGATTAGATACAGTGGCTCAGCAGACAGTATCACACATGATAGGATTAGATACAGTGGCTCAGCAGACAGTATCACACATGATCGGATTAGATATAGGGTCCAGCAGACAGTATCACACATGATTGGATTAGATACAGGGCACAGCTCGCTGACATTGCGGCTCCAGCGCTGGACCCAGGATAGGTAAGAATAATAATTTTGCTTCTTTATGTGTAACTGATTATTTTTGTGTGTTTGTGTTTTTTTTTACAGGTTCGGTTGTTGGACTTCGGATACGAGGACTTCAATGATGGCGTTTTTTTATTCTCAATAAAATGGTTAATGAGGGTTGTGTTTTTTTATTTCAATAAAATATTTTTTCTATGTGCTTGTATCTTTAAACTTTATTATCACCGCCTTAGTAATGGCCGCCGGCTGATTGACAATCTCCATCACTAAGGCGAGGCTTAATGTTAGCCGGTGCAGAGGCTACACTAACCCCCATTATTATCCCGGTACCCACCGCCACCAGGGGTACTGGGAAGAGCCGGGTACAAACCAGTACCCGACCATCTGTAGTGACAGGCAGGCACCAGGGTGGCCGCAGGCTGGTAGTATTAGGCTGGGGAAGGCCAAAAACAGTGGCCCTTCCCACCCTTGTAATGCTGCCTGCTGCTGCTGTGTTGTATCTGGCTGGTTATGAAAATTGGGGGGGACCCGACATCGTTCTTTCCAATTATTATATTTTTTTTTTTAAATGACGTGGGGTCCCCTCCATTTTCATAACCAGCCAGATACAATAAAGCAGCAGCAGGCAGCATTACCAGGATGGGAAGGGCCACTGTTTTTGGCCTTTCCCCTCCTGATAATACCAGCCTGCGGCCACCCCAGTGGCCGACCATCACTACAGATGGTCAGGTACTGGATCGTACACGGCTCTTCCCAGCACCCCTGGTGGCGGTGGGTACCGGGGTAATAAAGGGGGTTAGTGTTAGCCTCTGCATCCGCTAACACTAAGCCCCGCCTTAGCAATGGATGCTGTCAATCAGCCGGCGGCCATTACTAAGGCGGTAGTAATATAGTTTAAAAAAACCACAAAGACATAGAAAAAATATTTTATTGAAATAAAAAAAAAACCCGACACAACCCTCATTAACCATTTTATTAATAAAAAAAAAAGACGTCATCGAAGTAGTCCTGGAATCCGCCGTAGTCCAACGACCGAACTTGTAAGAAAACACACAAAAAATGATTAGTAACACATGTGTTAGGGTATGTGCACACACACTAATTATGTCCGTAATTGACGGACGTATTTCGGCCGCAAGTACCGGACCGAACACAGTGCAGGGAGCCGGGCTCCTAGCATTATAGTTATGTACGACGCTAGGAGTCCCTGCCAGACAACTGTCTCGTACTGAAAACATGATTACAGTATGGGACAGTTGTCCATCAGCGAGGCAGAGACTCCTAGCATCGTACATAACTATAATGCTAGGAGCCCGGCTCCCTGCACTGTGTTCGGTCCGGTACTTGCGGCCAAAATACGTCCGTCAATTACGGACGTAATTAGTGTCTGTGCACATACCCTAAGGCTTAGATACAGGGCCCATGTGTGATACTGCCTGTGGGACCCTGTATCTAAGCCTACCACAAGGTAGGCTTAGATACAGGGTCCAGCAGACAGTAATCTTATACAGTATAAGATTACTGTGTGCTGGGGCCCTGTATCTAAACCTACAGTGTGGTAGGCTTAGATACAGGGCCCAGCAGACAGGATCACGCATGGGCCATGTATCTAAGCCTACCATGTGATTGGCTTAGATACAGGGCCCAGCAGACAGGATCACACAATCTGTGATCCTGTCTCATGGGCCCCCTAAGCCTGCTACATCGTAGGCTTCGGGGTTGTGCAGTCCCTAAACATTGATGGCCTATCCACAGGATAGGCCATCAATAGCTGATGTGTCGCCCGGGACCCGCAAATCAGCTGTTTTGAAGGGGCCGCAGCACTCGTACGAGAGCTGCTTCCCCTTCATTTCACTACTCGCTCACACTGTGAATCGCCGACACCGATTCACAGTGTGACCGGAATGAAGGGGAGCAGCTCTCGTACGAGTGCTGCGGCCCCTTCAAAACAGCTGATTGGCGGGTCCCGGGAGTCAGACCCCGCCAGTCAGGGATAACCTTACCTTCCTCTTCGGCCGCGGCGGGAGTTCTGTAGTCTCGATGCTGTGCGCGGCGGCATAGCGCTGTGACGTCATGCGCTGCGCACAGCGCTTGACGTCAGGACCTCCGCTGCGATCCGGAACCAGGAAGGTAAGTAAAGTATGTTACTATAGTAACAGGGGCCCGCGGCCCGAGTTACTATAGTAACTTTTTATTGATGTGGTGCGGGGGGCCGTGGGCCCCCCTGGCTTCGGGGCCCGGTCGCAATTGCGACCGCTGCGACCCCTATAGCTACGCCAGTGACTGGCATCAAGCCAGCACAAGCAGACCACTACAATACAGCAGGTAGAGAAAATAAACCAGCCCAGGACGTGCCGCTTCAAAACAGCGCTAAGCGCGATCCGTCCTGGGCTGGCCTGAATGTAATTGCAGAGAGTGACGCCACAAATGAGACTGGCTGCCGCGGAGAGATATGGGGCAGTGCAGGGCAGACTGTACTATTTGCACTGCACTGATTGGCAGTAAGAATAATTCTTTAAATATTTTCCATACTTCAAACAGCACTTTAAGGCTATGTTCACACTGAGTTTTTTGCAGGAGGAAAATTCTGCCTCAAAATTCAGTTTGAGATTTTGAGGCAGATTTTGTCCCTTCCTGCACGTCGTTTGCCGCGTTTTTCGCTGCGTTTTTCGCTTGCGCCCATTGAGTGCTATGGGCAAAAAACTCAGCGAAATATGCTTTCTCTGCCTCCCATTGATGTCAATGGGATGTCAGAGGCGTAAACGCGTGAAGATAGGGCATGTCCCTTCTTTCTCGGGAGGGATTTTCGGCTGGTTTTTGACGAGATTTGCGGAGTGGTTTCCGCACCAAAAAACTCGTCAAAATACTCCATGTGAACAGGGCCTAACAAATAAACATCAAATGTTTTCCTATTTAAAAAATTTATATATTGCGTGTTTATGTAAAGCTAGTAATGGGAAAACTCCGATAGATTTTGGGGGGGCGCCTTTTTATAGTTCGCCTCAGGCAGCAGAGGGGCTAGGTTCACCCCTGGGCTCATCCCCGTTGCATCCAACTTGCAATACAGGCAGGCTTTGTAGTACTACAACGCCCAGCATTCCCTGAGTCAGTGCACAGTGGCTGATAGAAATTCTCATTCATTGCCATTTGCCAAGCCAGTGTCAGTGTGAATACGCTTTTAGAGGGGGCTCATCCCCGACCGTTAACATAGCGAAATAACAATCCAACTTGCAATACAGGCAGCCTAGTAGTACTACAAGGCCCAGCATTGCCTGAGTGCACCGCGGCGTGCCTAATAGAAATTCTCATTCATTGCCATTTGGCAAGCCAGTGTCAGTGTGAATACGCTTTTAGAGGGGGCTCATCCCCGGCCGTTAACATAGCGAAATAACAATCCAACTTGCAATACAGGCAGCCTTTGTAGTAGTACTACAAGGCCCAGCATTCCCTGAGTGCACCGCGGCGTGCCTGATAGAAATTCTCATTCATTGCCATTTGCCAAGCCAGTGTCAGTGTGAATACGCTTTTAGAAGGGGCTCATCCCCTGGGTTTTGATTCAACTTGCTGCACTCCAGCAGTGAAATGTCTGGTAAAAAAAAGGTTGTGAAAGGACGGGGTAGAGGAAAAAACACCCATGCCGTCTCCTCTTCCAGTCCAAATGTTGGATCTGTTGGTGCCAGACCCAGTACCAGCATTTGTGGCACAAGACATGTGCCCAGTTCCACTAGTAGCAGCAGCCATGTGCCTGCTGGTAGTAGTAGCAGTATCAGCAAGCCAGACTTGTCCATCTCCTCCGGTGGGCGGGTTACTTTAGACAATACGGCCATTGTGGACTGGTTGGCTGGCTCGCGGTCATTTCAGCAGGAAGACTCTGACGATCTTGCTTCAAGCCAGGTTCCGTTGGATTCCAGATCCTCTAAAGTACCTTGGCACAGTGACAGTAGTAATATAGGTATTTCTAGCGTTTCCATTCCATCATCTATGTCTTCACTCCCCCTTCCTAGCGGGAAGCCATCTTTCCTGAGAGTCCTAAGAGACATCTCCTCGGGTGCGAAGGAAGATACTGAACAACATAGTGATGATGATGATTTGTTTTCCGCGAGTCAGCCAACGGAGTGTTTTGCGACGGTGGTGGAGGTGGAAGCGGTGTCCGAGACGCATATCTGCGGTAGTGGGGGTGTTGGTGGTGGTAGCCGTGGTGGCAGACGCAGTAATGAGGCTGGGGCATGGAGCCCGCCATGATGTCACATCACATTCACAACACAGTGACAGAAGTGGCGGGGATGATGAGGAAGGCTATGATGATGATGTTGTTTTAGAAAGGACGTGGGAACCAGGTGACGAGGTGATGACGGCGTCAGAGGAGGAGGGTAGTAGTGGCGGCACTGGCCGTGATAAACAGCCAAGCCGAGGTAGGGGCAGAAGTCAATCTGCAAAACGTTGCAGCGGTAGGGTCAGCTCAGGAGCCGGTGACGGCGACACTGATGCTGGTGTAGGCTCCCGAAAAAGGCCTGCCAGACAAGGGGCAAGCTCGGGTGGTGGTGGTGGTGGTGGACGTGGTACTACCTCTTTACGGTACTCTGCCGTGTGGCAATTTTTCTGTACATTCCCGGAGGACGAAAACATGGCACAGTGCCGTATCTGCAAGCAGAAAGTAAGGCGTGGGCAGGGCAGCAATGTAGGAACTACCGCTCTACGTAAACACATGGAGCGGCATCACAAGGCCATGTGGGACAATCGACATGCCCCACCATCATCATGTACATCTAATGAAGACCCCTCTGCCGCTGCTGCTGCTGCTGCTCCGAGTCCCTGTCATCTAAGTAGTAGCCAGGCCTTATCCACCATTTCGTTGTCATCATCACTGTCATCTAGTGCTCCTCCTACGTCCCGTCAGTTATCCATTACGGAATCGTTGTCCAATAAGCAACAATATATACCCAGTCATCCACTTGTCGTGCGGCTTAATTCACACCTGGCTAAGTTGTTGGTGGTGCAGTCGCTGCCGTACCACCTGGTCGACTCCGCCGGCTTCAAGCAATTGATGGTGTGCGCTCAGCCTAGGTGGCGAATACCTAGCCGACATTACTTCTCCAAAACAGCTGTCCCTGCCTTGCACAAGCATGTGGAGGAAAAGGTGTGCCAGTCCTTGCAATTATCCGTGTGCAGCAGGGTACAGGCCACCGTCGACACGTGGAGCAGCAACTATGGGCAGGGACAGTACATGTCTTTCACGGCCCAATATTTTGCAGTCCGATGCACCACCGCAGCAATGCCAGGCATTACCACCTCCACGCTTGTATCTTTCTGGTTCAACTCCGGACACCAGGCGCCTTCCATCCTCCTCCTCCTACTCCTCCTCCTCCTTGCCTTCCTCCTTGGAGGTCTTCCCGTCCCCTACAGGACACAGCGTATCTTCCACTCCTCCTCCCTCCTCTTTTCATAGGTTCAAGGTGAAGCGCCACAACGCTGTCTTACACCTGCTGAGCCTGGGCGAGAAGAGCCACACAGGGCAGGAGCTGTTGCTGTGCATCAAGGAGGAAATCGCACGCTGGCTGTCTCCTCTGAAACTCACACTGGGCAATGTTGTCTCTGATAACGGGAAGAAACGTTGTGGCTGCACTGCGTCTAGGTCACCTGACACACGCTCCTTGCATGGCACATGTGATCAATCTGGTCATAACACGATTCTTAAAGTCATATGTTGGTTTGAAGGGTGTGCTGGCCATGTCCAGGAGGGTTTGCGTTCGCTTTAGATGTTCGTATGCATTTAAGCACGCCCTCCTGGACTTGCAGCGTCAAAACAATCTCCCAGAACACAGCCTGATTTGCGACGTTCCAACACGCTGGAATTCCACCCTGCACATGTTGGACCGTCTGTACGAACAGCGGAAAGCCGTGAATGATTTCCTGATGCAGCAGACGGGCAGCGTTTGGAGCCAGTGTAATTTCAAGCTCAGGCACTGGCAGCTGGTTAGAGACGCATGTCGCGTTTTGAGGCCCTTTGAAGAGGCCAAACGATTTGTGAGCCGTGACGCTAGCGGAATGAACGATGTTATGCCGCTGATATTCATTATGGAGCAAACGCTCACAGCGATGATTCAGCAAAGGATGGAGGAAGGATCACATCTGGCTATGGATGTTGAGGAGGAGGAGGAGGATGAGGATAAGGAAAAAGGACCTAAAGAGGAGCTGGATTTGGAGATGGAATCACAGGAAGGGATAGGGGACGAGGCAGCCGCACAACATGACAGTGATGGTGGTGATGACGAGTCTGACGACGACCTTGATGATGGACAACCATGGCAGTATGGGGCGGAGATGGAACCATCCGGGCCCTCTGAAACGCTGGCCAGGATGTATGCTTCGTTACTTGCGCGCTGACTGTCGTATTGTTAGCATGAAGCAAAGAGATGAGTACTGGATAGCCACACTTTTAGACCCTCGGTATAAAGCCAGAATGGGGGAGTTTTTTGCGCCTTCCGAGAGGGAGGCAAAATTGGCTATTTATCGAGAGAAGCTATGCAGCCAGCTTGTCACGGCTTTCAAACGGCAAACACCTGCTGCAAGCATGTCTGACCGGGGGGCCACTCTCCACTGTCTCATCGTTCCACCGCCTCTGGCAGAGCTACCTCTGCAATAGGCGGCGGCAGCAGCAGCAGCAGCAGCAGCAGCCAATTCAGTTTGGAAAATATGATGACAACATTTTTACATCCAATACCCCGACCTGACACACATCGTAGTCACCAAAGGGATGTTCAATATCACCAGGTGCAGCACCTAAACAACCAGGTTCACTCGTACCTGGACTGTGCCCCAGGGGCGTAACTAGGAAAGACTGGGCCCCATAGCAAAGTTTTGACTGGGGCCCCCTCCCCTGGGTGTCACACAACCCCCCCCATTGTAGACAGTGCCTTTTTTATCACCCCCCCTGTAGATAACGCCATACAGCCCCCTCTCTGTAGATCGCGCCATACATCCCCCTGTAGAGAACGCCATACAGCCCCTCCTGTAGAGAACGCCATACAGCCCCCCCCTGTAGAGAACGCCATACAGCCCCCCCTGTAGGGAACGCCATACAGCTCCCCCCCTGTAGGGAACGCCATACAGCCACCCCCCCTGTAGGGAACGCCATACAGCGTCCCCCCTCCCAAAAAAATGCGACCTACAGTGTGTCCTACAAAATACATGTATCCCCTCTCCACAGGATATCCACAGGACAGGGGATACATGAGTGATCGCTGGCAGCGATATGGAGAACGGGGGACTGAAAGTCCCCTGAACTTCTCCATGACAAACCTCTGACTTCCGGCGTCTGCGCAGCTCAATAAAAATGAAAGGAGCGCTGGTCACGCATGCGCACAAGCACGACCGGCGCTCCATTCATTTCTACGGAGCTGCCGACAGACCCCGGAAGTCCGAGGTTTGTGATGGAGAACTTCAGGGGACTTTCAGTCCCCCGTTCTCCCTATCAATGCCAGCGATCACACATGTATCCCCTATCCTGTGGAGATCCTGTGGAGAGGGGATACATGTCTTTTGCTCTATTTTGCGCCTTCAGGACTAGACACTTTTTAGCACGTGTTAGTTAAATGGCTATAACTTTTTTATTTGTTGGGCTAACGACGTGATTTTTGCGACGTTTTTTCCGTAGACAATGCAGGTTTCATTTTTTATCGTTTTTATACACACCTTTTTTGCTATTTTAGAATTTTTATTCATAAAGTTTGAAAATAATAGTAAAAAAATAAGCTTTTTTACATTTCAGCAATTTTTTTTTGGGTAATAACATAGTTTTACCCTAAAATAGACCTTTTATTTGTGATCGTCATTGTCTACCGTAAATTTTTATATATTACATGTCTATATTAGGGTAATTGGGTCAGTGCTAGCGTCACAGCAATGATTGGCGGGGGGGAACGTTTTTTTTTTGGGGTGGGTATTTTATGTGTATTTATTATTTACATTTTTTTTGCACTTTACTTTATTATTTTTTTATTACTATGGTCTGTCCCCCAAAGGTCAAAAAAGACCTTTGGGGAACTTTATATATTTTTTTTCTTTCTTTTACACCATGTTTTTCCACTGTAACTGGAGCTGCACAGCAGCCCCAGTTACAGGGGAAATCAGCCCTCTCATAGTGACGATTGTCACTAACTGGGCTGTGCTGGGTCTAGTAAGACCCAGCAGCAGCCTGCCACTAATGGCACCCGGCGATCATGTGACCAGTCACATGATCACCGGGAGGAATAGAGACAGCGCCGCTGCTGCTGTCTCTATTCTTAGGCCTCATTTACACGAGCGTAATATACGCGCGTGCGACGCGCGTGCTTTTCACGCCTGTCGTACGCACCTATATTACTCTATGGGGCAGTGCAGACGATGCGTGAATTTTGCGCAGCGCGAGTGCGTTGCGTAAAACTCACGACATGTTCTATAATCGTGCGTTTTTCGCGCATCACGCACCCATTGAAGTCAATGGGTGCGTGAAAACCACGAAGGTCGCACGGAAGCACTTCCGTGCGAACTGCGTGATTCGCGCAAGAGCTGTCAAACTGAATGTAAACAGAAAAGCACCACATGCTTTTCTGTTTACAAACATCCGAACAGAGTGTCTTAGACATGAGCGAACCGAACTTTACCGGGTTCGGCCGAACTCGTTTTGACCGAACCCGGCAGGAGACAGTCACTGTGCAGGGTGCTGAAAGAATTTAAACTGGTTCAGCACCCTGGACAGTGACTTCCGATTCCAATATATGTGAACGTGTAAAAAAGAAAAAAAAGTTCTGACTTACCGATAACTCCCAGCTACTTCCTCCAGTCTGACCTCCCGGGATGACAATTCAGTCCAAGTGACAGCTGCAGCCAATCACAAGCCAAGCACAGGCTGCAGCGGTCACATGGACTGCCGCGTCATCCAGGGAGGTGGGGCCAGATGTCAAGAGAGGCGCGTCACCAAGGACGCGTCACCAAGGACGCGTCACCAAGGCAACGGCCGGGAAGTTCTCGGTAAGTACGAACCTCTTTTTTTTTAAACAGGTTACTCGATATGGTGATCGGAATTCACTGTCGAGGGTGCTGAAAGAGTCACTGCCGATCAGTTAACTCTTTCAGCACCATGGACAGTGACTGACGTCGACTAGCCTCATCTCTATGATGGCGGCTGCGCGAAAATCACGCATACACGGATGACACACGGAGCTGTCCACTGCCTTTTGCGCACGCAAAACGCTGCGTTTTTTGCGCACGCAAAACGCACACGCTCGTGTAAATGAGGCCTTATACACAGCGTTCATTGAGCGCTGTCTACAAGTGATCAGAGAAGACAGAAGCAGCGAAAGCTGCTTCTATCCTCTCCTCAGGGTCCCCGGCAGTCACTGACAGCCGGAGACCCGACATTCAGCTGCCCGATCGCGCGTGCAGCAAGTTGAAACCCGAGCCGTAGAAAGTCTATGGCTCGGGTTTTAAAGGGAATGTGTTGCCAGCAAAACATGTTTTTTTTTTTTTTTTAGTTAAACAATTAGTGTGTAGGTGATTAAACATTGTCCTAATTTTTTTTATTTTTTTCACGAGTCAGGAAATATTATAAATTGGATTCAATTTATAATATTTCCCAGCACTGGTCACTAGATGGAGCAATTCCCAAAATTGCAGCATTGCATGTGGTAAAGCAACCACATTGCTTTATGCTGCAAAATTGGGAAAAAATCCCTCGCTCTAGTGAGCTCTCAGAATCCCCCCCTCCTTTATCCTGGCTAGTGCCGGGAGAAACGAGGGGTTTGAACGTTCTAACCTCCTACACTGTGTGTCGCCATTTTTTGAGCTAACACACAGTGTAGAAGGTTTACATACACTAGTAAAACACACTGAAACACGAACATACATAGAAATCACTTACCTGCTCCAGTCGCCGCCGCTCCCTCCGGTCCGTCCGCTCCGTCTGCTGCCGCTGCTCCATGTGCACAAGTCCGGAAGCCGCGACCGGAAGTAGTAATCTTACTGCCCGGCCGCGACTTCTGGTCCACAGGAAAATGGCGCCGGACGGCGCGCATTTCAAATCGGACTGTGTGGGAGCGGCGCATGCGCCGTTCCCACACACACGGCGTACACCATAGTGGATGGAACGGGCCCCGTTCGCAGTCCCTATGGGACTGGAGCTGCCGTATTCCATGTCTGTATGTGTCGTTAATCGACACATACAGACATGGAAAAAAAAATGGCAGCCCCCATAGGGAAGAAAAAGTGTAAAAATAGAAAAAAGTAACACACAAACACACAAATAAATATAAAAGTTTTTAATAAAACCCTAACATAAAACTGATATAAAAATTTTTGGTGACACTGTTCCTTTAAGGACCCTGACCGCTGGCCGTAAAAATACAGCCAGTGGTCGGGAACCAGTTAATGGCAGAGCGGGGAGATACCTCCCTGCTCTGCCGTAGTGTTCAGTGGCGTCCCGCTGTAGCAGCCATAGCGGCTGCTAGCGGAGCCTCCGGCCATGGTGGCGGCCCGTGCCGGTGGGCGACACGGGCCCCCTCATGCCGCGGGCCCCGTAGCAGCCGCTACTGCTGCTACGGCGGTAGTTATGCCACTGCTGTGCCCTTTCTCCGTCAGAAATGCTGATCCCAGACCCCATGGACTTCTGGGTCAGCAGATTGGATCATTGGCAAGAACTGGCCCAGTTTGCCATGGGTGTACTGTCTTGTCCACCCTCCAGTGTAGCGTCAGAGAGGGTATTCAGCGCAGCAGGGGGCTTCGTCACCCCTAAGCGAACAAGATTGTCCGCCAACAGCTTGGAAAATCTCACGTTTCTGAAAATGAATCAAACGTGGATCGGTGAGGACTTTAAAACCGCTGTGCCTGATGCCACTGATTAGATCTGACATTGCTGCTTCTGCTGTTGCCGCTGCCGCCTGCTACTGCCGCCTGCTACTACGGGATTCTGTCCTGTCCACTCTTTTTTTAATGTGCCGCTGTTGGTGCTGCTACTACTTCTACCACCAATCCACCCCCAGTGCCGTCTGCTACAAGCAGGCCTGCCCCACCACAGGGCTTTGTCCTGTGACTGTCGACCAGTCTCTTTTTTTTAATGTGCTGCTACTACTACTACTACTACCACCCTTGCTGTCTGTGTTGGCTACCATTACTACCACCAATACACCTCCACTGCCGTCTGGTACAAGCAGGCCTGCCCCACCACAGGGCTTTGTCCTGTGACTGTCCAGTCTCTTTTAATGTGCTGCTACTACTACTACCACCCTTGCTGTCTGTGTTGGCTACCTCTACTACCACCAATACACCTCCACTGCCGCCCGTCTGCTACAAGCAGGCCTGAGGCCTTCCCCACCACAGGGCTTTGTCCTGTGACTGTCCAGTCTCTTTTAATGTGCTGCTACTACTACTACCACCCTTGCTGTCTGTGTTGGCTTCCTCTACTACCACCAATACACCTCCACTGCCGTCTGCTACAAGCAGGCCTGAGGCCTGCCCCACCACAGGGCTTTGTCCTGTGACTGTCGTCCAGTCTCTTTTTTTAATGTGCTGCTACTACTACTACCACCCTTGCTGTCTGTGTTGGCTACCTCTACTACCACCAATACACCTCCACTGCCTCCCGTCTGCTACAAGCAGGCCTGAGGCCTGCCCCACCACAGGGCTTTGTCCTGTGACTGTCGTCCAGTCTCTTTTTTTAATGTGCTGCTACTACTACTACTACCACCCTTGCTGTCTGTGTTAGTTACCTCTACTACAACCAATACACCTCCACTGCCGTCTGCTACAAGCAGGCCTGAGGCCTGCCCCACCACAGGGCTTTGTCCTGTGACTGTCGTCCAGTCTCTTTTTTTAATGTGCTGCTACTATTACTACCACCCTTGCTGTCTGTGTTGGCTACCTCTACTACCACCAATACACCTCCACTGCCGTCTGCTACAAGCAGGCCTGAGGCCTGCCCCACCACAGGGCTTTGTCCTGTGACTGTCGTCCAGTCTCTTTTTTTAATGTGCTGCTACTACTACTACCACCCTTGCTGTCTGTGTTGGCTACCTCTACTACCACCAATACACCTCCACTGCCGTCTGCTACAAGCAGGCCTGAGGCCTGCCCTCCACAGGGCTTTGTCCTGTGAGTGTCGTCCAGTCTCTTTTTTTAATGTGCTGCTACTACTACTACCACCCTTGCTGTCTGTGTTGGCTACCTCTACTACCACCAATACACCTCCAGTGCCGCCCGTCTGCTACAAGCAGGGCTGCCATCAGGAATTTCTGGGCCCCATACTGCCAATCAGTCTTGGCGCATTAAAAATAAAACACTTTGGAGGAGCAGGGCAGAGAAAGGAGGTGGGTGTCGGAGGGCAAAGGGGAGAGACTAAGTGCCAGGGCTGGGAGAACTGAAGGTAGCAGTGGTAGCCAGGGGCGAGACACAACCTCACAGGGGCTCTGTGGAGTGACAGGGAAGAGACAAGAGTGTGTGTGTGTGTGTGTGTGTGTGTGTATAGAATCTGTCAGGGTGTAGGAGGGCAATATAAACAAAAATCATTGCACTGAAGCCCTATACACAGGAGAGTCACTCACCAAAATGTAGTCCCTAAGATCTCCCACCGCCACGGGCATGTCTGGATGATGGTTTTGCATTCTCTTCACATACTGCACACACGTTATCTGTGTAAAAACCACACAACAAAATTAATTCAGACACCAAACCAGAAAAAAATTCAGATCCTAGACCAGACCTGTTAGGTAATTCAGACACCTTTCCACCAGACCCCTACCTGTGGCCAGAGTTTAGCATTTAGACTTTTATCTACAGGGGGGCTGTGTCTGGAGCTATATACAGGGGGCAGTGTGTGGCACTATCTACAGGGGGGGGGGTGTGTGGCACTATCTGCAGGGGGGTGTGTGTGGCACTATCTACAGGGGGGTGTGTGTGGCACTATCTACAGGGGGGTGTGTGTGGCACTATCTACAGGGGGGTGTGTGTGGCACTATCTACTGGGGGGTGTGTGTGGCACTACCTACAGGGGGGTGTGGGGCACTATCTACAGGGGGGGTGTGTGGCACTATCTACAGGGGGGTGTGTGTGGCACTATCTACAGGGGGGTGTGCGTGGCACTATCTACTGGGGGGTGTGTGTGGCACTATCTACTGGGGGGTGTGTGTGGCACTATCTACAGGGGTGTGTGTGTGGCACTATCTACAGGGGGGTGTGTGTGGCACTATCTACAGGGGGGTGTGTGTGGCACTATCTACTGGGGGGTGTGTGTGGCACTATCTACAGGGGGGTGTGGGGCACTATCTACAGGGGGGGTGTGTGGCACTATCTACAGGGGGGTGTGTGTGGCGCTATCTACAGAAGGTGTGGAGCTCTATTTACAGGGGTTGTGTGTGGCGCTATCTACAGGGGAGGTGTGTGGCACTATCTACAGGGGGGTGTGCGGCACTATCTACAGGGGTGTGTGTGGCGCTATGTACAGGCGGGTGTGTGTGGCGCTATCTACAGGGGGTGTGGAGCGCTATTTACAGGGGTTGTGTGTGGCGCTATCTACAGGGGGCTGTGTGTGGCGCTATCTACAGGGGAGGAGTGTGGCACTATCTACAGGGGGTGTGTGCCACTATCTACAGGGGTGTGTGTGGCACTATGTACAGGGGTGTGTGTGGCGCTATGTACAGGCGGGTGTGTGTGGCGCTATCTACAGGGGGCTGTGTGTGGCGCTATCTACAGGGGGCTGTGTGTAGCGCTATCTACAGGGGAGGTGTGTGGCACTATCTACAGGGGAGGTGTGTGGCACTATCCACAGGGGGGTGTGTGGCACTATCTACAGGGGTGTGTGGGGCACTATGTACTGGGGTGTGTGTGGCGCTATGTACAGGGGGCTGTGTGTGGTGCTATCTACAGGGGGCTGTGTGTAGCGCTATCTAAAGGGGGCTGTGTGTGGCGCTATCTGCAGGGGTGGGTGTGGCGCTATCTACAGGGGGTGTGTGTGGCGCTATCTACAGGGTGGGTGTGGCGCTATCTACATGGGATTGTGTGGCGCTATCTACATGGGATTGTGTGGCGCTATCTACAGGGGGCAGTGTGTGGCGCTATCTACAGGGGAGTGTGTGTGTGGCGCTATCTACAGGGGGTATGTTCGGCGCTAACTACAGGGGAGTGTGTGGCACTCTCTACAGGGGATTCCAGTCCAGGACGAGACCCTGACCTCACTGTCTATATATGGACAGTGACCTCAGGGGCTATCTCTAGGAGAGGATTCCGCTCCTGGATGGGTGAATGGCAGAGCAGGAAGCTGATACTTTCCTGCTCTGCCATAGTATTCAATTGTATCTGCATCCTGTGGACGCAGATACAATTGAATATGGCAGTGGCTGAGACACGTCTGGGACAGTAATTTGCCGGGACTGCCTCTGTAGATTCAGGACAGTCCCTGCAAATTCAGGACTGTTGCTAACTATGCCTCCGGTATAAGCTTTCTCCCCCTGCCCAGGTATATTCTCTCCTTCCTCTACCCTTCCCCATGTATAATTTCTCCCCTCCCTTCAGATATCATCACTTTTCACCCAATTATTACCCCCCCCCCATTGTATAATGCCTCCTCCAGTGGAGGGATGTCACGATACCAGAATTTGGACTTCGGTACCGATGCTTTGTGTAGTATTGAGATTTCAATAACAAAGCGATACTTTGCCAACAGTAATAAAAAAACAAAACAGTTCTTCCATTTCTTATGTGAGGCGCGAGGTGTGATGGTAAATTTAACCTCCATGTGCCTCACATTAATAGTAATTAACCCCATCATGTTCCTCAATTATAATGGGTTAATGTGTAAGGTACATGATGGGGTTAATTACTATTAATGTGAGGCATATGGAGGTTAAATTCATCACACCTCGTGCCCCACATTATTAAGTGAAAGAAGTTTTTATTTTATTTTTTACAGCGTACACATCATAAATGACGCAAAAAAATTGTTGTGCAGGTTATTACGGCCGCGCCAATACTGAATGTGTGTATATTTTATGTATTGAGACTTATTTTAATGTGTTTTGTAAAAAAGGTGTATGTGTATATTTTTTTTATTTAACATTACTTTATGTTTTTACTTTATTTTTTAAACTTTAATGTACTGGTATATATCTATATACGGATAGTACACAGGCAGTTGTTAGGACAGACCTGAGTATGCCCTAACAGGAGATATGGTAGGACAGCCCTGGGGTCCTTCATTGGACTTTGGGCTGTCTGCCCATATATGGTATGTCCCTCAATCGCGTCACAGGGATTCCTGTGACGCGATCCAAGGGGCATCCCCCCTTCTTATTTTCCCCTGAATGCTGCAGTCAACTTTGATCGCAGCATTCAGGGGAATAGCGGCGGAGATGAGAGGTTTCTTTGATCTCTGCCTTTATAGAGTGGGACTGCGGCTGTGTAATACAACCATTGCCCCGCCCCGCACGCAGTCAGCACGAGGTGATGCGGGCGGCGCTGCACTAATGAGTGGCGGTTCAGGCACTGAAGACTGAACATGTGGGGGTGTTTTGTAGTGCGCCCGCCATGTTGTTTTCAGTGCCGCCGCTCATTAGTGCAGCGCTGGCTGCATCACATAATCCTGGCGGCGCGCACATGTCAGGACTCCGGAGCGGGGCCGTAACTGTATTACACAGCCGCAGCTCCGCTCTCATACATTCATGTATTACAATATTGAGCTGTGCGGCCGCACAGCTTAGTATCGAAATACATGAAATAACGGTATCGAACCGTTTGGGGGTGCACGGTATCGAAACCGTATCGAAGTTTTGATGCATCGTGCATCCCTAATCAAGTGCTATCCTCCCTCCATTATTATCTCCTTCCCACTCTAGCATCATTTCCCTCCCTACACAATGCCATCTCCCTGCCCCATTATCATCTCCCTGCCCCCATTATCATCTCCCTGCCCCATTATCATCTCCCTGCCCCCATTATAATCTCCCTTCCCCATTATCATCTCCCTGCCCCCATTATCATCTCCCTGCCCCCATTATCATCTCCCTGCCCCATTATCATCTCCCTGCCCCCATTATCATCTCCCTGCCCCATTATCATCTCCCTGCCTCCATTATCATTTCCCCGCCCCCCATTATCATCTCCCTGCCCCCATTATCATCTCCCTGCCCCCATTATCATCTCCCTGCCCCATTATCATCTCCCTGCCCCATTATCATCTCCCTGCCCCCATTATCATCTAACTCTACCCCCTCCCCATAGAAAGCACGTCTGTATTAGTTTACAATGCAGCATAGGATTGTATTACTCAGCTCTACAACGGCTCTTTTCTCCTGTCCTGTGTAAACAGAGGGAGAAGACAGGTTTATTGTCACATGTTACACAGGACGGGAGATAAGAGCCGTAGAGCTGATACAATCCTATGCTGCAGTGTTAACATAATACAGAGGTGGGTAAGATATTTACTTTCTATGGGGGCAGGAGGAGATTTTTTCAGGAGGCTCCGGGCAGCAGCAGCCGGACACAGACATAACTTAGTACTCACTGTGTCAGAAGAAGAAGACGACGACTGCTGCTGCTGCTGCTGGACGTATCCTCCGAGGCTGAGCTCATAACTCCCGCTGCTGTGATGTCTCCACCCCTTGTCTCCTCCCCACACGCTGTCACGCTGTTGTGGAGGATGAGGGGCGGGCACATCACTCTCCAGCGGGCCCTTACGGTTTTATTCTGATGTAATGAACGGGCCCCTGCTTCGTGATGGGACCTGTTCCTTTCACCGAAATGAAATCGTAAGAGCCACACTGCCGTGAGTGTATTAATTCCAGAGGCAGAGTGCGGGCCCCTTTTTTTTAACATTTATGCCCGGGCCCCTCACTGCAGTACCCCCAGTACCCCCCTGATGGCGGCCCTGGCTACAAGCAGGCCTGAGGCCTGCCCCACCACAGGGCTTTGTCCTGTGACTGTCGTCCAGTCTCTTTTTTTAATGTGCTGCTACTACTACTACCACCCTTGCTGTCTGTTGGCTACCTCTACTACCACCAATACACCTCCACTGCCGTCTGCTACAAGCAGGCCTGGAGGGCTTGTGAAAAGCCATTGCTTGTTGCTTTTACATCCATGTATGGATGAATCCCGGCAGGCATCTGCCAATAAAAAGGGTACATTTTTGGAGGGCTTGTGAAAAGCCATTGCTTGTTACTTTTACATCCATGTATGGATGAACCCCGGCAGGCATCTGCCAATAAAAAGGGTACATTTTTGGAGGGCTTGCACTCAAAAGCCATTGCTTGTTGCTTTTACATCCATGTATGGATGAACCCCGGCAGGCATCTGCCACCATAAAGGGTAAATTTTTTGAGGGCTTGTCAAAAGCCATTGCTTGTTGCTTTTACATCCATGTATCTGTATGGATGAACCCCGGCAGGCATCTGCCACCATAAAGGGTCAATTTTTGGAGGGCTTGTCAAAAGCCATTGCTTGTTGCTTTTACATCCATGTATGGATGAACCCCGGCAGGCATCTGCAAATAAAAAGGGTACATTTTTGGAGGGCTTGCACTCAAAAGCCATTGCTTGTTGCTTTTACATTACATCCATGTATGGATGAACCCCGGCAGGTATCTGCCAATAAAAAGGGTAAATTTTTGGAGGGCTTGCACTCAAAAGCCATTGCTTGTTGCTTTTACATTACATCCATGTATGGATGAACCCTGGCAGGCATCTGCCAATAAAAAGGGTACATTTTTGGAGGGCTTGTCAAAAGCCATTGCTTGTTGCTTTTACATCCATGTATGGATGAACCCCGGCAGGCATCTGCCAATAAAAAGGGTACATTTTTGGAGGGCTTGTGAAAAGCCATTGCTTGTTGCTTTTACATCCATGTATGATGAACCCCGGCAGGCATCTGCCACCATAAAGGGTAAATTTTTTGAGGGCTTGTCAAAAGCCATTGCTTCTTCTTTTACCACCTTATATGTATGAACCCTGGCAGGCATCAGCCGCCTAAAATGGTTAATTTTTGTACCTTTTTTAACAATGCATTAAGCATACAACATGCACAAGTGCAGTGGTTTCTGTTAGTTATCACCATGTCCCATCCGTTTTCCTATAGCCATACATGTTGGCGTAACTTTGACACTAACTTTGCCTTAAAGACAGCTCAAAAGTACTTAGATATACTCATGGGTGACCTAAGAGTGTTATACAGGGCTTCTAGGGCTTTTAAACAGTGTTATACACGATTTTTAGGGGCTTTCTTGTATTACAGGTTCGGTCAGAATCGAACTTTTTCATGAAATTCGGCGAACCTGTCGAACCGAACTTTTCATAAGTTCGCTCATCTCTACAGCCGGGTGACAGCCGATTTATGAAGGGCTGTCACCCGTGCGGGAAACCCTGTCATGTGAATAACGGCTTTGATTGAAAAGTCCCTTCCATATATCCGAATAGCGTTGTTTCTACAGCATGTGGGTGGATTTCTGCAGGCTTCATTCAAAAGAAAGACAGTCGCAGAAATTTCTGCAAGAAACCTGCCATGTATGAACATGCCCTAAAGCCAGGGTTTCACGGGTCGGATACGCTGCGTAAAACTGCGCAGCGTATCCGACCTGGAAGACTGTGGTGCTGTTTTTCAGATGGAATTTCCGCTACGTAAAAAAGCGCTCATACTTACCCTCTCCATCCTTTGACGTCTGCACCGACTTCCTACGATGACGTTGCAGGCCATGTGAAGCTGCAGCCAGTGATTGACTGCAGCAGTCACATGGGATGAAACATCATCCCAAAAGGCGGGACTGGAGGAAGGAGCAGGGAGCGCTGGGTATGTATGAATTTTTTTTTTTCCTGAGTTGCGTTTTATTGCGCCAGAATCGCTGCGATTTTTCCGCAAAAGTCGCAACATTTGGCTATTAGTTGTGGGTTTTGCATCCCCATTGAATTCAATGGTGAAAATCTGCAACAGAAAAGCAACGAAACCGCAGCATTAATTGACATACTGCGGATTTAAATTCTGCACCGCAGGTCAAGTTATTAACGTTTTCGCTGTGCCTTTTTCCGCAGCATGGGCATGAGTTTTTCAAAATCTCATTCACTTTGCTGCACAGAATTCCATTGCAGAAATGACACAGCGTTTATGCTTTGTACGTGGGAACCCAGCCTAAACATCCTGGCATCCACACCTATCTCTGCAAGGACGTTTTAAAAAAGTTAAATATATCACTTACTCAGATTAGAGGCACTTGCACATAGAGGGGCCACCTCAGTAGTCCTTGCAATAGCGGCGCCGAAGGAATTAAATGTCAATTTATTTAACCGCTTCCCGACATTTGTCGTATGGATATGTCATGGAAAGCTAGTGCTTCCCGCATTTTGCCGTATCCATACGACAAATGGTGGAGACCGGCTCAGAAGCTGAGTCAGGGGCACCATCCCCGGGTGTCGGCTGCATCTTATAGCTGACACCCTGGGGTAATGGCGAGGACCTAAGATTGCTCCGATCCCTGCCATTAACCCCTTAAATGCAGCTGTCAAAAGCGATTGCTGCATTTAAGTTGTTTGCAGCTCATCGGAACCCCTGCAATAAAATTGCAGGGTTCCGGTGGCTGCAATTGCCTCAGGGGCTTTGCAAATGCGACATCACCTCCGCAAACCATTCCTGCTAAATTTGAGCACCAAAAGCCAAATGGCGCTCTTTCCCTTCTAAGCCTTGCCGTGTGTCCAAACAGCCGTTTATGACCACATGTGGGGTACTGTTTTACTTGGGACAAATTGCATTACAAATTTTGTGGTGGGTTTTCTCCTTTATTCCTTGTGGAAATTAGAAAAAATTAGGTAAACCTACATTTTCTTTGAAAAACTGTACATTTTCATTTTCACTGCTTACTTTCAATAATTTCTCAAAAAAACCTGTGCAGTCAAAATGCTCATGATACCTATAGATAATTTCCTCAATGGGTGTAGTTTCCAAAATGGGGTCACTTGTGGGGGGTTTCCACTGTTTTGTCCCCACAGGGGCTTTGTAAATGCAACATGGCCTCCACAAACCATTCCCGCTAAATCTGAGCACCAAAAGCCAAGTAGCACTCTTTCCCTTGTAAGCCCTTCTGTGTGTCCAAACAGCTATTTATGACCACATATGGGATATTGTTTTACTCCGCAGAAATTGCTTTACAAAAGTTGTGGTGCTTATTCCCCTATAGTTCTTGTGGAAATGAAAAAAAATTAGCTAAAACTACATTTACTTTGAAAAAATTTAGAATTTAATTTTTACGGCCTACTTCCAATAATTTCTGCAATATACCTGTGGGGTCAAAATGCTCACTATACCCCTAGATAATTTCCTTGAGGTGTGTAGTTTCCCAAATGGGGTCACTTTTGGGGGATTTACACTCTTTTGGCACTGCAAGAGCCCTTCAAACCTGACATGGTGCCTAAAATATATTCTAATAAAAAAAAGGCCCCAAAATCCTCTAGGTGCACCTTTGCTTCTGAGGACTGTGCTTCAGTACATTACCACACTAGGGCCACATGTGGGATATTTCTTAAATCTGCAGAACCTAGGCAATAAATATTGAGTTGCATTTCTCTGGTAAAACTTTCTGTGTTAAAAGAAAAAATTGATTAAAAATGAATTTCTGGAAAAAAAAATGAAATTTGTAAATTTCACCTCTACTTTGCTTTAATACCTGCGACACGTCTAAAGGGTTAAAGTTTAGAATTGCTGTCTTGAATACTTTGAGGGGTGAAGTTTTTAAAATGGGGTGACTAATTGGGGGTTTGTAATATATAAGACCCTTAAAGCTACTTCACAACTGAATGGTCAGTGAAAAAAATAGCCTTTTGAAATTTTCTTGAAAATGTGGGAAATTGCTGCTAAAGTTCTAAGCCTCGTAACGTCCTAGAAAAATAAAAGGATGTTCAAAAAGCAATGTCAATCTAAATTAGACATATATGGGTGATCTTAATTAGCAAAAATGTTGTGTGGTATAACTGCCTGACTTACAAGCAGATACATTTAAATTTAGAAAAATGCACTTTATGTTACTGGCAAAATATGCTCTAATGTGTCACGAGAAAACAGTCTCAGAATCACTTGGATAGGTAAAAGCATTCCGAAGTTATTACCACATAAAGTGAAACATGTTCGATTTGAAAAATGAGGCTCTGTCAGGAAGGTCAAAAGTGGCCAAAGAGGGAAGGGGTTAAAGATTTCCTTAACCTGTTGCGTACCTGCACCGCAATAGTACGGCACACACCGCTTATTGAAGCAAACCTGCGCAGTACTATTGCGGAGCAGGAATAACCGGTCACTATGTGAAATCACATAGTGATAACACAGCGACGGCAGCTGTCATTGACAGCCAACCATCTCTGTTACCGGCCTGGGGACCAATCAGCAGGCCCCCATGCTGGCGATTGCTGTGATTGGTCAATCTTCAGAGACTGACCAATCACAGCCGTCTGTGATGTCGTCTACAGGAGAAAGCTCCTGTCACTTTCTCTGATCTCCTCATTTCTGTGAGATCTGTGAGGAGATCAGAGAAAGACATGTAAAAAAAAATAAAATGTTTTTTTATTAACCCCTTTCCGCAAATAGGCATATAGTAACGCCCTGAGGATGAAGCGGGCATAGTAGCTGTGCGCGCTTCATCTTCAGCGGACGTCGGCTGTAATATACAGCCGACATCCCACTGCAACGGCGGCGATCACTGTTCTCTCTGATCGTCGTCGTTTGACCCCTTTAATGCTGCTGTCAATAGCGACAGCAGCATTTAAGTGATTGATACAGAGGGAGGGGGCTCCCTCTGCACCCCGTTGGCCCCCAGCAAAAAATCGCGGGGTGCCGATGGTTGCTATGGCAACCAGGAAGCGTAGCAACAACTCCTAGTCGGCCAGGGACGGAAGACTATTAGGTGCGTGCTGCCAAAGGCAGGACCTAATAGACTCACAGTCAGTTGTAAAATTACAGTTACAATACACTGCACTACATAAGTAGTGTAGTGTATTGTACAGGGGATCAGAAGATTAGATCTTCAAGTCCCCTAATAAGTGTAAAAAAAATTAAAAAGTTTTAGAAAAATAAATAAAAGTTTTATCTAATAAAAACTAATAATTATTATTCATCTAATAAAAACCCACCCTGTTTCCTTGATCAAGTCCTTTATAATTAGAAAAAATGAAAAAAAAATAAAAAAAACTATACATAATAGTTATCACAGCGTTCGTATCGGCCTGAACTATAAAAATATCACATTATTTATCCCGCACGGTGAACACCGTAAAAAAATAAAATAAAAAACAATGGCAGAAATTCCTTTTTTGGTCACGTTAAAAAGTGATCAAAATTCCTTCTACGACATTTCTCGGATCTTGAAGGTCTGTTTCACTTTCTACAGATCGACCCTTTTCCAGTTCCTGACTGGTTGGCGCTGGAGAGAGTTGAACAACCTCAAAGACGCCGCCCAGCCAGCCTTTCATCAGCAGGTCCCTCCCGGGGGCGATACATCTACCGACAGTGGATCTGTCTCAAAGGGTCCCACCTGAGGCATAACTGTGGACATACGAACCGGTACCTTCTTCTACACAGCCGACTGGAACCTTGGCTCCACATTGACTCTATATGTCATGTCCTGTTTACACGTTGTTGTTGTTGTTTTCTTACAGCTAACGCCTTGCTCCACTTATTAGTGAGTATACATTATAATATGACCGTGTGATGAGGCTTCTCCAAACAAATAGCTACTATATTTTGTCAGAACCATTGTTGCAATGAGTTAGCCTCACTACATTCTTTATAGCGACACATATACGTTTATTATTCTTACATGACCCCGGGGCGAGATACCATCTGCTACTTAATGGATGTAACTATTATCATTAATGACCCCTCCCCCCCGGTCCCCATCCCCTCCCCCATCACCATCATCGTCCCCCCATTTCCCCTTTCATACCGCCTGTAAAGGATCTGCCAGGCACAGCTTCGGGGTTAACGCCCATAGGTAATCAGTCTTCACCTGAGTCTATGTCTCTGAGACTGACTCCAGCTTCCACCACTCAGGCTGGCAGGCTTAGGAGTGGGAGAGCCTATCGCAGCCTGGCCAGACTCAGCTAGCTCCCGCCCTCTGTCTATTTATACCTGCCTTTCCTGTTCCTCCTTTGCTTGTGATTCTTCTCGTGTGGTTTCCTGGCCCAGCTACAGCTTCTGACTATTTGATCCTGCTCCATATTGACCCCGGCTTACTGACTACTCTCCTGCTCTGCGTTTGGTACCTCGTACACTCCTGGTTTGACTCGGCTCGTTCACCTCTCTTGTTTCTCACGGTGTTGCCGTGGGCAACTGCCCCATTTCCCTTAGCTTTGTGTACCCTTGTCTGTTTGTCTCGTGCACTTACTGAGCGTAGGGACCGCCGCCCAGTTGTACCCCGTCGCCTAGGGCGGGTCGTTGCAAGTAGGCAGGGACAGAGTGGCGGGTAGATTAGGGCTCACTTGTCCGTTTCCCTACCCCTATCATTACCACCGCCCCTTTCTCTCTCATCACTAACCACACTGTGTCAACACAGGGCTTTTTTACACGCATCTCAGGGTATTAAAGTGGTGGGGAACTATCAGGAGCTGATGGGGGGCTGTTATATGTCTTACTTACAGAATACTGCTGTTGATATTAATGCGCTTGTTGTTGGATATGATGCGGCCTCCCATGTCCGTTATGCGGATCGATTTGTTTCCGCCTCGCGGTCATGGAGACCTCTTCTGGTTGCTCATTTTAGACACTGATGTCCTAATACTTAAGGCAGGCTGATATGATACTTAGCCCTCTTATTAGCAGGACCCATATAACATACACCTTCCCACTGGGAAATGGGATGCGGACATCAGTTCTACAAGTGTTTGTGCCTCCATTGCTTTCCTCATGGCAAGCGATGGAAGAAATGGTTTACTGCTTGATTGTTGTGCTAGCTGTGCGGTGCTCCCCTCCCCGTGGTTTTCCTAGCCCCCGTAAATCGAACACCCTTTCTCCACAGGTTTGGTACCTTCGAGGAGTCGGCCCGTGGGCCTCTTTCTTTTGTGTCTTATCTTCTCCCTACTTACTCTACTCCCGTCTTTAGTTTGCTTTCTCTCACCGCCCCTCCCACCAACGCATCCCACTGCGGATATGGCGCAACATATACAGGAGGATCTGAAGATAGGCTCGTTAAATGTCAGGGGTTTACACAGCCCTGAAAAGCGATCCATACTCTTCAACATGTTAGAGAGTAGGCACTTACAGGTTGCTTTTCTTCAGGAGACCCATCTGTGTAAGCAGAAGCCTTTTAAGTCGTCTAACTTGTGGTTTCCTCATGCCTACCATAGTTTCTCACCGGACCCGAAATCCAGGGGGACAAGTATTCTGATCTCCAGATCCCTCCCTTGGGAATTCCTGGAGTCTCGCAGTGATGATAGGGGACAAATGCTTCTACTCAAGGGCTCTATTGATTCTCAAGTATACACCTTCGCCTCTTTGTACCTGCCCAATTCCGGCCAAGGTACGGACCTTATTGGCTTTTTGGATGCCCTGGAGGAGTTTGGAGATGGTACCATAGTCCTGGGAGGGGACTTTAATGTCGCGCTGGGTCCTACTATGGATACGTCCACTGGGTCGTCGTCGTTCTCATTGTCCCAACTCCGTCGTATTATGAGGTCCTTTCATGATCACCAATTGGTGGACACCTGACGGCTCCTACACCCGGCAGATAAGGATTTCTCTTTCTATTCCTCCTTTTTTATCAAACACCACTCTCTCCACTCTCTACGATCTGCCAACATTGATACGATCTCCTTCTTGGACCACGCCCTCACCTCCCTGACCCTTCTCCTACACTCCCCTCTTATCCGTCAGTCACAGTGGAAATTGAATCCTTCTCTTCTCACCGACTCGGTAGTTATCTCTGACATTCAGCGCTCAATAGATGACTATTTTGTAACTAATGGCAATGCCACCACTAACCTACGAATCGTTTGGGAGGCCCATAAGTGTGTGGTTAGGGGTACATTTATCAAACACGGCGCTATGTTGAAGAGGGAGCGTGCCGCAGCCACTGCCCACCTATAATCGGAGATTGCGCTCCTTGATATCTCGCATAAACGCTCCCGAGATACGGATTGTCGGATAGCACTCCTCCACAAAAGGGAGGAACTTCGAACCCTTGTGATGTCCAAGGCCAAAGCCACGCTTTCCAGATGTAAACGCCACTTTTATGAATATGGCAACAAAAGTAGTAAATTGCTTGCCAGAGCTCTGCGCATTCAGCAGGCCCAGGCCTACATACCCTCTATTACGTCCTCCTCTCTAACACGTGTCCACCTACCTCTAGATATAGCCTCGACATTTCTGGATTTTTACGCTTCTCTATATGACGCGGACTCAACCAATCCGTCCGCGCTATCTAGAGAATTCCGGTCGAATATCAAAGCATACATTGCAGACTCCGGCCTTCCCCCTCTATCGGACGATAAGCTCACTGATCTGGAAGAGACGATTACCTCTCAAGAACTTTCCTACGCTCTAAAACATTCCCGATCGGGCAAAGCACCCGGCCCGGATGGATTCACGCTCCCATATTATAAAAAATTATTAGAAGCTTTGAGTCCGCATTTTCTAGCCTCCTTCAATTCCTTTTCCACCTCATTCCCTACCCCCCCTGATGCTCTTAGGGCTCATATCGCTGTAATTCCTAAGTCCGGGAAAGACCCCTCACAATGTGCAAGCTACAGACCAATTTCCCTCCTAAACACAGATGTAAAATTGTTTGCAAAGATTCTGGCTGTACGTCTGGCCCCGCTGCTTGGGGGTGTCGTTCACGCGGACCAGGCGGGTTTCATGCTGGGCAGAGAAGCACGGGATAACACGACTAAAGCTATCAATCTTATACATAAAGCTAACATATCCAATACACCACGCATGCTCCTGTCCACTGACGCTGAAAAAGCGTTTGACAGAGTCAATTGAACTTTTATGGAAGAAACCCTTTTCCGTCTTGGCCTCAGATCCCACATGATGGGCTGGATAATGTCTCTATATTCCTGCCCGTCTGTTAGAGTCCGTGTGAACGGAATCCTCTCGGAGGGGTTCTCTATTCATAATGGAACCAGGCAGTGGTGCCCTTTGTCCCCCTTTGTGCTGACTCTGGAACCATTTCTCCGTAATTTCTGAGCAAATCCTGACATTACGGGACTGGAGACGTATGCCACAGTCAACAAGGTGGCAGCCTATGCTGACGATTTACTGTTCTTCTTGACTAACCCGACCGTCTCCCTTCCCAACCTCATGCAGGAATTCCAGCGCTTCTCCAAATTGTCCAATTTCAAGATAAACTTTTCTAAATCAGAAGCATTGAACATTTCCCTCCCCTCCCCCACCTCCTCACGACCCTGAAACATTCTTTTAGCTTTAAGTGGAACCCGGTAGCCCTAAAGTATCTTGGTGTTTGCATTCCAGCTAACCTGAAAGATCTCTTCCAATTGAACTTCCCTCCCCTCATCGCTGACATTAAGGTGGACTGCACCAGGTGGTCAAAAGGAACTTTTACGTGGATGGGACGTTGCACTATCTTCAAAATGAACGTGCTTCCAAGTATCCTTTATCTATTCCAGTCCCTTCCCATAGCTATTCCAATTAATTTTTTCAAAGAGGTCAACTCTCTCCAGATATCTTTTGTTTGGAGTGCCAAACATCCTCGAGTCTCACGCTCACTTTTATGTCGATCAAAGGACTCAGGAGGGCTGGCACTTCCTGACGTCTGATCCTACTACATTGCATCCCATCTTTCACGGGTAGTTGATTGGTGCAGACATGCGGTCTTTAAACCTTGGGAGGGCCTGGAGCAAAGTTTCTCACCGGCGCCCCTTATGGCCATCTCCTGGCTGCACCGTAGCCAACTTAAACATCTACGTCAACACCCCACTATTGGTCCAATGCTACTATGCTGCTCACTTGCCGCGGTAAGACATTTTTTCTCCCATTTCATTCCCCAATGTATCCCATTTTGGGAAACCCCTCCTTTCCCACCGGTATGACTGATCCAGTCTTTCGTTCCTAGCGGACTTCGGGGATGTTTAGAGCAGCTCAGTTTCTGACTGGCACTGAATGGCTCTCTATTTCAGATATGGCTCAGATTCCTGACCTCCCTCCATTAGGACATTGGCGATCCCTTCAACTCTGACACTTTTGCTCCTCTATTTCGCCCCAGCTTCCTATCAAACAGACAGGACTCCGTTGGAGAACCTGTGTGCTGGATCTGACCTAGTCAGGCATACGTTGTCCACAATCTACAAACTTCTTGTGCACCCCCCTGACATACCCCCCCCCCCCCCCCGACTACCTTTCTAAATGGGAGTCTGATTTGGATATTTCCTTCTCTATCACACAAAGCAAGCGTATCCTTACTATGGCCCACAAGACCTCGATTAGCTCATGATATCAAGAAGCTGGTGTGTCGACAAACTTGGACTCCTTGGATTGCTTTTCAGGACTCAGACTCCTATAAAGACATGATATAAGTGCTAAATATTTCTCGGCAGCCTGAATAGCGCTCCTTGCTCCGGGGATGTCTTGGTGGGTCACCCCACATACTCTAACCTGCTTCCCACCCTCCTTTACGATCCCTTCTAAATGTCTTTTCTCTTGTTCTTCGTCCTTCTCTGCGGCCATCTGAACCATACCTATTCGTAGGTGGCCTGGAGTCATGCAGAATACTCCCCTATGTGGGATTGTTTGCTTTCATGTTAACAATGTGTATGTATATGTACGCCGCATTTATATTTTCTGCTTGGTTTCTGTACTTTTATGTAACTCTGTACTCCATATGTTACAAAATGGACCTTTTCGGTAATGAAAATAAAGAATTTAAAAAATAAAAAAAGTGATCAAAAAGTCACAAGTACCCCAAAATGGTACCAATAAAAACTACAGGTTGTCACGCAAAAAACAAGCCCTCACTTCGCTTCGTTGACAAAATAAATAAAAAAGTTATGTCTCTCAGGATATGGTGACACTAAAACATTATTTTATTTAGTAAAAAGCGTTTTTATTGTGTAAAAGTAGGAAAACATATAAAAACTATATAAATTTGGTATTGCCATAATCGTATCAAACCGCAGAATAAAGTAAACATGTTGTTTATACTGCACAGAGAATAAAAAAATCGCATGTACCCCAAAATGATACTAATGAAAACTACAGCTCGTCCCATGAAAATCAAGCACTCACACAGCTCGGAAAAATAAAAAGTTATGACTCTCTGAACGCAATAATGAAAAACGACGGCCCAGACTAATTTATATGTGCAGCAGTTCTTCACCTAAAACCCCCATGATTATTTGCAGCCCCCACTGGTAGACCCTGTAAATGCAGCAGAAACTATGACATTTTGGGGTCTGTGCTACATATGGGGCTAATACAGAAGTCAAAGATTAGGCAATGCTAGAGTGCGGATATTTTGTACAATCCCACGGACACCCTTTAGAAGTGCAACTCTTGCACCCAAAAATCTGGCCTGCGCATAAAGGATTGATTCAAAGCGGACGTCACTAACCATGGATAATTTATTATTCATTTACCCCATTATTACATCATCCTATTATGACCTGATGTTCTCCGCCCAACTTACATATACCCTGATGTACTCCGCCCAGATTACATATACCCTGATGTACTCCACCCAGATTATCTATACCCTGATGTACTCCGCCCAGTTTACATATACCCTGATGTACTCCACACAGTTTACGTATACCCTGATGTACTCCGCCCAGCTTACATATACCCTGATTTACATATGCTTCCACATTATAAACTGAAACACCAGTAAAAAACTAAACAAAACTACTACCAAGCAAAATGTGCTCTCCAATAGCCAAAAGGTGCTCCTTCTAGACCCGGCAGAGCTCACAGTTCCATGGCTGTGGGCGTCAGAAGGTGAGTGAGCCTGACAGCCCATGGCTATGGGCATGACAGTATCTGCCCTCTTACGCCCCCTCCTCTGGGGCCAGAACGAGAGAGAAACTTCTTCAGGAAGTAGGGGCATTGAGGTTCTCTTCTGGCTCCTAGACCTCTCTTCAGGACCCAACCCCCTCCAATCCACCAAATAAAAGGTTCTCCTACCCACTCTTTTGGCGTCCAGGATCTCCTTAACCTCAAAAGTCTCTGATGAACTGCTGGGAGCCACTGCAGGAGTGGAGGTCTTGGAGTAGCGGTTCAAGATCACCAGCTTCCGGAGGGAGACATGGAAGGAGTTGGGGATCTTGAGGGTAGAAGGCAGCCGAAGCTTGTAGGAAACAGGGTTGATTTGTTGCAAAATCTCGAAGGGTCCAAGGAACCTGGGAGCAAACTTGCACGATGGCACCCTCAGCTGGATATTCCTAGAGGACAACCAGACCTTAGTGCCTGGAAGGAACTGGGGAGGCTCTCGTCTTCTTGTGTCTGCCTTTCTTTTCATGCGGTCGACCGCCAGCAGAATAGAAGATCGGGTCTGCTGCCAGATCTGTATAAAGTCCCTGAATGCAGCGTCAGCTGCAGGCACCTGGGACGTAGTGGAAACAGGAAGAGGTATTCGAGGGTGTTGGCCATAGACAATGAAGAATGGACTCTTAGTGGTGGACTCACTAGTGTGGTTGTTGTAGGAGAACTCAGCCCAAGAAAGCAGCTGCACCCAGTCATCATCCTGCCTGAGATAAAGTGTCGTAGATAGTTCTCCATAATTAGATTTATTCTCTCGACTTGACCATTGGACTGTATGCTTCGTTACTTGCGCGCTGACTGTCGTATTGTTAGCTGGAAGCAAAGAGATGAGTACTGGATAGCCACACTTTTAGACCCTCGGTATAAATCCAGAATGGGGGAGTTTTATGCGCCTTCCGAGAGGGAGGCAAAATTGGCTTATTATCGAGAGAAGCTATGCAGCCAGCTTGTCACGGCTTTCAAACGGCAAACACCTGCTGCAAGCATGTCTGACCGGGGGACCACTCTCCGCTCCCCACTGTCTCATCGTTCCACCGCCTCTGGCAGAGCTACCTCTGCAATAGGCGGCAGCAGCAGCAGCAGCAGCCAATTCAGTTTGGAAAATATGATGACAACATTTTTACATCCAATACCCCGACCTGACACACATCGTAGTCACCAAAGGGATGTTCAACATCACCAGGTGCAGCACCTAAACAACCAGGTTCACTCGTACCTGGACTGTGCCCCAGGGGCGTAACTAGGAAAGACTGGGCCCCATAGCAAAGTTTTGATTGGGGCCCCCCTCCCCTGGGTGTCACACAACCCCCCCCCTTGTAGACAGTGCCTTTTTTACCGCCCCCCTGTAGATAATGGCATACAGCCCAGCCTCTGTAGATCGCGCCATACATCCCCTTGTAGAGAACGCCATACAGCCCCCCTGTAGATAACGCCATACAGCCCCCCTGCAGAGAACGCCATACAGCCCTCCCTGTAGAGAACGCCATACAGCCCCCCCTGTAGAGAACGCCATACAGCCCCCCCTGTAGAGAACGCCATACAGCCCCCCCTGTAGGGAACGCCATACAGCCCCCCCCTGTAGGGAACGCCATACAGCTCCCCCCTGTAGGGAACGCCATACAGCCACCCCCCTGTAGGGAACGCCATACAGCGTCCCCCCTCCCAAAAAAATGCGACCTACAGTATGTCCTACAAAATACATGTATCCCCTCTCCACAGGATATCCACAGGACAGGGGATACATGAGTGATCGCTGGCAGCGATAGGGAGAACGGGGGACTGAAAGTCCCCTGAACTTCTCCATGACAAACCTCTGACTTCCGGCGTCTGCGCAGCTCAATAAAAATGAAAGGAGCGCTGGTCACGCATGCGCACAAGCACGACCGGCGCTCCATTCATTTCTACGGAGCTGCCGACACAGACCCCGGAAGTCCGAGGTTTGTGATGGAGAACTTCAGGGGACTTTCAGTCCCCCGTTCTCCCTATCAATGCCACCGATCACACATGTATCCCCTATCCTGTGGAGATCCTGTGGAGAGGGGATACATGTATTTTGCTCTATTTTGCGCCTTCAGGACTAGACACTTTTTAGCACGCGTTAGTTAAATGGCTATAACTTTTTTATTTGTTGGGCTAACGACGTGATTTTTGCGACGTTTTTTCCGTAGACAATGCAGGTTTCATTTTTTATCGTTTTTATACACACCTTTTTTGCTATTTTAGAATTTTTATTCATAAAGTTTGAAAATAATAGTAAAAAAATAAGCTTTTTTACATTTCAGCTATTTTTTTTGGTAATAACATAGTTTTACCCTAAAATAGACCTTTTATTTGTGATCGTCATTGTCTACCGTAAATTTTTATATATTACATGTCTATATTAGGGTAATTGGGTCAGCGCTAGCGTCACAGCAATGATTGGCGGGGGGGAACGTTTTTTTTTGGGGTGGGTATTTTATGTGTATTTATTATTAAATTTTTTTTTGCACTTTACTTTATTATTTTTTTATTACTATGGTCTGTCCCCCAAAGGTCAAAAAAGACCTTTGGGGAACTTTATATATTTTTTTCTTTCTTTTACACCATGTTTTTCCACTGTAACTGGAGCTGCACAGCAGCCCCAGTTACAGGGGAAATCAGCCCTCTCATAGTGACGATTGTCACTAACTGGGCTGTGCTGGGTCTAGTAATACCCAGCAGCAGCCTGCCACTAACGGCACCTGGCGATCATGTGTCCAGTCACATGATCACCGGGAGGAATAGAGACAGCGCCGCTGCTGCTGTCTCTATTCTTAGGCCTCATTTACACGAGCGTAATATACGCCCGTGCGACGCTCGTGCTTTTCACGCGTGTCGTACGCACCTATATTACTCTATGGGGCAGTGCAGACGATGTGTGAATTTTGCGCAGCGCGAGTGCGTTGCGTAAACTCACGACATGTTCTATAATCGTGCGTTTTTCGCGCATCACGCACCCATTGAAGTCAATGGGTGCGTGAAAACCACGAAGGTCGCACGGAAGCACTTCCGTGCGAACTGCGTGATTCGCGCAAGAGCTGTCAAACTGAATGCAAACAGAAAAGCACCAAGTGCTTTTCTGTTTACAAACATCCGTAGGGAGTGTCTTAGACATGAGCGAACCGAACTTTACCGGGTTCGGCCGAACTCGTTTTGACCGAACCCGGCAGGAGACAGTCACTGTGCAGGGTGCTGAAAGAGTTTAAACTGGTTCAGCACCCTGGACAGTGACTTCCGATTCCAATATACGTGAACGTGTAAAAAAAAAAAAAAGTTCTGACTTACCGATAACTCCCGGCTTCTTCCTCCAGTCTGACCTCCCGGGATGACAATTCAGTCCAAGTGACAGCTGCAGCCAATCACAAGCCAAGCACAGGCTGCAGTGGTCACATGGACTGCCACGTCATCCAGGGAGGTGGGGCCAGATGTCAAGAGAGGCGCGTCACCAAGGACGCGTCACCAAGGCAATGGCCGGGAAGTTCTCGGTAAGTACGAACCTCTTTTTTTTTCAACAGGTTACTCGATATGGTGATCGGAATGCACTGTCGAGGGTGCTGAAAGAGTTACTGCCGATCAGTTAACTCTTTCAGCACCATGGACAGTGACTGACGTCGACTAGCCTCATCTCTATGATGGCGGCTGCGCGAAAATCACGCAGCCGCGCATCATACACGGATGACACACGGAGCTGTCAAGTGCCTTTTGCGCACGCAAAACGCTGCGTTTTTTGCGCGCGCAAAACGCACACGCTCGTGTAAATGAGGCCTTATATAGTGGATCGAGCGGGTTCCCCAGCAGCATTTAAAAAAAACAGGATCCTGACCTGTCCACACAGTTTAAGGCAGCACAGAGTATTTCAGGAGATGAGCGTGCAGATGTCTCTTTTTTTAATGTGCTGCTACTACTACTACCACCCTTGCTGTCTGTGTTGGCTACCTCTACTACCACCAATACACCTCCACTGCCGTCTGCTACAAGCAGGCCTGAGGCCTGCCCCACCACAGGGCTTTGTCCTGTGACTGTCCAGTCTCTTTTAATGTGCTGCTACTACTACTACCACCCTTGTTGTGTGTTGTTGGCTACCTCTACTACCACCAATACACCTCCACTGCCGTCTGCTACAAGCAGGCCTGAGGCCTGCCCCACCACAGGGCTTTGTCCTGTGACTGTCGTCCAGTCTCTTTTTTTAATGTCGTGTGAATACCGGCTTAGACTGAAAAGTCCCTTCCATATATCTGAATAGCGTTGTTTCTACAGCATGTGGGTGGATTTCTGCAGGCTTCATTCAAAAGAAAGACAGTCGCAGAAATTTCTGCAACAAACCTGCCATGTATGAACATGCCCTAAAGCCAGGGTTTCACGGGTCGGATACGCTGTGTGAAAACTGCGCAGCGTATCCGACCTGGAAGACTATGGTGCTGTTTTTCAGATGGAATTTCTGCTATGTAAAAAAGCGCTCATACTTACCCTCTCCATCCTTTGACGTCTGCACCGACTTCCTACGATGACGTTGCAGGCCATGTGAAGCTGCAGCCAGTGATTGACTGCAGCAGTCACAAGGGATGAAACATCATCCCAAAAGGCCGGACTGGAGGAAGGAGCAGGGAGCGCTGGGTATGTATGAATTTTTTTTTTCCTGAGTTGCGTTTTTTTGCGCAAGAATCGCTGCGATTTTTCCGCAAAAGTCGCAACATTTGGCTATTAGTTGTGGGTTTTGCATCCCCATTGAATTCAATGGTGAAAATCTGCAACAGAAAAGCAACGAAACCGCAGCATTAATTGACATACTGCAGATTTAAATTCTGCACCGCAGGTCAAGTTATTAACGTTTTCGCTGTGCTTTTTTCCGCAGCATGGGCATGAGTTTTTCAAAATCTCATTCACTTTGCTGCACAGAATTCCATTGCAGAAATTACACAGCTTTTATGCTTTGTACGTGGGAACCCAGCCTAAACATCCTGGCATCCACACCTATCTCTGCAAGGACGTTTTAAAAAAGTTAAATATATCACTTACTTTGTTACATAACATTTATTACATAACATTAAAGCCCTATATCTTCTGAGAAAGACAAGACCAAATACTTGTAGGTTGGCAGAGGAATAGAACAACAATTTCCTATTAAATTGGCACATTGATAAAATTTGAAAATATGCCTGGTCAGGAAGGGTGGCACCTGAGTGATGGCTTTGGCATCTGATCAGGAGCTGTCACTCAGATTAGAGGCACTTGCACATCAAGGGGCCACCTCAGTAGTCCTTGCAATAGCGGCGGCGAAGGAATTAAATGTCCATTTATTTAACCCCTTCCCGACATTTGTCGTATGGATATGTCATGGAAAGCTAGTGCTTCCCGCATTTTGCCGTATCCATACGACAAATGGTGGAGACCGTCTCAGAAGCTGAGTCAGGGCCACCATCCCTGGGTGTCGGCTGCATCTTATAGCTGACACCCTGGGGTAATGGCGAGGACCTAAGATTGCTCCGATCCCTGCCATTAACCCCTTAAATGCAGCTGTCAAAAGCGATTGCTGCATTTAAGTTGTTTGCAGCTCATCGGAACCCCTGCAATAAAATTGCAGGGTTCCGGTGGCTGCAATTGCCTCAGGGGCTTTGCAAATGCGACATCACCTCCGCAAACCATTCCTGCTAAATTTGAGCACCAAAAGCCAAATGGCGCTCTTTCCCTTCTAAGCCTTGCCGTGTGTCCAAACAGCCGTTTATGACCACATGTGGGGTACTGTTTTACTTGGGACAAATTGCATTACAAATTTTGTGGTGGGTTTTCTCCTTTATTCCTTGTGGAAATGAGAAAAAATTAGGTAAACCTACATTTTCTTTGAAAAACTGTACATTTTCATTTTCACTGCTTACTTTCAATAATTTCTCAAAAAAACCTGTGCAGTCAAAATGCTCATGATACCTATAGATAATTTCCTCAATGGGTGTAGTTTCCACAATGGGGTCACTTGTGGGGGGTTTCCACTGTTTTGTCCCCACAGGGGCTTTGTAAATGCAACATGGCCTCCACAAACCATTCCCGCTAAATTTGAGCACCAAAAGCCAAGTAGCACTCTTTCCCTTGTAAGCCCTTCTGTGTGTCCAAACAGCTATTTATGACCACATATGGGATATTGTTTTACTCCGCAGAAATTGCTTTACAAATGTTGTGGTGCTTATTCCCCTTTAGTTCTTGTGGAAATGAAAAAAAATTAGCTAAAACTACATTTACTTTGAAAAAATTTAGAATTTAATTTTTACGGCCTACTTCCAATAATTTATGCAATATACCTGTGGGGTCAAAATGCTCACTATACCCCTAGATAATTTCCTTGAGGTGTGTAGTTTCCCAAATGGGGTCACTTTTGGGGGATTTACACTCTTTTGGCACTGCAAGAGCCCTTCAAACCTGACATGGTGCCTAAAATATATTCTAATAAAAAAAAGGCCCCAAAATCCTCTAGGTGCACCTTTGCTTCTGAGGACTGTGCTTCAGTACATTACCACACTAGGGCCACATGTGGGATATTTCTTAAATCTGCAGAACCTAGGCAATAAATATTGAGTTGCATTTCTCTGGTAAAACTTTCTGTGTTAAAAGAAAAAATTGATTAAAAATGAATTTCTGGGAAAAAAAAATGAAATGTGTAAATTTCACCTCTACTTTGCTTCAATACCTGCGACACGTCTAAAGGGTTAAAAAAGTTTAGAATTGCTGTCTTGAATACTTTGAGGGGTGAAGTTTTTAAAATTGGGTGACTAATTGGGGGTTTGTAATATATAAGACCCTTAAAGCTACTTCACAACTGAATGGTCAGTGAAAAAATAGCCTTTTGAAATTTTCTTGAAAATGTGGGAAATTGCTGCTAAAGTTCTAAGCCTCGTAACGTCCTAGAAAAATAAAAGGATGTTCAAAAAACAATGTAAATCTAAATTAGACATATATGGGTGATCTTAATTAGCAAAAATTTTGTGTGGTATAACTGCCTGACTTACAAGCAGATACATTTAAATTTAGAAAAATGCAAATTTTCATAATTTTTGGCAAAATTTTGGTGTTTTTCACAATTAAATACTGAAATTAATGTATCGAGCATATTTTGCCAGTAACATAAAGTCTAATGCGTCATGAGAAAACAGTCTCAGAATCACTTGGATAGGTAAAAGCATTCCGAAGTTATTACCACATAAAGTAAAACATGTTAGATTTGAAAAATGAGGCTCTGTCAGGAAGGTCAAAAGTGGCCAAAGAGGGAAGGGGTTAAAGATTTCCTTAACCTGTTGCGTACCTGCACCGCAATAGTACGGCACACACCGCTTATTGAAGCAGACCTGCGCAGTACTATTGCGGAGCAGGAATAACCGGTCACTATGTGAAATCACATAGTGATAACATAGCGACGGCAGCTGTCATTGACAGCCAACCGTCTCTGTTACCGGCCTGGGGACCAATCAGCAGGCCCCCATGCTGGCGATTGCTGTGATTGGTCAATCTTCAGAGACTGACCAATCACAGCCGTCTGTGACGTCGTCTACAGGAGAAAGCTCCTGTCACTTTCTCTGATCTCCTCATTTCTGTGAGATCTGTGAGGAGATCAGAGAAAGACATGTAAAAAAAAAATAAATGTTTTTTTATTAACCCCTTTTCGCAAATAGGCATATAGTAACGCCCTGAGGATGAAGCGGGCATAGTAGCTGTGCGCGCTTCATCTTCAGCGGACGTCGGCTGTAATATACAGCCGACATCCCACTGCAACGGCGGCGATCACTGTTCTCTCTGATCGCCGTCGTTTGACCCCTTTAATGCTGCTGTCAATAGCGACAGCAGCATTTAAGTGATTTATACAGAGGGAGGGGGCTCCCTCTGCACCCCGTTGGCCCCCAGCCAAAAATCGTGGGGTGCCGATGGTTGCTATGGCAACCAGGAAGCGTAGCAACAACTTCCTAGTCGGCCAGGGACGGAAGACTATTAGGTGCGTGCTGCCAAAGGCAGGACCTAATAGACTCACAGTCAGTTGTAAAATTACAGTTACAATACACTGCACTACATAAGTAGTGTAGTGTATTGTACAGGGGATCAGAAGATTAGATCTTCAAGTCCCCTAATAAGTGTAAAAAAAAAAAAAAAGTTTTAGAAAAATAAATAAAAGTTTTATCTAATAAAAACTAATAATTATTATTCATCTAATAAAAACCCACCCTGTTTCCTTGATCAAGTCCTTTATAATTAGAAAAAATGAAAAAAAAAACAAAAAAAAACTATACACAATAGTTATCACAGCGTTCGTATCGGCCTGAACTATAAAAATATCACATTATTTATCCCGCACGGTGAACACCGTAAAAAAATAAAATAAAAAACAATGGCGGAAATTCCTTTTTTGGTCACGTTGTTAAAAAGTGATCAAAATTCCTTCTACGCCATTTCTCGGATCTTGAAGGTCTGTTTCGCTTTCTACAGATCGACCCTTTTCCAGTTCCTGACTGGTTGGCGCTGGAGAGAGTTGAACAACCTCAAAGACGCCGCCCAGCCAGCCTTTCATCAGCAGGTCCCTCCCGGGGGCGATACATCTACCGCCAGTGGATCTGTCTCGAAGGGTCCCACCTGAGGCATAACTGTGGACATACGAACCGGTACCTTCTTCTACACAGCCGACTGGAACCTTGGCTCCACATTGACTCTATATGTCATGTCCTGTTTACACGTTGTTGTTGTTTTCTTACAGCTAACGCCTTGCTCCACTTATTAGTGAGTATACATTATAATATGACCGTTTCTCCAAACAAATAGCTACTATATTTTGTCAGAACCATTGTTGCAATGAGTTAGCCTCACTACATTCTTTATAGCGACACATATACGTTTATTATTCTTACATGACCCCGGGGCGAGATACCATCTGCTACTTAATGGATGTAACTATTATCATTAATGACCCCTCCCCCCCGGTCCCCATCCCCTCCCCCATCACCATCATCGTCCCCCCATTTCCCCTTTCATACCGCCTGTAAAGGATCTGCCAGGCACAGCTTCGGGGTTAACGCCCATAGGTAATCAGTCTTCACCTGAGTCTATGTCTCTGAGACTGACTCCAGCTTCCACCACTCAGGCTGGCAGGCTTAGGAGTGGGAGAGCCTATCGCAGCCTGGCCAGACTCAGCTAGCTCCCGCCCTCTGTCTATTTATACCTGCCTTTCCTGTTCCTCCTTTGCTTGTGATTCTTCTCGTGTGGTTTCCTGGCCCAGCTACAGCTTCTGACTATTTGATCCTGCTCCATATTGACCCCGGCTTACTGACTACTCTCCTGCTCTGTGTTTGGTACCTCGTACACTCCTGGTTTGACTCGGCTCGTTCACCTCTCTTATTGCTCACAGTGTTGCCGTGGGCAACTGCCCCATTTCCCTTAGCTTTGTGTACCCTTGTCTGTTTGTCTCGTGCACTTACTGAGCGTAGGGACCGCCGCCCAGTTGTACCCCGTCGCCTAGGGCGGGTCGTTGCAAGTAGGCAGGGACAGAGTGGCGGGTAGATTAGGGCTCACTTGTCCGTTTCCCTACCCCTATCATTACACCGCCCCTTTCTCTCTCATCACTAACCACACTGTGTCAACACAGGGCTTTTTTACACGCATCTCAGGGTATTAAAGTGGTGGGGAACTATCAGGAGCTGATGGGGGGCTGTTATATGTCTTACTTACAGAATACTGCTGTTGATATTAATGCGCTTGTTGTTGGATATGATGCGGCCTCCCATGTCCGTTATGCGGATCGATTTGTTTCCGCCTCGCGGTCATGGAGACCTCTTCTGGTTGCTCATTTTAGACACTGATGTCCTAATACTTAAGGCAGGCTGATATGATACTTAGCCCTCTTATTAGCAGGACCCATATAACATACACCTTCCCACCGGGAAATGGGATGCGGACATCGGTTCTACAAGTGTTTGTGCCTCCATCGCTTTCCTCATGGCAAGCGATGGAAGAAATGGTTTACTGCTTGATTGTTGTGCTAGCTGTGCGGGGCTCCCCCCCCGTGGTTTTCCTAGCCCCCGTAAATCGAACACCCTTTCTCCACAGGTTTGGTACCTTCGAGGAGTCGGCCCGTGGGCCTCTTTCTTTTGTGTCTTATCTTCTCCCTACTTACTCTACTCCCGTCTTTAGTTTGCTTTCTCTCACCGCCCCTCCCACCAACGCATCCCACTGCGGATATGGCGCAATATATACAGTAGGATCTGAAGATAGGCTCGTTAAATGTCAGGGGTTTACACAGCCCTGAAAAGCGATCCATACTCTTCAACATGTTAAAGAGTAGGCACTTACAGGTTGCTTTTCTTCAGGAGACCCATCTGTGTAAGCAGAAGCCTTTTAAGTTGTCTAACTTGTGGTTTCCTCATGCCTACCATAGTTTCTCACCGGACCCGAAATCCAGGGGGACAAGTATTCTGATCTCCAGATCCCTCCCTTGGGAATTCCTGGAGTCTCGCAGTGATGATAGGGGACAAATGCTTCTACTCAAGGGCTCTATTGATTCTCAAGTATACACCTTCGCCTCTTTGTACCTGCCCAATTCCGGCCAAGGTACGGCCCTTATTGGCTTTTTGGATGCCCTGGAAGAGTTTGGAGATGGTACCATAGTCCTGGGAGGGGACTTTAATGTCGCGCTGGGTCCTACTATGGATACTACTGGGTCGTCGTCGTTCTCATTGTCCCAACTCCGTCATATTATGAGGTCCTTTCATGATCACCAATTGGTGGACACCTGACGGCTCCTACACCCGGCAGATAAGGATTTCTCTTTCTAATCCTCCGTTTTTTTTCAAACACCACTCTCTCCACTCTCTACGATCTGCCAACATTGATACGATCTCCTTCTTGGACCACACCCTCCCTGACCCTTCTCCTACACTCCCCTCTTATCCGTCAGTCACAGTGGAAATTGAATCCTTCTCTTCTCACCGACTCGGTAGTTATCTCTGACATTCAACGCTCAATAGATGACTATTTTGTAACTAATGGCAATGCCACCACTAACCCACGAATCGTTTGGGAGGCCCATAAGTGTGTAGTTAGGGGTACATTTATCAAACACGGAGCTAGGTTGAAGAGGGAGCGTGCCGCAGCCACTGCCCACCTATTATCGGAGATTGCGCTCCTTGATATCTCGCATAAACGCTCCCGAGATCCGGATTGTCAGATAGCACTCCTCCACAAAAGGGAGGAACTTCGAACCCTTGTGATGTCCAAGGCCAAAGCCACGCTTTCCAGATGTAAACGCCACTTTTATGAATATGGCAACAAAAGTAGTAAATTGCTTGCCAGAGCTCTGCGCATTCAGCAGGCCCAGGCCTACATACCCTCTATTACGTCCTCCTCTCTAACACGTGTCCACCTACCTCTAGATATAGCCTCGACATTTCTGGATTTTTACGCTTCTCTATATGACGCGGACTCAACCAATCCGTCCGTGCTATCTAGAGAATTCCGGTCGAATATCAAAGCATACATTGCAGACTCCGGCCTTCCCCCTCTATCGGACGATAATCTCACTGATCTGTAAGAGCCGATTACCTCTCAAGAACTTTCCTACGCCCTAAAACATTCCCGCTCTGACAAAGCACCCGGCCCGGATGGATTCACGCTCCCATATTATAAAAAATTCTTAGAAGCTTTGAGTCCGCATTTTCTAGCCTCCTTCAATTCCTTTTCCACCTCATTCCCTACCCCCCCTGATGCTCTTAGGGCTCATATCGCTGTAATTCCTAAGTCCGGGAAAGACCCCTCACAATGTGCAAGCTACAGACCAATTTCCCTCCTAAACACAGATGTAAAATTGTTTGCAAAGATTCTGGCTGTACGTCTGGCCCCGCTGCTTGGGGGTGTCGTTCACGCGGACCAGGCGGGTTTCATGCTGGGCAGAGAAGCACAGGATAACACGACTAAAGCTATCAATCTTATACATAAAGCTAAGATATCCAATACACCACGCATGCTCCTGTCCACTGACGCTGAAAAAGCGTTTGACAGAGTCAATTGAACTTTTATGGAAGAAACCCTTTTCCGTCTTGGCCTCAGATCCCACATGATGGGCTGGATAATGTCTCTATATTCCTGCCCGTCTGTTAGAGTCCGTGTGAACGGAATCCTCTCGGAGGGGTTCTCTATTCATAATGGAACCAGGCAGTGGTGCCCTTTGTCCCCCTTTGTGCTGACTCTGGAACCATTTCTCCGTCATTTCTGAGCAAATCCTGACATTACGGGACTGGAGACGTATGCCACAGTCAACAAGGTGGCAGCCTATGCTGACGATTTACTGTTCTTCTTGACTAACCCGACCGTCTCCCTTCCCAACCTCATGCAGGAATTCCAGCGCTTCTCCAAATTGTCCAATTTCAAGATAAACGTTTCTGAATCAGAAGCATTGAACATTTCCCTCCCCCCCCCCCACCTCCTCACGACCCTGAAACATTCTTTTAGCTTTAAGTGGAACCCGGTAGCCCTAAAGTATCTTGGTGTTTGCATTCCAGCTGACCTGAAAGATCTCTTCCAATTGAACTTCCCTCCCCTCATCGCTGACATTAAGGTGGACTGCACCAGGTGGTCAAAAGGAACTTTTACGTGGATGGGACGTTGCACTATCTTCAAAATGAACGTGCTTCCAAGTATCCTTTATCTATTCCAGTCCCTTCCCTTAGCTATTCCAATGAATTTTTTCAAAGAGGTCAACTTTCTCCAGATATCTTTTGTTTGGAGTGCCAAACATCCTCGAGTCTCACGCTCACTTTTATGTCGATCAAAGGACTCAGGAGGGCTGGCACTTCCTGACGTCTGATCCTACTACATTGCATCCAATCTTTCACGGGTAGTTGATTGGTGCAGACATGCAGTCTTTAAACCTTGGGAGGGCCTGGAGCAAAGTTTCTCACCGGCGCCCCTTATGGCCATCCCCTGGCTGCACCGTAGCCAACTTAAACATCTACGTCAACACCCCACTATTGGTCCAATGCTACTATGATGCTCACTTGCCGCGGTAAGACATTTTTTCTCCCATTTCATTCCCCAATGTATCCCATTTTGGGAAACCCCTCCTTTCCCACCGGTATGACTGATCCAGTCTTTCGTTCCTAGCGGACTTCGGGATGTTTAGAGCAGCTCAGTTTCTGACTGGCACTGAATGGCTCTCTATTTCAGATATGGCTCAGATTCCTGACCTCCCTCCATTAGGACATTGGCGATCCCTTCAACTCTGACACTTTTGCTCCTCTATTTCGCCCCAGCTTCCTATCAAACAGACAGGACTCCGTTGGAGAACCTGTGTGCTGGATCTGACCTAGTCAGGCATACGTTGTCCACAATCTACAAACTTCTTGTGCACCCCCCTGACATACCCCCCCCCCCGACTACCTTTCTAAATGGGAGTCTGATTTGGATATTTCCTTCTCTATCACACAAAGCAAGCGTATCCTTACTATGGCCCACAAGACCTCGATTTGCTCATGATATCAAGAAGCTGGTGTGACGACAAACTTGGACTCCTTGGATTGCTTTTCAGGACTCAGACTCCTATAAAGACATGATATAAGTGCTAAATATTTCTCGGCAGCCTGAATAGCGCTCCTTGCTCCGAGGGATGTCTTGGTGGGTCACCCCACATACTCTAACCTGCTTCCCACCCTCCTTTGCGACCCTTTCTAAATGTCTTTTCTCTTGTTCTTCGTCCTTCTCTGCGGCCATCTGAACCACACCTATTCGTAGATGACCTGGAGTCATGCAGAATACTCCCCTATGTGGGATTGTTTGCTTTCATGTTAACAATGTGTATGTATATGTACACCGCATTTATATTTTCTGCTTGGTTTCTGTACTTTTATGTAACTCTGTACCCCATATGTTACAAAATGGACCTTTTCGGTAATGAAAATAAAGAATTTAAAAAATAAAAAAAAGTGATCAAAAAGTCACAAGTACCCCAAAATGGTACCAATAAAAACTACAGGTTGTCACGCAAAAAACAAGCCCTCACTTCGCTTCGTTGACAAAAAAATAAAAAAGTTATGTCTCTCAGGATATGGTGACACTAAAACATTATTTTATTTAGTAAAAAGCGTTTTTATTGTGTAAAAGTAGGAAAACATATAAAAACAATATAAATTTGGTATTGCCATAATCGTATCAAACCGCAGAATAAAGTAAACATGTTGTTTATACTGCACAGAGAATAAAAAAATCGCATGTACCCCAAAATGATACTAATAAAAACTACAGCTCGTCCCATGAAAATCAAGCACTCACACAGCTCGTCAACGGAAAAATAAAAAGTTATGACTCTCTGAACGCAATAATGAAAAACGACGGCCCAGACTAATTTATATGTGCAGCAGTTCTTCACCTAAAACCCCCATGATTATTTGCAGCCTCCACTGGTAGACCCTGTAAATGCAGCAGAAACGATGATATTTTGGGGTCTGTGCTACATATGGGGCTAATACAGAAGTCAAAGATTAGGCAATGCTGGAGTGCGGATATTTTGTACAATCCCACGGACACCCTTTAGAAGTGCAACTCTTGCACCCAAAAATCTGGCTTGTGCATAAAGGATTGATTCAAAGCGGACGTCACTATCCATGGATAATGTATTATTCATTTACCCCATTATTACATCATCCTATTATGACCTGATGTTCTCCGCCCAATTTACATATACCCTGATGTACTCCGCCCAGATTACATATACCCTGATGTACTCCACCCAGATTATCTATACCCTGATGTACCCCGCCCACCTTACATATACCCTGATGTACTCCGCCCAGTTTACATATACCCTGATGTACTCCGCCCAGTTTACATATACACTGATGTACTCCACACAGTTTACGTATACCCTGATGTACTCCGCCCAGCTTATATATACCCTGATTTACATATGCCTCCACATTATAAACTGAAACACCAGTAAAAAACTAAACAAAACTACTACCAAGCAAAATGTGCTCTCCAATAGCCAAAAGGTGCTCCTTCTAGGCCCGGCAGTGTGCCCAGACAACCACATATGGGCTATTACTGTACTCTGGAGAACCCACTTAACAATTTATAAGGGGTGTGTGTCTCCAGTGGCACAAGCTGGGCACAACACATTGGGCACTATAATAGCATATATGTGGGAAATGGAAATTTTCAATCTGCAATATCTATTGTGTGTCACGTTGGGTACGTGGACCCACTGGGCCGTACCACCTTAACGGTACGGCATTTGGCCAACAGGACACAGGTCAGTCTATAGTTTGTATAGTGTACATGTGGTAGATCAGACAGTAGTAAGAGTCCCTCGGCTGGGACTAGGTAGCAGGCAGGTGCCTGGCGTGGTGTAGCAGGACAGGCGTTGTACCCAGCGCAGCATGACTTCAGCTCAACACGACTCTTAACCAGGATAGCACGGGATACAGGTTACAGGTAGCAGGAACGGGAAACACTGGGAACTGGAAAACACTTAGGAGGCCATTTCCATAGACAGACTAGGGTAACGACAACAATGCTCAGGCAAGGCAGGAAGGGGCTGGTCCCCTCTTATAGTCCAGGGTGCTCATGGGCTAATTTTGTACTTAATTTCAGGACCCAGCCGGGAGAAGCGGAAGTGAGCGCTGGCATCTCCAGAGGAGGAGATGGGGACCAGAGCTCACAGTTCCATGGCTGTGGGCATCAGAAGGTGAGTGAGCCTGACGGCCCATGGCCATGGGCATGACAGTATCCGCCCTCTTACGTCCCCTCCTCTGGGGCCAGACTGAGAGAGAAACTTCTTCAGGAAGTAGGGGCATTGAGGTTCTCTTCTGGCTCCTAGGACCTCTCTTCAGGACCCAACCCCCTCCAATCCACCAAATGAAAGGTTCTCCTACCGACTTTTTTGGCGTCCAGGATCTCCTTAACCTCAAAAGTTTCTGATGAACTGCTGGGAGCCACTGCAGGAGTGGAGGTCTTGGAGTAGCGGTTCAAGATCACCAGCTTCCGGAGGGAGACATGGAAGGAGTTGGGGATCTTGAGGGTAGAAGGCAGCCGGAGCTTGTAGGAAACAGGGTTGATTTGTTGCAAAATCTCGAAGGGTCCAAGGAACCTGGGAGCAAACTTGTACGATGGCACCCTCAGCTGGATATTCCTAGAGGACAACCAGACCTTAGTGCCTGGAAGGAACTGGGGAGGCTCTCGTCTTCTTGTGTCTGCCTTTCTTTTCATGCGGTCGACCGCCAGCAGAATAGAAGATCGGGTCTGCTGCCAGATCTGTAGAAAGTCCCTGAATGCAGCGTCAGCTGCAGGCACCTGGGACGTAGTGGAAACAGGAAGAGGTATTCGAGGGTGTTGGCCATAGACAATGAAGAATGGACTCTTAGTGGTGGACTCACTAGTGTGGTTGTTGTAGGAGAACTAAGCCCAAGGAAGCAGCTGCACCCAGTCATCATCCTGCCGGAGATAAAGTGTCGTAGATAGTTCTCGATAATTCGATTTATTCTCTCGACTTGACCATTGGACTGGGGATGGTAGGCAGAGGAAAAGTTCACACCAAGGAGTACGCAGAGGGCTCTCCAGAACTTTGAGGTGAACTGAACCCCCGATCAGACAATATGTAGAGGCAAGCCGTGCAGACGGAAGATGTGTTGGACGAAGAGATTGGCCAGTTCGAGAAGCGGACGGTAGGTCGGTCAGTGGAACGAAATGAGCCATCTTGGAGAATCGGTCCACCACCACCCAGACCGTACTGCAACCTGCAGAGAGAGGCAGGTCCTTGACAAAGTCCAAAGCAATATGTTGCCAGGGGGCATTGAGCACAGGCAGCGGCTGGATCAGGCCCGCCGGTTTTGAAGTGGGCAACTTTATTTGCTGCGCACACTGTGCAGGAGGAGACAAAGTATGTGATGTCTTTGGGCAGCGTGGGCCACCAGAACTGACAGGCAATCAGACCTGCCAATTTGGAACTGTGCCCCAGCGGAGGATTCTTCTTCTGTCAGCAAGACGCACAAAAGTCCTCCCCGGGGGAATGTCTTTAACTTGCAGGGGGTTGACAGGGATGATGCAGGATGGGTTAATATTTTTCTGTGGAGACTCGATAGTGTCCTCTGTCTGGAATGACCTGGACAAGGCATCGGCCCTCACATTCTTGTTGGCCGGCCGTAGTGGAGCTCAAACTGGAACCGGGCAAAGAACAGCGACCACTTGACCTGTCGGGGATTCAGTCGTTGGGCCTTCTGGAGATAAGTGAGTGTCACGAGGGGTCTGTGGACCCACTGGGCCGTACCGCTTTGGCGGTAAGGCAGCTGGCCAGGAGGGCAATGTCAATAGTTCGTATAGGGTACCTGTGGCAGCTCAGACAGTAGCAAAGCAGGCTCGGCTTGGACTAGGCAGCAGGAAGACGTCAGGCGAGGTGAAGCAGGTCAGACGTGGAAACAGCACGACACGACTTTGGCGCAACACAGTGCTCGACCAGGATGGTATGGAAATGAAAGGACCAGGAACAGGAACTGGGACAGGTACAGGAACAGCAAACACTCTAGGAGGCCATCACATAGACAAACTAGGGAACACAACAACGCACAAGCATAGAAGCAGGGGGCTGGACCCCTCTTATAGTCCAGGGTACTCACGGGTCAAGGTTCATCAGAATGTCCGGTGCACGCTGCCCCTTTAAGAGCGGGCACGAGCGTGCCCGCGCACCCTACAGGATCTGGTTGAGGTGAGTGGACACGAGTGCTGGTGTCTCCTGAGGAGGAGGCTGGAGCCAGCGCTTGCCGACTCGTGGCTGCGGCTGTCAGGGGGAGGTTGGAGCTGACAGCCCGCAGCCACGGACATTACAGTGAGGTTCTTGTGGTCTGTAACTACTAAGATAGGATGAACTGCGCCCTCTAATAGATGTCTCCACTCCTCCAGAGCCAATTTGATGGCCAGTAACTCCCGATCCCCAATCGAGTAGTTGCGTTCTGCAAAAGAGAAGAGCTTCGAGTAATAGCCACATACCATTGACTTGCCCTTGGAAACTCTCTGGAACAGGAGTGCACCAGCACCGACAGAGGAGGCGTCCAACTCCAACAAGAATTGTCGAGAAACATCTGGTTGATGGAGTATAGAGGCTGAAGTGAAGGCACTCTTCAGGCTAATAAATGAGGCCTCTGCTTCTGGAGTACACACCTTGGCGTTCATGCCTTTCTTGGTGAGGTTAGAGATAGGAGATGTCAGTGAGGAGAAGTTTGGAATGAATTGTCTGTAGAAATTATGGAATCCCAGGAAGCGCTGTATGGCCCTCAAGTCTTGAGGGCGTGGCCATTCCAGGACGGACTTTACCTTTTCAGGATCCATCTTGAGACCTTGATTCGAGATGATGTAGCCCAGGAAGGGTGGAACATCTTTCTCAAGCATGCACTTCTCAATTTTGGCATACAGGCGGCTCTCCCTTAACCGTAAGAAAACTTGACGGACATGTCTCCGATAAGTCATTGGATCTGGAGAAAAAATAAAAATGTCATCAAGATAGACCACAACCATAGAGGATGTCACGGAAGATGTCATTAACGAACTCTTGGAAGACCGTGGGAGCATTCCACAGGCCGAATGGCATTACTAGATATTCATAGTGTCCGTCACGGGTGTTAAATGCTGTCTTTCATTCGTCTAGTTTAGAAAAAATCTTGGCTCCACGTATGCGATCAAACAGTTCAGAGATCAATGGCAACGGATACTTATTTTTTACCGTGATATGGTTGAGAACACGGTAGTCGATGCAAGGACGCAGGGAATCATCCTTTTTCTTGACGAAGAAGAACCCGGCTCCTGCCGGGGAAGTTGACATCCGTATGGCATGGGCGGACATGGACAAAGTCTCTGAAAAGGAGAGAGGATCTACCATACCACGGGGACGGGATGCATCAGGAACTAGGTCGATAGGACAGTTATACGATACGCCCGGTGTGGGGGCAACGTCTCCGCCTCTTTCTTGCTGAAGACATCCGATAATGCAGAATAATGACCAGGCAATCCTGCCAAGGACCGAGGCAGAGGAGGCTAAGCCGAACTAATCTGTACCAGGCAACGGTTGAGACACTCGGGGCCCAACTGGAGAACCTCTCCAGAATTCCAGTCCAGGACTGCTGCATGTAGTCGGAGCCAGGGCAGGCCCAGTAGCACAGGATTGATGGCTTTAGCAAGGACAAAGAACGAGATGAGCTCGGAGTGGAGGGCTCCAACTTGGAGCCTCAGTGGTTTGGTCAAAGCTAGAATTGGGTCTGGCAGAGGTAGTCCATTCACAGATGCAACCATCAATGGCCTCTCCAGAGGGATAGTGGGCAATTGTAGAAGATCCACCAGGTCTCTATGAATGAAATTAGCAGTGAATCCAGAGTCCAGATACACAGAGACCCGATGCGTTTTCTCGCCTGACACTATGGTTACGGGAATGGACACTTTAGGCAAAAGTCCTTCCTTACCCAGGGTTGTCTCTCCCGCCAACCCTAGGCTCTGGGGCTTTTGGGGACACAGACGAACAAGATGGCCTGCGAGGCCGCAATATAGACAGAGTCCCGAGGTGCGTCTGCGTTGTCTCTCCTGGGTAGAAAGCTTAACCCGGTCCATCCTCACAGACTCCTTAGGAGGATCAGTTCCAGAGGACAGCAGGTGTTGCTGCAAAGTAGGAACCAGACTAGGGAGTCCTCCCTCCCGACGAGCTTCCTGGAGCCATTCTCCGATCCTTATATCAATCCGGGCAGCCAGAAGGATGAGGTCATCCAGGGTAGACGGGAGATCTTGGGCGGCAAGCTCGTCCTTAAAGGGAATGTGTCGCTAGAATGTATTTTTGTATTTTTATTAGTTAAATAATTATTATTTAAGTGATTACACATTGTTTAATTTTTTTTATTTTCTCACAAGTCAGGAAATATTATAAATTAGATTCTACTTTATAACATTTCCATGTGCTGGTCACTAGAGGGAACAGTTCCCAAAATTGCAGCATGGTCAATGTGGTAAAGCAACCTCATTGCTTTATGCTGCAAATTTGGGGTAGACACACTCACTCTACTGTCCTCACACAAGCCCCCCTCCCTTATTCTGGCTAGTGCCAGGAGAAGGAGGGGTTTGACTCTTCAAACCTCCTGCACTGTGTGCCGCCATTTTCTGAGTGACTGCACAGTGTGGGAGGATTAGATACAGTGCTAAGCAGACAGTATAACACGAACATACACAAACATAATACACACATCACATACACAAACATAAATTACCTGCTCCGGCCTCCGCTGCCGCCTCCGCTCCTATTCCTTGCGTCTTCGCTTCCTTGAACATATGGCCGGAAGCCACGGCCGGAAGTCGTCATCTTACTGTCCGGCAGCGGCTTCCGGTCCACATGAAAATGGCGCCGGATTTCGCTCTGCTATCAAGCTTCGTTTTGGTCTGTGTGGGAGCGGCGCATGCATATGTCTAGCATATCCGCCCGCATCTCTTGTGACGACATCATGGTCTTGGATTGACCAGCGGTGTCCATGGCCTGAGCCTACTGTCACGTTGGGTACGTAGACCCACTGAGCCGTACCACCTTAACGGTACGGCAGCTGGCCAACAGGACACAGGTCACAGTCTATAGTTTGTATAGTGTACCTGTGGTAGATCAGACAGTAGCAAGAGAGGCTCGGCTGGGACTAGGCAGCAGGCAGGTGCCAGGCGTGGTGTAACAGGACACTCAGCGCAGCACGACTTCAGCTCAACACGGCAATTAACCAGGATAGCACGGGATACAGGTTACAGGTAGCAGGAACGGGAAACACTGGGAACTGGAAAACACTTAGGGGGCCATTTCCATAGACAGACTAGGGTAACAACAACAAGGCTAAGGCAAGGCAGGAAGGGGCTGGGCCCCTCTTATAGTCCAGGGTGCACATGGGCTAATTTTGTAGTTAATTTCAGGAGCGCGCTCTGGCACTTTAAGAGCTGGCACGAGCATGCACGCGCACCCTATGGGACCCGGCCGGGAGAAGCGGAAGTGAGTGCTGGCATCTCCTGTGGAGGATATGGGGACCAGCACTCACGGTTCCATGGCTACAGGTGTCAGGAGGTGAGTGAGCCTGATGGCCCGCGGCCATGGGCATGACATTCTGTACTAATTTCTGCAAAACCTGTGGCGTCAAAATGCTCACTACACCTCATGATAAAATTCCTTAAAGGGGTGTAGTTTCCCAAATGGGGTCACATCTCGGGGGTTTTCACTGTACTGGTGCCGCAGCGCAATGCAACATGGCGTCAAAAAACAATTTTGTAAAATCTCCACTCCAAAAACTAAATTGCGCTTTTCCCCTTTAGACCCTTGCCGTGTGTCCAAATAGCAGTTTACAACCACATATGGGGTAATTCCTCAGGAGGAATTGTGTAACAAATTTTGGGGTGTCTTTTCTCCTGTATTCCTTTGTGAAAATGAAAAATTATGAGCTAAAACTACATATTATTGGGAAACATTTTTTTTTTCATTTTTACGTCCCGATTCTAATAAAATCTATAAAACACTTGAGGGATCAAAATGCTCACATCACCTCTAATTTAATTCTTTGAGGGGTATAGTCTCCAAAATGGGATCAAACCTGGGGAATTTCTACTGTACTGGTACTTCAGGGGCTCTGCAAATGCGACATGGCCCCCAGAAACCAATTCAGCAAAATCTTTGCTGCAAAATCCAAATGGCGCTCCTTCACTCCGGAGCCCTGCCGTGGGTCCAAACAGCAATTTATTGCCACATATGGGATATTCCTGTAATCGGGAGAAATTGCTTTACAAATGTTGGGGTGCTTTTTCTCCTTTATTCCTTGTAATAATTAGAAAATTCTATGTTTCTTCAGAAGTTAAGTAGATTTTCATCTTCACAGACTAATTCCAATAAATTAATCAAAAAACCCGTTGGGTCAAAATGCTAACCACAGATTTTCATTTTCACAGACAAATTCAAATAAATTTAGCAAAAAATCTGTTGGGTCAAAATGCTAACTATACCCCTAGATAAATTCCCTGAGGGGTGTAGCTTCCAAAATGGTGTAACTTATGGGGGTTTCCACAGTTTTGGCACCACAAGACCTCTTCAAACCTGAAATGGTGCCTAAAATATATTCTAATAAAAAGAAGGGCCCAAAATCCACTAGGTGCTCCTTTGCTTCTGTGGTCTGTGTTTCAGTCCATTAGCACACTTGGGCCACATGTGGGATATTTATAAAAACTGCAGAATCTGGGCAATAAATATTGAGTTGCATTTCTTAGGTAAAACCTTCTGTGTTACAGAAAACAATGTTTTACAAATAAATTTTGGCAAAAAAATGAAATTGATAAATTTCACCTCTAATTTGCTTCGATTCCTGTGAAACGCCTAAAGGGTTAAAACACTTACTGAATTGCTGTTTTGAATACTTTGAGCGGTGCCGTTTTAAAAATTGGGTGATATATGGGGGTTTCCAATATATAAGGCCCTCAAAGCCACTTCAGAACTGAACTCGTCCCTGAAAATATAGCCTTTTGAAATTTTCTTGAAAATGTGAGAAATTGCTGCTAAAGTTCTAAGCCATGTAACGTCCTAGAAAAATAAAAAGACTTTAAAAAAATTATGCCAACATAATGTAGACATATGGAATATGTGAAATAGTAACTTTTTAGTGTGGTATTACTATCTGTTTTACAAGCAGATACATTTAAAATTTGAAACATTATAATTTTTGCAAATTTTCTAAACATTTTGGTGTAATGAATTTATCGACCAAATTTTTTCACTAAGATAAAGTACAATATGTCACGAGAAAACTATCTCAGAATCACTTGGATACATCAAAGCATTCCCAAGTTATTTCCACATAAAGTGACACATGTCAGATTTGAAAAAATGGGTCTAGTCCTGAAGGCTAAAATGAGCTTGGTCCTCAAGGGGTTAAATGTGCATAGAATGTATGTAAATATAATTTGAAGGGAATGTATAAACTTTCTAAAAAATAATTAAAAACAGATACTGAAACGAAATATTTTACTAATATTTTTTTATCATGAAATATATATTTCATAAAATTATATTTTCTGTACATGATTATTTGGGTGGCCATCTACCCTGGGCTGCTGCTCTGAACTGTAAACAGCAGTTCAGAGATTTTCTTTACAGCAGCCACATGGACATAATAACCCATAGTTGGAGAATAACCTATTAACTAGTCCCATATTGACTATAGGAGAGAGTTGTGGGCATGCTCTGTGACATGTGCAGAGTTCATTGTGCAGGGAGGCGGATGAGTTGAGCTGTCCCAATTATCTACTGTGATCCTATGTTATCTGCCTTCAGCTTTAAGCTGGGTTCACATTGTGCATTTTTGTTGTGTTTTCGTTGCGTCTTCCAATGCAGCTAAAATAAATGCTTAAAAATCACATGTGTTTTTTAAATACCCATGCATTTTTCAGTGTTTCAGATGTAAGTCCATAACCATTAAAATCAAAACCACATTACAGCTGAAATATTTTAAAAAAACATAAGCGTTTTTCCAAAAATGCATTTTTAAGATGTGTTTCTGTAGGCTTTGTTTGAAAACGCACCATAAAAGCCCAATTTAAACCCAGCATTTTAATGCAGATGTTGCCATTCATTCTAATCCTGTTTTCTAATGATAATTAGATAGCTGCCAAAAATTACTCTACAGAACAGGAAGTGTCAGCATATCGAGGGCTTAGGGGCCAGTATAAAAACGGCAATATTTCAGGAATGTTTTTATTACTGTAGATAGTAATAGTGAAAATTAAAAAAGCACCAAAAATAATAAAAGAATGTGGTCAAAGAGTCTGATAATCAGAAGCTATTTTCCTAGAGAAAGTTTCGTTTCGCTTCATTTAATATGTGAAAAACCTGGAAAAAGTTATGGGTCGTTGGAGTGTAAGGGTATGTTCCCATGGGTTGGAAATGCTGTGTAATGCTGTGTAATGCAGTGCATCTGACCTAGAACCAGAAGGGAATTCCGGCCGAAAAACCCAGGGCGTTGTCATATGTTCTCTGTTCTCCATGCAGTCTGGCATCCTTTGATGGCGCTGCCGCCCAAGTGACTGCTGCAGACTGATTGGATGCTGTAGTCACATGGGATGTCACATCATCCCTGGAGGCCCGGCTGCAAAAGAGAACAGAGGAGCACGTTGCTATGACAACGCTCGGGGGTAAGTATTGGCTTTTATTTTATTTATTTATTTTTAGAAATTGTTCATTTTTTTTCTTTCAGATTTGTGGTTTTGCGGTGGAATTGCAGCGTTTCTACCGCAAAAATTGTGTCAGGGTTCTGAGGGTATGTGGACCCACTGGGCCGCTCCGCCGTAGCGGAGCAGCAGCTGGCCAAACTACAGTCAATGAAAGTCTTTAGAACTAGAGTACCTGTATAGACAAGAGTACTTGCATAGACACTTTGGCATAGCAGACTCCTAGGCACAGATGGCACTTGGCGTGGCAGATGACACATGGCACAGAGGATGAACTCGACACCAACACTATACTTCGCTCAGGAACAAACACAATTATGGGATACGGGAAGCAGGATATGGGAACACTGGGAACATTATACAATTAAGGGACCATTTGCTAAACGAACACGGGTAGACTCAAAAACGCTCAGGCACAGGAACGAGGGCCGGACGGAATTAAGTAGGGCAGTAAGAACAGGGATAGACTAGGGAAGAAAATAGTAGCGCGCCCTTAAAGAGGTCACCAGAGCGCCCTATGGGAGTGAGGTACAGATGGAAGCAGTACATGACGGCGTCCCCGTGGGAGGAGGAGCAGGACGCCAGCAAGAAGGTAAAAGATGCTACAGTTCCCCCCTTTATGCCCCCTCATCTTAGGAACAGAACGCAGAAGGGACCTCTTGATGAGCGCAGGAGCAGCTATGTTCTCTTCAGGTTCCCATGATCTCTCCTCTGGACCAAACCCCTTCCAGTCACCCAGGTGGAAGATTATTCCTCCTACCCTGTTATAGTCCAGAATCCCCTTGACTTTGAAGGTGTCAGAAGCACAACTGGGAGAAGTTACAAGACCTGGGAATTTGCTGTAGTGATTCAGAACCATGGGCTTTAGAAGGGACACATGGAAGGGGTTGGGAATTTTGAGAGTCAGAGGCAGACGTAGGTTAAATGACACAGGATTGATTTGTTGGAGAACTTTAAAAGGACCAATAAATCTGTGGTCAAATTTGTAAGAGGAAATTTTCAAATTAATATTCTTTGATGACAACCAGACTTTAGCTCCGGGAAGAAACTGAGGAGGGCTTTTTCTATCAGCATTTCTCTTCATGTGGTCTGCCGACCTGTAGGATACAGGACTTGGTTTGCTGCCAGATATGAAGAAAGTCTGCAAATGGAGAGTTAGCTGCGGGTACTTGAGATATAGCAGGCACAGGAAGAGGAACACGTGGATGTTGGCTGTATACAATGAAGAATGGGGAAGAGGCAGTAGATTCACTCGTGTGGTTGTTGTAGGAGAACTCGGCCCAAGGAAGGAGCTGCAGCCAGTTGTCGTTTTGAACAGAAATAAAATGACGAAGATAATTTTCCAGTATTTAATAAAACCTTTCAACTTGGTCGCTAGATTGTGGGTGATACGCAGAAGAAAAGTCAAATTTCACATGAAGAAGTTTACAGAATTTTGAAGTAAATGGTACACCCCGATCAGACACGATATTGGGGGGGGGGGGTGCTGTCTGCGCAGACGAAAGATATGCTGTATAAATAGATTCACCAGACAAGGAGCTACAGGAAGGCCAGTTAGTGGGATGAAACGTGCGATCCTAGAAAAGCGATCCACCACGACACAGACAGTAGTGCAACCTGCAGAAGGAGGAAGGTCGGTGATAAAATCCATGGCAATGTGTTGCCAAGGTCTATCGGGAACGGGCAGAGGCGGAAGCAGACCAGCAAGCTTGGAATTAGAGGACTTGGCTTGGGCACAATTGGTACAAGCAACATAGTCCACAACATCTCTAGACAGTGTGGGCCACCAGTAATAACGAGATATAAAGTCCCGTCTCTTATGGACACCAGGGTACTCAGCCAGTTAAATTGTGTCCCCAGAGGATAATCCCCTTCCTGTCTGCAGGACTAACAAAAGTCTTTCCAGGGGGAATATCTTTAATTCGCAGGGGGTTCACGGCAATAATCCTGGAAGGATCTATGATATATTGAGGGGACTTCTCAGAGTCATCCTTCTCAAATGACCGAGATAGGGCATCGGCCTTCACATTTTTATCTGCAGGTCGAAAGTGGAGCAGTAGCTGGAACTGGGCGAAAAACAGCAATTATCTAGCTTGACGTGGATTTACTCATCGTGCAGACTAAAGGTATGTGAGATTCTTGTGGTCCATATAGATGATGATGGTGTGATTAGCGCCCTCCAGCACATGTCTCCATTCCTCCAAGGCCAACTTGACAGCTAGTAACTCCCAATATCCAATGTAGTAGTTGAGCTCTGCAGGAGAGAACTGTTTGGAGAAGAAGCCACAAACCACTGCCTTACCCTTGGAGTTATTTTGTAACAGGAGTGCTGCAGCACCAACGGAAGAAGCTTCAACCTCTAGTGAGAACTGTAAAGACACGTCAGGATGGTGAAGAACTGAGGCTGAAGTGAAGGCGCTCTTGAGACTGGGAAATGCTGACTCTACCTTCGGAGTCCAAACCCTGGCATTCACCCCCTTCTTAGTAAGCGCAGAGATTGGAGCAGTCAGAGACGAGAAGTTTGGGATAAACTGCCGGTAAAAATTAGCGAACCCCAGAAATTACTGAATAGCCCGTGGCCACTCTAAGACAGACTTCACCTTCTCTGGATCCATCTTTAGTCCACAATGGGAGAAAATGACGCCCAAGAAGGGCAGAGAGTTCCTCTCGTACATGCACTTTTTGAGTTTTGCATATAGGCAATTTCCTATTAACTGCAACAGAACTTGGTGAACATGCTTCCGATGCGTCGTTAGATCTGGTAAGTAGATCAGGAAGTCGTCCAAATATACCACCACACAGACATACAGAAGATCTTGCAAGATGTCATTCACAAATTCCTCAAATACAGCTGGAGCGTTACACAGACCAAAGGGCATCAAGAGATACTCATAGTGACTGTCTCGGGTGTTGAATGCGGTCTTCCATTCGTCACCTTGACGGATCTGGATCAGGTTATAAGCCTTGCGTAGATTCAGCTTTGTAAAAATCCTGGCTCCACAAATTCGATCGAAGAGCTCTGAGATTAGCAGCAAGGGGTACTTGTTTTTGAAAGTGATTTGGTGTAAACCACGGTAATCAATACATGGTCGAAGTGATCCATCTTTTTTCTTAACAAAGAAGAATCCGGCTCTGGCAGAGAAGATTTCTGGATGAACCCAATCTCAAGGTTCTTCTTGACGTAAGCCAACATGGCCTAGGGCTCTGGCAAAGAGAGAGGATAGACCCATCCACAAGGAGGTGAGACTTCAGGGAGCAGTTCAATAGGACAATCGTAGGAACGATGGAAAGGAAGAACCTCTGCCTCCTTTTTGCTAAAAACTTCTGCAAAGCTGGCATAATGTGTGGCTAGTCCAGAGAGTGACTGAGGCAGTGGAGGCAGAACAGGATGCACCTGTGGCAGGCAGCGGTGAAGACACTTGTCCCCATTGAAGGACCTCTCCGGAACTTCAGTCGAGAATCGGAGCATGTAGACGAAGCCAAGGCAGGCCCAGCACAATAGGGTTGATAGCTATTGTCAAGACGAAGAAGGTAATCTGTTCCGAGTGGAGGATTCCGACTTGTAGTCTCAGTGGTTTAGTGATGGACAGAATGGGATCAAGCAGTGGTTGCCCATTCACAGAGGTGACTGTCAAGGGTCTCTCCAGAGGAACCGTGGCCAGATGGAGATGATCTGCTAGGTCCTGCTGAATAAAATTTGCTGCCGCAAATCCGTAGTCCAGATAAGCAGAGACGGTGTTTGATTTCTCACCAGAGACAATGGTTACTGGAATGGATAATTTGGGAGAGGATTTGGAATTTGTAGTCGTTCCACCTAGGGTTGTCTCTCCAACCAACCCTAGGTGCTGGTGTTTCCTGGCTTATGTGGGCATTGATGCACAAAATGGCCTTTGTGGCCACAATACAGACACAGTCCTGAAGAGCATCTGCGCTGTTTCTCCTGATTAGACAATTTGAGTCTGTCCACCTGCATGGGCTCTTCAGGTGGAACAACTGAAGAAGGCAATACGGGTCTCAGGAACTTGGCTGCCAGTCTTCAAAACCCTCTCTTCCGGTGGACCTTCTGAGCACGTTCCCGGATCCTCATGTCATTGCGGGTTGCCAACCGGATAATGACATCCAGGGTGGATGGGAGGTCACGAGCTGCAAACACATCCTTGATGTGTGGAGACAGTCCTTGCCAGAAAGTAGCTACTAAGGCCTCATTGTTCAAGGCAAATTCCGCTGCCAGGGTACAGTACTGGATAGCATATTCTCCAACGGTTGCCTCCCCTTGACGGAAGGCCAGAAGATAGGAGGCTGTGGAAGACGTCCAACCTGGTTCCTCAAGAACATTGCGGAAAGTCTCTAGGGACAACTGTAAATTTAACGATTCCGTAACCCCACGTTCCCAGAAGGGATTAGCCCATGCCAGAGCTTTGCCAGAAAGGAGGGAGACGATGAAAGCGACCTTGGTTACATCAGAGGGGAACAGATGTGCGTGCAATCTGAAGTGAATCTGGCATTGGTTGATAAAGCCTCTACTTCAGTTTACTGCCTGTAGGAGCTGATCCTGGTGTGCCCAGAGGTCACGCATGTCCGTTTGCATAATCTGGACCGCCGTCTTGGGTTGACCAGCGGGATCCATGGCCTGAGCATACTGTTACGGCTCCTGGGGTATGTGGACCCACTAGGTCGCTCCGCCGTTGCGGAGTAGCAGCTGGCCAAACTACAGTCAATGAAAGTCTTTAGACTTTTAACTAGAGTACCTGTATAAAAGTTCTGACAGACACGTAGTGTAGCAGACACTTTGTCGTAGCAGACTCCTTGGCAAAGATTACACTTTGCGAGGCAGATGACACTTGGTATGGCAGATGACACGTGGCAGAGAGGCACAGAGGCACAGAGGATGAACTCGACTCCAACACTAGACTTCGCTGAGGAACAAACACAATTACTGGATACGAGATACTGGAAGCAGGATACGGGAACACTGGGAACAGGATACAACTAAGCGGCCATTTGCTAAACGAACACGGGTAGACACGACAACACTCAGGCACAGGAAGGTGGGCAGGACGAACTTAAGTAGGACAGGAAGAACAGTTATTAGCTAGGGAAGAATATAGTAGTGCTTGCGTTGGTCACCAGAGTGCGCCCAGAGTGCGGGAGCGAGGCACAGACGGGAGCAGTACATGCCGGCGTCCCTGGGGAGGAGCAGGATGCCGGCAACTAGGTAACAGATGCTGGCGGCCGTTAGGAGAAGCCGGATAGCGGCGAACGGCGGCTGCCAGCGCTACAAATTGCAACATATGCTATTTGTTGTGGATTTGACCTCCTATTGAATTCAATGGGAAAAACCCGCAACAAAAGGGCAACATTTCCGTAGCATAAATTGATATCCTGCGGATTTAACCCTTTACCACCACAGCCATTTTTGGGATTTTCACTTTTGTTTTTTTCTCTCCAACTTCCAAAAGCCATAGATTTTTTATTTTTCCATCAATATTGCCGTATAAGGGCTTGTTTTTCATGAAACGAGAGGTAGATTTTCACAGCACCATTTATTGTACCATATAATGTAGTGGGAAACTGGAAAAAAAAAGAATTTGTGGGGTAGAATAGAAAAAAAACAGCGATTCCTCAATCTTAGGGGGGGGGGGGCTTCTTATTACGGCGTTCAGCATGCGGTAAAAACGGCATGTTAACATTATTCTGCGGGTCAATATGAGTATGGTAATACCAAGTATATATAGTTTTTTATGTTTTACTACATTTACAAGGAAAAAAAGAATTGTTAAAGAAAAACTGATTGTTAAAAATAAAATTTGAGTTTTGTCGTCACATTCTGAAAAACATTACTTTTTTATTTTTCCATAGATTGAGCAGTATGATGTCTTATGTTTTGCAGGGCGAGCTGTAGTTTCCATTGGTACCATTTCGGGGTACATGAGACTTTTTGATCACTTTTTATTCCATTTTTGTGGGAGATGAAGTTACAAAAAACAGAGATTCTGGTGTTTAATTTTTAATTTTTTACGGCGTTCACTGTGCGGTCTATATAAAAATATATTGTAATAGTTTAGACTTTTACGGACGCGTCGATACAAGTTATGTTAATTCATTATTTTTTTTACATGAGGGAAAATTGGAAAAGTTTTTATTAAAAAAAACTTCATTTTACTGTTTTCTACATGTCCCCCCAGGGGATTTGAACCAGCGATCATATCGCATGATATACCGCAACACTAATGTATTGCAGTATATCGTGATACTGACAGAGGCAAGGCTTCATAGGAACACAAAGATGACAGACTTTCATCAGGCCTCCAGGCTGCCATGCCAACCAACAACACACCTCGATCGCGGTGCGGGCCGTTGGAATGTTACAGGGGGCCACCCCCCCCCCTGTTTGTAGGCTTTTAAATGCTGCGGTCGCAATTGACACGGAATTTAACAGGTTAAACGAGTGGAATCACGTTCTGAAGTCTCGGCTGTAACACACAGCTGACATGCTCGTTCTATGGAGCCCGTGAGCCAGCTCCATATTCCCCCACCCGACGTGCACTGCATATACTCGGCTGATGTCGGGAAGGGGTTAAATACCGCACCGCATTTTCACAGCAGATTTGTTCAAATCTCATCCACTTTGCTGCTACTCTAAATGCAGCAGATTTCAGCGTTTATTCTACGTGGTAACCCAGCCTAAGAGAAGATATAACTTCCACTCCGTTTTGAGGACAGTTCAGGATTTGGGCTGCCTTTTGAGTTTTATGAGCTCCCAGCTGTGAGGGTTCCTTTCACTCCTTGGCACAGAATCCCGTACATGCACAGCCTAAAAAGGCAGCCATTCGCGCTATTCGCCATGCATGTATGTGATTGTGATCATGCAGGCACAGAAGCTGTGCCTGCCCGATCACCCGTGAGCCCGTCTGTGAAGGAAACCTCCAATACCTGCCGTTTAATCCCTTAAATGTCGCGGTCAATAGTTACTGCGGCATTTAAGTGGTTTGACAGAGGGATGGAGCTCCCTCTGCCATCGATCGGCGGCCCGCAAATGCGACAGCTGACCGCCGACAGGTTGACATGGCAGCCGAGGGCCTAAGAAGCGCCCCAAGGCCTGCCCTGGCTATATGCCTATTGGGCCGTGCCAGAGGCATGGCCTATTAGATTGCCAGTCAGTTTTACACTGACAAGCATTAATGCTTTGGTATACTGAGTATACCAAAGCACAGGGACGTAGGCTCATGGGCCCTGGGGCAAGAATACAGCTTGGGCCCTCTAACCCCTCCCCAACACCACCAGACCTCTCCCCTGCCGCCTTGCGCAACAGCCAACATAGCTGCCCCCACAGTATAATGTCCCCACACAGTATAATGCTCCCCATAGCTGCCCCCACACAGTATAATGCCCCCCCAAAGCTGCCCCCACAGTATAATGCCCCTCATGGCTGCCCCCACAGTATAATGCCAGCCATAGCTGCCCCCAGAGTATAATGCCCCCCCATAACTGCCCCCACAGTATAATGCCACCCATAACTGCCCCCACAGTATATTGCCCCCTTAGCTACCTCCACAGGATAATTCCACCCATAGCTGCACCCAGAGTCTAATGCCCCCCATAGCTGCCCCTACAGTAAAATGCCACCCATAGCTAACCCCACAGTATAATGCCACCTATAGATGTTTTTAATTTGTTTATGTTTGTCTGAATTTTTCCTTTGTTTGTCTTTTGTTGTAAGTAAAAAAAAGAATAAATAAAAGAACTTTAAAAAAAATCAAAGAAGATCGCACAGTGAAGTCCCCTAGTGGGACAAACAAAAGAATTAGAACAGTTGAATAAAGTTTAATAAAAAATAAATAAAAAAAAGATTACAGTAAAAATGAAAATAAAACCTAGAAGTGTAAAAAAAAACAAAAAAACATACACATATATGGTATCACTGCGATCGTAACGACCTGAATAACAAAGCTAACACCTTAACTAAACCGCCAGGTGAACACCGTACAATAAAACACACGAAAACTTCCCACCAAAAAATAAAATCAAAGTTAATCAAGAAGTACAATGTTCCCAAAATGATACCAATAAAAACTACATCTCGTCCTGCAAAAAACAAGTCCACATATGGCTACATCGATGGACAAAATAAAAAGTGGCGCTCTTGGAAAGCGGCGATGCAAAAACAAATAATTTTTGTTTAAAAGTATTTTAATTGTGCAAAAGTAGTAAAACATAAAAAACGTATACATATTTGGTATGACCGTAATCGTACCGACCCATAGAATAAAGTTAACATGTTATTTACACCACATAGTGAACGGCGTCAATTTGAAACACGAAAAATAATGCTGGAATAAATGGTTTTTTTTACAATTCCTTCCCTAAAAAATTAATAAAAAATTACCAATATAATATATATACCCGAAAATTGTGCAATTAAAAAACACAACTCATCCCACAAAAAACAAGCCCTCATATAGCTAGGTTGACATAAAACAAGAAAATATATGAGTCTTGGAAGGGAAGAGAAGAGAATACGAAAAATAATATTTGGTCATTAAGGCCAAAATAGGCCTGTCCTTAAGGGGTTAAGGCTTTAAGAATCTAGTCACGCAGGGCTCCCAGTGTGGTAAAGAAAGGTATTGCCAGCCTGTGGGAGTGAAGAATTCTGATAAGAGCAATTGTTTGTTTTGATGTGCTGGACAGTATGCCTTTCACCCTGATAGCTAGGGAAGCTATATGTTTAGTTAGAGGCTGGACGGCCTAGGTTGTATTTTGCACTGTGTTGTAAAACTGCTTTGCCGGTATGAAGATAATAAAGCTGGATTCGGCCAGTTTTAAACCTAATCCGTTGTGTTGGAGTGTACATTTTCTACTGTGCCAAACATCTTCACATGACGTTTGTGCCCTATGTTTATTGTGTACGTCTGGAATGCACCCCACGTACACGATAAACGTATCCATAGAACTCCATTAGCCTGATGAGACCAAGAGAGTGTCCTTTTGGCCTCCGCCAGGCTGATAAACATGAATATACCTTTTTTGGAGGTTTATACCTCGGAAAAAGCATTAAGTAGCGCTTGGCCCGGGGATTCCGGAGCTGGGAAAAACCCTAATGTCACTGTCATTATATAGATAGTGACATTAGGGGCTCCTCCAGGAGAAGAATCCAAGGGCAGAGCGTTGCTGACACTCTGGCCAGGGACTCTGGCAATACAAAGCCCCTAACGTCACTGTCCATATATGGAAAAAATGACAAAAGGTTAAACACACACTCCACACTTCACCAGACTGAAATAGAAAAAAATATAATGGTTATACCAAATAAAATGTGCAAGCCACTACACCCCCAATACCTGTGGGACCTCAGTACTCACAGACCATCTAGAAAAAAATGGCAGCATCAAGGCAGGTGTATGCAAAAGAGTATCCTTCTTTTATTATTCACATCATAGAAAAAGCAACGTTTCGCACAGGAGTCTTTATCAAGCCTATACTAACAGTGTTTCACATTCCTTATATAATAAATCCATTTCTCTAAACATGAATGGGAACCACCTGCCACTAATTACATCCATAAAAATCTCATCCAGACGCTGCATAAAATTTCCGACCAGACATTTTGTCCTACGGTGCGTATTTCTCGTACTGCAGCATGTCAATTCCTGCTGCAGAAAGTGGACAGAATTGCTGCGTTTTTTTCAGAGGAGAAGTCACCATCTCCCAACATTGAGAAAAACGCAGCAAAATACGCACCATTTTCTGCAGCAAAAATGCAGGAAATGGTGATTTATTTTTTTCTGCAGCAATTCCGCAGAAACTAGCCGAAATTTTGCTGCACATGGCTTTGTGATATATTTGATTGTGTGCCCTTGCAGTATGATCTATGTTGGGAGGACAACAACAGAAGTGTAATACCCATGGCCGCGGGCCATCAGGTTTACTCGCCTCCTGACGTCCGCAGCCATGGATAAGTGAGCGCTGACCCGTATCTCCTCCTCAGGAGACGCCGGCGCTCACTATCGCTTCACTCTGCTGTGTCTCATAGGGTGCGCACGCTCGTGCCCACACTTAAAGGGCCAGCGCATGCACCTGACTTAAAGAACCAAATGTGCCCATGAGCACCCTGGACTATAAGAAGGGCCCTGTCCCTTCCTGCATTGCATGAGCATTGTTGTCGTTTACCTATGTTCGTCTCTGCAAATGGTCCCTTTAGTGTCTCCTAGTTCCCAGTGTTCCTGTTCCTGCTACCTATATCCTGTTTCCCGTGCTATCCTGGATCAAGTGTCTATTAGAGTTGGAGTCGAGTTGTGCTGTGTACTACGCCTTCCTGGTTACACTACGCATGATGTCCGCCTGCTGCCAAGGTCCTAACCAAGCCTGTCTTCGCTACTGTCAGAGGTTACCACAGGTACACCTATCCGAACTCTTGACTTTGACTTGTACCCTGTTGGCCAGCTGCTATACCGTCAAGGCGGTACGACCCAGTGGGTTACACGCAACCAACGTGACAGTACGCTCAGGCCATGGACCCTGCTGGTCAATCAAAGACCATGACGACGTCACAAGTGATGCGGGCGGATATGCTAGACCTCCAGGCTCTACAGGACCAACTCCTCCAGGCATTGAATATTATTGCACATTGGCTGGATGTGCAAGCCGCCGTTCCTCCTACTACACCTCCTGGCAGTACTGACGCTCCAACTACATCTCCTGGCAGTGCTGATCCCCAATTTTCTCTGCCGCTACCTCATCGCTATGATGGAGACGTGAAGACCTGCAGGGGATTTTTGAATCAGTGCCAGATCCACTTCAGTCTGTATGCAAGGGCATTTTCTACTGATGGCGCAAGGGTCACTTTCATCATCTCTCTCCTCACTGGCAGGGCCCTAGCATGGACAAACCCTATCTGGGAGAGACAGGGGTTCCTATGGACATTTTGCATGGTGTTTGAGGAGCCTGGACGAGTCTCGTCGTCAGCTGCCTCCTTGCTGAATCTTCGCCAGGGAGACACTTCCGTGGGCAAGTACGCCCCCTGGCAGGAGAATTGTTGTGGAACAATGAGGCCTTGGTGGCTACGTTCTGGCAGGGACTGTCTCCTGAGATTAAGGACGAGATTGCCACCCGAGACCTGCCATCTACCCTGGATGACCTTATCCTTCTGGCCGCCCAGATTGACATAAGGATCCGAGAACGGTTACAAGAGGCCCGTTGGGAGGGAGGACCCCCTAGCCCGGCTCCTACTTTGCAGCAACGCCTGCTGTCCTCATCAGCTGTAACTCCAAAGGCGTCTTTGTGGATGGACCATTTCAAGCTGTTTACCCAGGAGAGACAACGCAGACGCACTTCGGGACTCAGTCTGTATTGCGGCCTGGGAGGCCGTCTTGTACGTCTGTGCCCCCAAAAGCCCCAGAGCCTAGGGTTGGTTGGTGAGACAACCCTGGGTGAAGAAGGACTTTCTTCTATATTGTCCATTCCCGTGACCATAGTGTCCGGCGAAAAAACGCACTGGGTCACTGCTTATCTGGACTCTGGATCCGCAGCTAACTTCATTCAGAGAGACCTGGTGGATCTTCTCCAGTTGCCCACAACCCCTCTGTAGAGGTCTTTGATTGTTGCATCGGTGAATGGACTACCTCTGCCAGACCCGGTTGTAGCTGTGACCAAGCCACTGAAACTCCAAGTGGGAGCCCTTCATTCCGAGCTCATCTCATTTTTTTTTCCCGTCTAAGGCCGTCAACCCTGTGCTGCTGGGCCTGCCCTGACTCCGACTACATGCTCCAGTCCTGGACTGGAATTCTGGAGAGGTCCTCCAGTGGGGTCCCGAGTGTCTCAACCGCTGCCTGGTACAGATTCATCCGGCCCAGCCTCCTCTGCCTCAGTCCTTGGCAGCATTGCCTTGTCATTATTCTACATTCTCGGATGTCTTCAGCAGGAAAGAGGCAGATACGCTGCCCCCATACTGGGCATATGACTGTCCTATCGAGCTGAATCCTGATGCATCCCGTCCCCGTGGTAGGGTATATCCTCTCTCCTTGCCAGTCCATGTCCGCCTGTATTGAGAAGAATCTGGAGAGGGGCTTCGTACGTAAGTCCTCCTCCCGGCAGGAGCCTGGTTCTTCTTCGTCAAGAAAAAGGATGGTTCCCTGCTTCCCTGCATCGACTACCGAGGTCTCAACCAGATCATGGTAAAAATAGATACCCGTTGCCCAGTGGCGTAACTACCACTATAGCAGCCGTAGCAGCTGCTACAGGGCCCGCGGCATTAGGGGGCCCGTGTCGCCCACCGGCATGGGCCCCCACCATGGCCGGAGGCTCCGCTAGCAGCCGCTATGGCTGCTACAGCGGGACGCCACTTAACACTATGGCAGAGAAGGGAGTTATCTCCCCGCTCTGCCATTAAACAAAAGACATGTATCCCCTATCCACAGGATAGGGGATACATGTGTGATCGCTGGCAGCGATAGGGAGAACGGGGGACTGAAAGTCCCCTGAAGTTCTCCATCACAAACCTCGGACTTCCGGGGTCTGTGTCGGCAGCTCCGTAGAAATGAATGGAGTGCCGGTCGCGCTTGTGCGCATGCGTGACCAGCGCTCCTTTCATTTTTATTGAGCTGCGCAGACGCCGGAAGTCAGAGGTTAGTCATGGAGAACGCGTTAGCGCCATACAGCCCCCTCTGCAGATAACGCCATACAGCCCCCCTGTAGAGAACGCCATACAGCCCCCCTGTAGAGAACGCCATACAGCCCCCCTGTAGATAACGCCAGACAGCCCCCCTGTAGATAACGCCAGACAGCCCCCCCTGTAGAGAACGCCAGACTGCCCCCTGTAGAGAACGCCATACAGCCCCCCTGTAGAGAACGCCATACAGCCCCCCCTTGTAGAGAACGCCATACAGCCCCCTCTGTAGATAACGCCATACAGCCCCCTTTGTAGATATCTACAGGAGGGGCTGCAAAAAAGGCACTATCTACAAGGGGGGGGGTTGTATGACACCCAGGGGAGGGGGGGCCCCAGTCAAAAGTTTGCTATGGGGCCCAGTCTTTCCTAGTTACACCCCTGCAGTTGCCATTGATTTATGAACTGTTTGATCATATACGAGGAAAAAAATTTCTACGCTAGACCTGCGGGGGCTTATAACCTAATCTGGATTCGCTGGGGTGACGAATGGAAGACGGCATTTAACACCCGTGGCGGACATCATGAATACCTAGTAATGACCTTCGGCCTCTATAATGCTCCCACGGTCTTCCAGGAGTTCGTTAATGACATCTTCCGTGACCTCCTCTATGTTTGTGTTGTGGTCTATCTTGATGACATCTTGATTTTTTCTCCAGATTCGATGACTCATCAGAGACATGTCCGTCAAGTTTTGCTGCGATTAAGGGAGAATCGCCTGTACGCCAAGTTGGAGAAGTACGTGTTTGAAAGAAATTCTCTACCCTTCCTGGGCTACATCATCTCAGATCAAGGTCTCAAGATGGATCCTGAGAAGGTAAAGGCCGTCCTGGAATGGCAACGTTCTCAAGGCTTTAGGTCCATACAGTGTTTCCTGGTATTCGCCAATTTCTACGGACAGTTCATTCCAAACTTTTCCTCACTGACATCTCCTATCTCTACCCTCACCAAAAATGAAAACCAAGGTGTGGACTTCAGAAGCGGAATCCGCATTTAATAACCTGAAGAGTGCCTTCACGTCAGCCTCTGTCCTCCATCATCCAGATGTATCTCGACAGTTTTCGTTGGAGGTGGACGCCTCCTCTGTTGGTGCCAGTGCACTTCTGCTCCAGAGAGGTTCCAAGGGCAAGGCAGTGGTATGTGGCTATTACTCTAAAATCTTCTCTTCCGCAGAACGCAACTACTCGATTGGGGATCGGGAGTTACTGGCCATCAAATTGGCCCTGGATGAGTGGAGGCAACTACTAGAGGACACAGTTCATCCCATCCTGATATTCACTGACCACAAGAATCTCACCTATCTCCAGACGGCCCAACGGCTGAACCCTCTTCAGACCAGGTGGTCGCTGTTCTTTGCTCGGTTCCAGTTTGAGATCCACTACCGTCTGGCTGACAAGAATGTGAGGGCCGATACCTTATCCAGGTCATTCGAGACCGAGGACACAATGGAGTCTCCACAAAATATTATTGATCCATCTTGAATTGTCTCTGTCAACCCTCTGCAAGTTAGAGACATCCCTCCTGGGAGGACATTTGTGTGCCTGGCAAAAAGAGGGAGAATCCTCCGCTGGGGACACAGCTGCAGACTGGCAGGTCACGCGGGTACCCGTAAGACCCGAGACCTCATTGCACGTCATTTCTGGTAGCCAACGCTGCCCAAAGACATCATGGACTTTGTTTAATCCTGCTTAGTGTGCGCCTCTAACAAGGTTGCTCACTCCAAACCTGCTGGCCTACTCCAGCCGCTACATGTGCCTGATGCTCCCTGACAGCATATAGCAATGGACTTTATTACTGATCTGACTCCCTCTGCGGGATGCAGTACGGTCTGGGTGGTGGTGGACTGATTTTCGAAGATGGCTCACTTCGTTCCACTGACCGGTCTACCTTCTGCTGCTTGACTGGCTAACCTCTTCATCCAACACATTGTCCACCTTCACGGCTTGCCTCGGCATATCATGTCTGATCGGAGGGTTCAGTTCACTTCAAGGTGATGGAGAGCACTCTGTAAACTTCTCAATGTAAAGTTAAAAAACTTTTCCTCAGCCTACCATCCCCAGTCCAATGGTCAAGTCGAGAGGATCAATCAGATCATGGAGAACTAACTACGACACTTCATTTCCAAGCAGCATGATGACTGGGTGCAGCTTCTTCCTTGGGCCGAGTTCTTGTACAATAATCATACAAGCGAGTCCACAAAACTACACCGTTCTTCATTGTCTACGTCCAACACCCAAGAATTCTTCTCAGGTATCCGTTATGTTTGAGGTGCCGGCAGCTGACCTGCTTTTAGGGACTTCTTGCAGATCTGGCAGCAGACCCGATCCTCCATTCTGCTGGCTGTCGACCGCATGAAACGTAAGGAAGACACAAGGAGAAGATAACCTGCCCAGTTTCTTCCAGGTACCAAGGTCTGGCTGTCCTCCAGAAATATCCGGCTGAGGGTGCCATCATGCAAGTTGGCTTCCAGGTTCCTCGGACCCTTCGAGATCTTGCAACAGACCAACCCTGTCTCCTACAAGCTTCGGTTGCCTCCTACCCTCAAGATCCCCAACTCCTTCCATGTCTCCCTTCTGAAGCCTGTGGTCCTGAACCGCTACTCCAAGATTTCTAGTTCTGCAGTGGCTCCCAGCGGTTTATCAGATTAATTTGCAGTTAAGGAGATCCTGGACACCAAGAGAGTGTGTGGAAGAACCTTTTATTTGGTCGATTGGAGGGGATTTGGTCCTGAAGAGAGGTCCTGGGAGCCAGAGGAAAACCCCAATGCTCCTACCTCCTGAAGAAGTTTCTCTCTCGCTCTGGTCCCAAGAGGACGGGGCGTAAGCGGGGGGATACTCTAATACCCATGGCCGCGGGTCATCAGGTTTACTCACCTCCTGACGAACTGAACTGGAACCTTAAAAAAATAAATTAGGCAATACTTCACTTCTTACATTATACTGATAATGAGCATTGCCCACCTTGAGATGACCCCAGTTTTGACCGTTTGTATAAACGGAGACCCCTATAAGACCATTTCACTGCCAGGTTTTCCCAAGCATACACCCCAAGAAGTGTATTTCTATTGATGAGTCTTGGTAGATTTTAAAGGGAGGCTTCAATTCCGCCAGTACCTGCCGAGTAAGAGGGCAAGGTATGGTGTGAAGATGTATAAGCTGTGCGAGAGTGCATCAGGGTATACCTACAAATTTAGGATATATGAAGGAAGGACAGCAGTATTCAGCCCCCAGAATACCCCCCTTACTTGCAGTTAATGCAAAAATTGTGTGGGATTTGGTGCACCCACTGCTGGACCAGGGTTACCACCTCTACCTGGATAATTTTTATACCATCATCCCGCTCTTCAAGTGCCTCACTTCCAGAAGTACTGCGGCATGCGGCACTGCTAGAAGAAATCTGAGAGGCCTCCCTAAGACTCTGCTTGGGCAAACACTCAGAAGGGGTGAGAGCAGGGCACATTCTAGCAGCAACATATTGTGTGTCAAGTACAAGGACAAGAGAGATGTCTTTTTATTGACAACAATACATGCCCACACCAGTACCCTGTACGAGGTACCAGTACAGAGACCCCCAAACCAGAATGCATCCTGGACTACAATAGGTACATGGGAGGGGTGGACTTGTCATATCAAGTCCTGAAGCCCTACAGCGCCATGCGGTGTGGTATAAGAAGCTGGCCGTGCACATCATTATCAAGAACCTAATCTTTAAGGACCAAGAAGAGGGCACCCAGTACTTCTGGAGGCGAGGCCACAGGCATCGTACCAGGGCAACACTTTCCAGAAGATGTTCCCCAAACTGGCAAGAAGGGAAAAAGTCAAAAGAGGTGCCAAGTATGCTATAAGAGGGGGATAAGGGAGGACACAATATATCAATGTGACACGTGTCCCGAAAAACCAGAGCTCTGTATGAAAGTGTTTTAAAATTTATCATAGATCCCTTAGATTTTTCATCTACCCTGACGCACTCCGCACAGCTTATCCCCCTCATCTTCCCTTTCTGAGCCCTGCTGTGTGCCCAGGCAGCAGATAACAGCCACATGTAGGGTATTGCCGTACCCAGGAGAACCTACATTACAGTTTATGGGGTGTATAACTCTGGTGGCGCATGCTGGGCACAATATATTGGACACTGAAATGGCATAGATATATAGAAAATTGCAAATCTCACACTGCACCATCTGCTGTGCATTATCTTTTATACAATATCTGTGGGGTCAAAATGCTCACTACACCTCTAGATGAATGTCTTAAAAGGTGTAGTTTTTAAAATGGGGTCACTTCTCGGGGGTTTCAACTTTACTGGTACCTCAGGGGCTTCTGCATACATGACTTAGCACCAGAAAAGCTCCAGTAGGCCAAATGGTGGTCCTTTCTTTCTGAGCCCTCCCATGGGCCCAAACTGCAGTTTATCACCACAAATGGGGTATTGCCACACTCAGAAGAAATTGGGAAACAAAATGGGGTATTTTGTTCCCTGTGAAAATAAGAAATTTTGATCAAAAATGACATCTTATTGGGAAATTTTTTTTTTTTTTAATTTCACAGCCTAATTCAAATACATGCTGTGAAAAAACTGTGCGGTCCAAATGGTCACAGCAACCATAAATGAATTCCTTGAGGGGTGTAGTTTCCAAAATGGGGTCACTTCTGGTGGGTTTCCATTGCTTTGATACCTCTGGGGCTCTGCAAATGCGACATGGCACCCGAAAACCAATCCAGCAAAATCTGGACTCCAACAAACACATAGCGCTCCTTTTGCCGTTTGGGCCCATGGGAGGGCTCAGAAGGAGTTTATCACCACAAATGGGGTATTGCCGCACTCAGGACAAATTGGGGAACAAAATGGGGTATTTTATTTCTTGAGAAAATAAGAAATTTCATGAAAAATTACATCTTATTGGAAAACATTTCATTTTTTACATTTCACAGAACAATTCAAATACGTGCTGTGAAAAAACTGTGTGGTCAAAATGGTAACAACAACCATAAATTAATTCCTTGAAGGGTGTATTTTCCAAAATGGGGTCACTTTTGGGGGATTCCTACTGTTTTGGCACCTCAACACCTCTTCAAACCCGGCATGCTGCCTAAAATGTATTCTAATAAAAAAAGAGGCCCCAAAATGCACTAGGTGCTTCTTTGCTTCTGGGGCTTGTGTTTTAGTCCACGAGCACACTAGAGCCACATGTGGGACATTTATAAAATTAGTAGTGTTTCTCTGGGAAAACCTTCTGTGTTACAGAAAAAAATGGAATAAAATTGAAATTCAGCAAGAAAAATGAAATTTGCAAATTTCACCTACACTTTGCTTTAATTCCTGTAAAATTTCTAAAGGGTTAAAAAACTTTATAAATGCTGTTTTGAATACTTTGAGGGGTCTAGTTTTTAAAATGGGGTGTTTTATGGGGGTTTCTAATACAAAGGCCCCTCAATGCCACTTCAGAACTGAACAGGTACCTTAAAAAAAAGGCTTTTGAAATTTTCTTAAAAATATGAGAAATTGCTGTTTATGTTCTAAGCCTTGTAACGTCCAAGAAAAATAAAAAATGTTCAAAAAAACTATGCCAATCTTAAGTAGACATATGGGAAATGTCAACTAGTAACTATTTTGGGGGGTATAACCATCTGTTTTACAAGCAGATGCATTTAAATTCAGAAAAATGCTTTTTTTTCAAACTTTTCTCTAAATTTTGCAATTTTTCACCAATAAACACTGAATATATCGACCACGTTTTACGACTAGCATGAAGCCCAATGTCTCGTGAGAAAACATTCTCAGAATCGCTTGAATAGGTTTAAGCATTCCGACGTTATTACCACATAAAGTGAAATATGTCAGATTTGAAAAATGGGCTCTGAGCCTTAAGGCCAAAACTAGGCTGCGTCCGTAAGGCGTTAAAGGGCCAGCGTGTGCACCTAAATTAAAGAATCAAATTAGCCCATGAGCACCCTGGACTATAAGAAGAGCCCTGCTCCTTCCTGCATTGGCTGAGCATTGTTGTCGTTTACCTATGTTCATCTCTGCAAATGGTCCCTTTAGTATTTCCTAGTTCCCAGCGTTCCCGTTCCTGCTACCTGTATCCTGTTTCCCGTGCTATCCTGGATCAAGTGTCGTTTAGAGTTGGAGATGAGTCGTGCTGTATGCTACGCCTTCCTGGTTACACCACACCTGGTGTCCTCCTGCTGCGAAGGTCCCATCTGAGCCTGTCTTCGCTTCTGTCAGAGGTTACCACAGGTACACCTATCCGAACTATTAACTTTGACTTGTACCCTGTTGGCCAGCTGCTATACCGTCAAGGTGCTACGGCCCAGTGGGTCCACGCACCCAACGTGACAAGAACTAAGGGATAGAATCAGAAAACACAAAAGTACAATCAGAATAAATTCCATAGAGTTACCATTTCCACAACATTTTGTTGAGCATTCCAACACAATTGGAAAGTTAAGACATAGGTTCATTGACCATGTCCCACCCTTGATAAGAGGATGGGACAGGGAGGCACAGTTAAGTAGAAAGGAAATTAGATGAATTTTCATAGTTGAAGTCCTAAAAGTTGGAATTTGGAATATAACATACATACAATTCTGTAGAGATCTTGAATGGATTCTTGGGCGAACACTCAATGTAGGTAGTGTTGTTTTAAAGACCTTAGATAGGTCCGTAAGTTAGTTTTTAATATTTCTAACATAAGTCTTTTATTCTTCTTTTTTGTAGATATTACAATTTAACACAATTTTGTATGGAAAGAGCACAATCGACCACCGATGAAGTCTGATCTCCACCATGGGAAATCCCATTTTGATTGTTATACTATGTGGATGCCTCTCCATTTTTTTTGTAGTGTCCTTTAATGGAATTTTATTGTATTGTAATGGCAGGAAGGAGGTGAAGGGAAAGTGAGCCCTAATCTACCCACCGCCCTGTCCCTGCCTACTTGCAACGACCCGCCCTAGGCGACGGGGTACAACTGGGCGGCGGTCCCTACGCTGTCTAAGTGCACGGGAGAACAAACAGGGAACACGCAAGGGAAGGGGCAGTAGCCACGGAACGCCGCGAGGAAACGGAGCGGTGAATGAGTAGTCAGGACCAGGATGAAGTGGAGTATACCAAAGTGAGCACGGAGAAGGAAGCAAAGCAGGTTAAGCGGAACTGCAGCAAGGCAGAAGCACGGCAGGAGCAGGCTGGAGCAAGCAGCAGTGAGGCCAGGAATCCAGAAGAATTACAAGCACTGAGGAAGAGAACACGGCAGGTAATAAAGGACAGGGGGCGGAGCTAACTCCGACTGACCAGGCCGCGATAGGCTCTCCCACTCCTGAGCCTGCCACCCTGGTTGGTGGGAGATGGTGTCAGTCGAACAGGTCTGTCCTCAGGTGTGGATTGATTAATCCCAGGAGTATACCTAGACGTAGTACCTGGCAGATCCCTAACAGTACTCCCCCTTTTATGAGGGGCCACCGGACCCTTACTAAGAGGACCCGGTTTAGTAGGGAAGAGAAGGTGGAACCTCCTGATCAATACCTCAGCGTGAACATCACGGGCAGGTACCCAAGTCCTCTCCTCCGGCCCGTATCCTCTCCAATGGACCAGGTACTGGAGGGAGCCCTGGACCATCCTACTGTCCATAATCTTGGCCACCTCGAATTCCACCCCCTCAGGGGTGAGAACGGGAACAGGAGGTTTCCTCGAGGGGGACCAGGACGGGGAGCAGCGTTTAAGGAGGGAGGCATGGAAGACGTCATGTATGCGAAAGGATGGGGGCAGCTCCAGACGGAAGGATACAGGGTTGAGGACTTCAATGATCTTATAAGGTCCAATAAATCGGGGAGCAAACTTCCTGGACGGGAGCTTAAGGCGCAAGTTCCTGGACGACAACCAGACCAAATCCCCGACGACAATCCGGGGGTTAGCAGAACGTCTACTATCCGCCTGAATCTTTTGTGCGCTCTGGGACGCCTCTAGGTTCTTCTGAACCTGGGCCCAGACAGTGCACAGTTCCCGATGAACATCCTCTACCTCAGGATTATTGGAACAACCAGGGGAAACGGAGGAGTACCTTGGGTTAAACCCGAAATTACAGAAAAACGGGGAGACCCCTGACGAGTTACTGACCCGGTTATTGAGGGAAAATTCAGCAAGGGGAAGGAATGAGACCCAATCGAATTGACAGTCAGAGATGAAACACCTTAAATATTGTTCCAGGGATTGGTTAGTCCTTTCCGTTTGGCCATTAGTTTCGGGATGGAAGGCGGAGGAGAAGGACAGATCAATCTCCAACTTTTTACAAAAAGCTCTCCAAAATAAGGAAACAAATTGTACCCCTCTGTCAGAAACGATATTGACTGGGGCCCCATGGAGACGCAGGATGTGTTTCACAAACAAACAAGCTAACGTCTTGGCGTTAGGTAGCTTCTTAAGGGGCACAAAGTGGCACATCTTGCTGAAGCGGTCTACTACCACCCACACCACCGACTTGCCCTGAGATGGAGGCAAATCGGTGATAAAATCCATGGAGATATGGGTCCAAGGTCTCTGGGGAATGGGCAAGGAACGTAGTAGGCCCGCAGGTCGGGACCTAGGGGTTTTGGACCTAGCGCAAACCTCACAAGCGGCGACGTAAGCCCTAACGTCTTTAGGCAACCCAGGCCATCAATAGTTTCTGGTAATGAGGTGTTTGGTGCCCAAGATGCCAGGATGACCAGATAGAGCGGAGTCATGGTTTTCCCTGAGTACCCTTAGCCGGTATTGCAGGGGAACAAACAGTTTGTCCCCAGGGACGTTCCCGGGAGCTGCACCCTGATCAGCCGCGATATCAGAAGCTAAATCAGAATCCGTGGCAGAAACGATTATACCAGGGGGTAAAATACAAGCAGGATCCTTCTCGGAAGGAGGATTGGCCATGAAACTACGTGACAGAGCATCAGCCTTAATATTCTTAGACCCAGCCCTATAGGTAACCAAGAAATTAAATCTGGTAAAGAATAGTGCCCACCGAGCTTGTCTAGGATTAAGCCTCCGGGCCGATTCTAGGAAAACCAGATTCTTGTGATCCGTAAGGACCGTTACCTGGTGTCTGGCCCCCTCCAGGAAGTGCCGCCACTCTTCAAAAGCCCATTTAATGGCTAGAAGTTCGCGGTTGCCAATATCATAGTTACTCTCCGTGGGCGAAAACTTCCTAGAGAAGTAAGCACAGGGGCGGAGATGGGTGAGGGAGCTGGTACCCTGGGACAAGACGGCCCCCACTCCCACCTCGGATGCGTCAACCTCCACAATAAATGGCTCCTCTTGGTTGGGCTGAATCAGCACGGGGGCCGAGATAAAGCACTTCTTGAGGGTTTCAAAGGCCTGGACGGCCTCACGGGGCCAATGGAGGACATCAGCACCCTTGTGAGTAAGGTCCGTAAGAGGCTTAGCGACGACCGAGAAGTTGGCAATAAATCTCCTGTAATAGTTGGCGAACCCTAAAAAACACTGTAACGCCTTAAGGGAGGCAGGTTGGACCCATTCCGCCACAGCCTGAACCTTGGCAGGGTCCATGTGGAATTCATGAGGAGTGAGGATTTGCCCTAAAAATAGTATCTCCTGTACCCCAAAGACACATTTTTCAGTCTTAGCAAACAGATTATTCTCCCGAAGGACCTGGAGCACCTTCCTGACATGCTCCACGTGGGAGGACCAGTCCTTGGAAAACACCAGTATGTCATCAAGGTACACAACAAGAAAATTACCCAGGTAATCTCTCAGGATTTCATTAATAAAATTCTGGAAGACAGCAGGGGCATTACACAACCCAAAGGGCATGACCAGGTATTCGAAATGACCCTCGGGTGTGTTGAACGCAGTTTTCCACTCATCCCCCTCTTTGATGCGGATAAGGTTATATGCCCCCCGTAGATCGAACTTAGAAAACCATTGGGCTCCCTGAACCTGATTGAAAAGATCCGGAATCAAAGGAAGTGGGTACTGGTTCTTTACGGTGACCTTATTCAGGTTACGATAATCAATGCACGGCCTTAGACCACCATCCTTCTTCCCCACGAAGAAGAAGCCAGCACCTACAGGAGAAGTTGAGGGGCGAATGAAACCCTTGGCCAGGCATTCTTGGATATACACCCTCATAGCTTCACGTTCAGGACATGAAAGATTAAATATCCTACCCTTAGGAAGCTTGGCACCAGGCACCAAATCGATGGCGCAATCGTAATGTCTATGGGGGGGCAACACCTCGGAGGCCTCCTTAGAAAACACATCGGCAAAGTCCTGAACAAACTCAGGAAGCGTGTTTACCTCCTCCCGGGGAGAAATAGAGTTAACAGAAAGACATGACATAAGACATTCACTACCCCATTTGGTAAGATCCCCAGTATTCCAATCAAACGTGGGATTATGCAACTGCAACCAGGGAAGACCTAATACCAGATCAGACGATAATCCCTGCATCACCAGTACAGAGCACTGCTCCAAATGCATGGAGCCAACCAGGAGTTCAAAAACAGGAGTATGCTGAGTAAAATAACCATTAGCAAGGGGAGTTGAGTCGATACCTACTACAGGGATAGGATAAGGTAAATCAATAAAAGGCATCTTTAGAGACATAGCAAATTCCACAGACATGATATTAGCAGATGAGCCAGAATCCACGAAAGCACTGCCCGTGGCAGACCGGCCAGCAAACGAGACCTGAAAGGGAAGCAAAATTTTATTGCATTTCACATTAACGGGAAATACCTGTGCGCCCAAGTGACCTCCCCGATGATCACTTAGGCGCGGAAGTTTTCCGGCTTCTTATTCTTGCGCCTGGGACAGGTGTTCAGTAGATGCTTGTCGTCCCCACAGTAGAAGCACAGACCATTCATTCTGCGAAACTCCCTACGTTGTCGAGGGGACATGGAGGCCCCGAGTTGCATAGGTACCTCCGAGTCCTCCGTGGAGGGGCGAGGAGACGGGACCTCGGGGGAATTGCAGAAAAGTCAGAGGGGAGCACATTGAAGCGTTCAAGCTGACGTTCCCTGAGACGTCGGTCAAGTCGTACTGCTAGGGCCATAACCTGGTCAAGGGAGTCAGAAGAGGGGTAGCTAACCAGCAGATCCTTCAGGGCGTCAGATAATCCTAACCTAAACTGGCACCTTAGGGCCGGATCGTTCCACCGAGAAGCTACGCACCACTTTCTAAAATCAGAACAGTATTCCTCAACCGGTCTCCTACCCTGACGTAAGGTCACCAGCTGACTCTCGGCTAAAGCAGTCCTGTCAGTCTCGTCATAAATGAGCCCGAGGGCAGAGAAAAAACGATCAACAGAGGAAAGTTCAGGGGCGTCAGGAGCCAAGGAGAAGGCCCACTCTTGGGGCCCTTCCTGGAGTCGGGATATGATGATACCCACCCGCTGGTTCTCGGAACCTGAGGAGTGGGGTTTTAGGCGGAAATACAGTCTGCAACTCTCCCGGAAGGAGAGAAACGTCTTACGGTCCCCTGAGAACCGGTCAGGTAACTTGAGGTCGGGTTCTAGAGGTGAGGTGAGGGGTACTACTGAGGCAGCGTCACCCTGGTTGACTCTCTGGGCCAGGGCCTGGACCTGTAGGGAGAGGCCCTGCATCTGCTGGGTCAGGGTCTCAAGGGGGTCCATGATAGCGTCAGCGTAGGAGAGATGGTAGACTAGGTAAGGGCTTGTAATTATGTAATGGCAGGAAGGAGTTGAAGGGAAAGTGAGCCCTAATCTACCCACCGCCCTGTCCCTGCCTACTTGCAACGACCCGCCCTAGGCGACGGGGTACAACTGGGTGGCGGTCCCTACGCTGTCTAAGTGCACGGGAGAACAAACAGGGAACACGCAAGGGAAGGGGCAGTAGCCACGGAACGCCGCGAGGAAACGGAGCGGTGAATGAGTAGTCAGGACCAGGATGAAGTGGAGTATACCAAAGTGACCACGGAGAAGGAAGCAAAGCAGGTTAAGCGGAACTGCAGCAAGGCAGAAGCACGGCAGGAGCAGGCTGGAGCAAGCAGCAGTGAGGCCAGGAATCCAGAAGAATTACAAGCACTGAGGAAGAGAACACGGCAGGTAATAAAGGACAGGGGGCGGAGCTAACTCCGACTGACCAGGCCGCGATAGGCTCTCCCACTCCTGAGCCTGCCACCCTGGTTGGTGGGAGATGGTGTCAGTCGAACAGGTCTGGCCTCAGGTGTGGATTGATTAATCCCAGGAGTATACCTAGACGTAGTACCTGGCAGATCCCTAACATGTATATAGCCAGAGGTAGTTCTGTCATTGTGTGATCACTGTTGAATAATATTTACCTGTGTTTCACTGATTCTGTTGGTATTGTTCTGGGGTGTGGACACTATTCAGCATTTAAAATAGGCCAATCAGATACTCTTACTAAAATGGAACAATAATAAAAGGTTTTGGTATATAACAATAGTGGTTAAATCCAGGGTGGTAGGTTTGTGCTGCTGATGGGGTGATGGCCCATTTGGTCACCACCTCCTCATATGGCACCCCTCCAAACAAGTGGTTTGGATCCTAATATAGGGTCTGGTCAACGGGATAGGGGGGTCCTCTCCCAGGGAGATATGCCCTGGTCTTTAACTGGTTGCCGACACAGGACAAGAATACTCATTCTGAGCACCGGGTGCTTGCCGCATTAGGACGAGCATTCACATCCGATACTGAGGTATGCCCTAACAACTGCCTGTGTACAATCTGTACACAGGCTAATAATCCAAGAGAAGAGGCAGCACTCCAATATAGTAGAAAAATCAAAAAGAGTTTATTCACCAAACATGCAGGCATGAATAAACTTTTTTTGATTTTTCTACTATATTGGAGTGCTGCCTCTTCTCTTGGATTATGTTCTGATGTTTACATGAGGTTTTTTGTCACGATTCCTCTGAGAATCCCACCAGTTTCTGGTTCCTGCTACAGTGCAGCTCCTATATCTTGTTTGTTTCTTGTACACAGGCTAATGTACTGGCATAAAGATATATGCCAGTACATTGAAGTGGCTTTGGGTTCCTAGAGCACTGGGCTGACTTTTCATTGGGGTACAAACTGTATTCTGCAGATGATTTGAACCTAAATGGAAGGGGGTCCGCTGTGCTTGGGGATAGAATTCTACCTGGGGTGGCAGAGTATTTATACTAGGGCTGAGGAGGGAGGTCAATGTAGAAAAAAAAGGGGTAGTCAGGTTAGAGAGGAGTCAGACTATATTGGTTGGGGGGAGAAACAGACTGTGGGGAGAGGACTAGACAACAGGATAAGGAGATCCTTTTGTTACAAAACAGCAGTGTAAATAAAAATGCCCAAATAATGTCAAATCACATTTCTAATAATAGTGAAAAACTGAAAGGCAAGTTAAAGTGTATGTTCACAAATGCCAGAAGTCTAGCAAGCAAAATGGGGGAGCTGGAGGCCTTGGTACTGGAAGAAAATATAGATATAGTTGGTGTTGCTGAAACATGGCTAGACTCTTCACATGACTGGGCTGTAAATCTACAGGGTTTTACACTGTTTCGGATAGACAGGACAAACAGAAAAGGTGATGGTGTATGTCTGTATGTGAGAAGTGATATAAAGGCGAGTGTGAAAGAGACAATAGTGGGTGAATACTGTGAGGAGGTTGAAACCTTGTGGGTGGAACTAGAAAGGGAGGTAAACACTGAAAAAAATTACTTTTGTTGTATTCTATAGACCCCCCAATATAACTGAGGAGAGGGAAGGTCAGCTATATAAACCGATGGAGCGGCCTGCACAGGCGGGTACTGTAGTAATAATGGGAGATTTTAATTTCCGGGATATTAATTGGTGTCATGGTTCGGCTTTAACTGCAAAGGGGAGACATTTCCTCAACCTGTTGCAGGAAAATTTTATGGGCCAGTTTGTGGAAGACCCGACTAGAGGTGAAGCTCTGTTGGATCTGGTCATTTCTAATAATGCAGATCTTGTTGGGAATGTCAATGTTCGTGAAAACCTTGGTAACAGTGATCACAATATAGTTAAATTTTACCTATACTGTAAAAAACAAACACAGGCTGGGAGGGCAAAAACATTTAATTATAAGAAAGCCAATTTCCCAAGGATGAGGGCTGCAATTCAGGATATAGACTGGGAAGAACTAATTTTAAATAATGGGACAAATGATAAATGGGAGATTTTCAAATCAACTTTGGGTAATTATAGTGCAAAATTTATTCCTATAGGTAAGTATAAACGACTAAAATTAAATCCCACATGGCTTACACCTTCTGTGAAAGGGGCAATACATGACAAAAAAAGGGCATTTAAAAAATACAAATCTGAGGGTACAGCTGTAGCCTTTGTAAAATATAAAGAGCTCAATAAAATCTGTAAAAATTTAATAAAATTAGCAAAAATACAAAATGAAAGGCAGGTGGCCAAGGATAGTAAAACAAATCCCAAAAAATTCTTCAAGCATATAAATGCAAAAAAGCCAAGGTCTGAACATGTAGGACCCCTTGATAGTGGTAATGGGGAGTTGGTCACAGGGGATCAAGAGAAGGCAGTGTTACTAAATGGGTTCTTTAGCTCTGTATATACAACAGAAGAAAGAGCAGCTGATGTAGCCGGTGCCAGTGCTGTTAATATATCAGTTGATATACTGAATTGGTTGAATGTAGATATGGTCCAAGCTAAATGAAATAAAATAAATGTGCACAAGGCCCTGGGACCAGATGGGAAACACCCTAGAATTCTTAAAGAGCTTAGTTCAGTTATTTCTGTCCCCCTTTTCATAATATTCAGAGATTCACTAGTGACTGGTATAGTGCCAAGGGACTGGCGCAGGGCAAATGTGGTGCCTATTTTCAAAAAGAGCTCTAGGTCTTCCCCGGGTAATTATAGACCAGTAAGCTTAACATCCAAATGTTTGAGGGGCAATTGAGGGACTATATACAGGATTATGTGACAAAAAATAGTATTATAAGTGACAGCCAGCACAGTTTTACTAAGGACAGAAGTTGTTAAACTAACCTGATCTGTCTTTATGAAGAGGTGAACAGAAGCCTAGACAGAGGGGTGCCGCTGTGGATATAGTGTTTTTGGACTTTGCAAAGGCATTTGACACTGTCCCTCATAGACGTCTAATGGGTAAATTAAGGACTATAGGTTTAGAAAATATAGTTTGTAATTGGATTGAGAATTGGCTCAAGGACCGTATCCAGAGAGTTGTGGTAAATGATTCCTACTCTGAATGGTCCCCGGTAATAAGTGGTGTACCCCAGGGTTCAGTGCTGGTCCACTATTATTCAACTTATTTAATAATGATATAGAGGATGGGATTAATAGCACTATTTCTATTTTTGCAGATGACACCCAAGCTATGTAATATAGTTCAGTCTATGGAAGATGTTCGTGAATTGCAAGCGGATTTAAACAAACTAAGTGTTTGGGCATCCAGTTGGCAAATTAAGTTTAATGTAGATAAATGTGAAGTTATGCATCTGGGTACCAACAACCTGCATGCATCATATGTCCTAGGGGGAGCTACACTGGGAGATTCACTTGTTGAGAAGGATCTGGGTGTACTAGTAAATCATAAACTAAATAACAGCATGCAGTGTCAATCAGCTGCTTCGAAGTCCAGCAGGATATTGTTGTGTATTAAAAGAGGCATGGACTCGCGGGACAGGGATGTAATATTGCCACTTTACAAAGCATTAGTGAGGCCTCATCTAGAATATGCAGTTCAGTTCTGGGCTCCAGTTCATAGAAAGGATGCCCTGGAGTTGGAAAAAATACAAAGAAGAGCAACAAAGCTAATACGGGGCATGGAGATTCTAAGTTATGAGGAAAGATGAGGAAAGATTAAAAGAATTAAACCTATTTAGCCTTGAAAAAAGACGACTAAGGGGGGACATGATTAACTTCTATAAATATATTAATGGCACATACAAAAAATATGGTGAAATCCTGTTCCATGTAAAACCCCCTCAAAAAACAAGGGGCACTCCCTCCGTTTGGAGAAAAAAAGGTTCAACCTGCAGAGGCGACAAGCCTTCTTTACTGTGAGAACTGTGAATCTATGGAATAGCCTACCGCAGGAGCTGGTCACAGCAGGGACAGTAGATGACTTTAAAAAAGGGTAGATAATTTCCTAGAACAAAAAAGTATTAGCTCCTATGTGTAGAAATTTTTCCCTTCCTTTTTCCCGTCCCTTCGTTGAACTTGATGGACATGTGTCTCTTTTCAGCCGTACTAACTATGTAACTACTATGAAGTTAAAAACTAAAAATCAATATCCCCCTATGGTATTAAAAAAAAATAGTACAATTAACCCCTTCCCGCTTTGGCCACTTTTGATCTTCTTAACAGAGCCTAATTTTTAAAATCTGACATGTTTCAATTTATGTGGTAATAACTTCGGAATGCTTTCACCTATCCAAGCGATTCTGAGATTGTTTTCTGGTGACAAATTGGACTGTACGTTACTGGCAAAATTTGCTCAATACATTCAGTATTTAATTGTTAAAAACACAAACATTTTGTGAAAAATTGCAAAATTATAATTTTTTTTACAATTTTAGTGCATCTGCTTGTAAGGCAGGCAGTTATACCACACAAAATTGTTGTTAATTAACATCCCCCATATGTCTACTTTAGATTGGCATAGTTTTTTGAATATCATTTTATTTTTCTAGGACGTTACAAGGGTGAAATTTCTCACATTTTCAAGAAAATTTAAAAGGGCTATTTTTTACAGGGGGCAGTTCAGTTGTGAAGTGGCTTTGAGGGGCTTATATATTAGAAACTCTGAATAAGTCACCCCATCTTAAAAATGTCACCCCTCAAAGTATTCAATACAGCATTTAGAAAGTTTCTTAACCCTTTAGACGTTTCACAGGAATTAAAGCAATGTAGAGGTGAGATTTACAAATTTCCTTTTTTTTTTTTGCAGAAATTCTTTTTTTTTTTTTTTTTTTTAACATTCTTTTATTTTTATTTTCGATTCAATCATTATACAGCAAAAACATAAAATATTCTTAAAAAGCATACATGTATAGCAATACAAAATAATAAAATGTTATTATGCATACAAAGTTCCAAAACACAATGCACAGCATTCCTCTGATCCAGCAGAAGAAAAAGTTATATTGTAAACAGAAAACATGAATATTAGAAAGCATTTACATGTCAATACAGAATAAGCAATACTAGCAGTACCGTTGGCACCACGGCGACCAGAACCAAAACCACTGCGCATCTCAGAACACCTGTATATATAGCCTGTGTCAGAGAGAGGATAAAAAATGGAAACAGACCAAGAGAACCCAGAGAACTTCTGACGGATCTGAAAAATCACCCTCCCCCAAGCACAGCAATGTCCCCATCAGTACAGGGCATGCACTCCCTCTGCTCCCAGTTAACGAACTCTTAACTGAAACTGCAGGTAGACCCACCCTCCCCTCCCTATGGAACCTATGCATACAGCAAATAATCATCCGACTCACAGAACTCTCTCCACTCTTGCCAAACCAACCTCACATTCCATGAAGTCATATGATGGGCCTGTGTTGCCTACTCCATTCTCTGCAGATGTAGTATCTCCTGAAACCAGTCAGTAATCGTAGGCACGCTACTGGTCTTCCAAAGACATGGGAAGCAACACACAACTGCTCCAGCGGTGTCAGGTCTCTATGCAGACACAGACTAGTCTTATTATCATTATAGAAGTGTTGTATCCGCATAAAATCCCAACATCTAGTCATTGATCTCTCCATTTCCGGGACCAATACTTCAAAAGACCTAAGACCCTGAGTCGTTAAAACATGGCGACAAGTTAGGGGCCAAGGTCTAGAGGGGTAGGCTAGAAAATTGGGATGCAACCCAGGGGGAAAATCAACATTGTGGGATATCGACACCATCGGACCATCTGAAGGTATCACTATCGCTACACCCCGGAATCGTTTATATGTGAGAACTACTTGTCCTGCTACAAAAGGTAGGAGAGCGCTGTATCTAGCTGTGTAGTACCTCAACCTAAGCCACGGAAGTGCAGTGAGGGGAACCGGTGCCAAAAAGTCCTCCGACCTCACCCATAACCTAGAGTTTGTATGATGGAACCAGTCCAATATTCGAGCACTTACCGCCGCAAAGTAATAGGCCAGACAGTCAGGGAGCCCCAATCCACCACACCGCGTTCTCTTAATAAGAGTAGCTTTCGCAATCCTAGGTGGTTTAGATCACCAAATGAACTTGTTCAAGGCTTTATTTAACAGAAGGAAAAACTGTCTAGGGAGTGTACACGGAACCGTCTGAAATAGATAAATCAACCGAGGCAGGACATTCATTTTTACATCACTTATTCTTCCCAACCAAGAAAAATCCTTGGCATCCTATTTGGCCAAATCAGCTCTAAGGGCTTGGAGAATAAGCAGGAAATTGAGAGAGTAGGAAACCGCAAGATCCACAGGTATCTTTACCCCCAGATACTTCAGAGAGCCAACCTTCCATGAGAAATAATAATTACTACACAACTGCCCAGCTTCAGAAGCCGGTAAAGAGATGTTCATGGCCTCACTCTTACACAAATTCATCTTATAATTACTAAAATAACTATATGTTAGGATGGATTTAATTAGAGACGGCAAAGATAAGTGTGGTTGTGTAATATAGAACAATAAATCGTCCTCAAACGCAGACACCTTAAATTGCATATCCCCTACCTGAATACCCCGTATGTCACTATCCTCACCGCTACCAAGAGATGTTCCATAATCACCGCGAATAACAATGGAGAAAGTGGGCAGCCCCAGAAATTCATTTTTAATCCACAGAAGGTTTTACCAGACAAATGCAACTCAATATTTATTGCCCAGAGTCTGCAGTTTTTAGAAATATCCCACATGTGGCCCTAGTGTGCTAATGGATTAAAACACCGGGCCTCAGAAGCAAAGGAGTACCCAGTGGATCTCGGGGCCTCCTTTTTATTAGAATAGATTTTAGGCACCATGTCAGGTTTAAATAAATATATAGACTCGAAACAGGTGTGTAATAAGGGCTGGGCACTGCAAATAACAAAACGTACCCCCATGTCACATAGGCAGCTCCATAACAAATTCACATACTATGAAGAAACAACCAGAGCTTTTGACGCCAATATATATATAAAATAGTAAATTTTATTAGACAAATAACACGGACAATTTAAAATACAAAAAGATACAACTCTAGTGTGAATTGCGGAGACAATGTCAATAATTATTGCTAACTCAGATATATGGGTGTACATATGAGTAACTAGACAAATGAAAGATCAAGACACATTTAACACCAGTATACCCTCCCTCATAAGAAGAAAATCTCTTTGGAGAAATAGCTGTAAAGTACAGATCTAATAACTAGTAAATACCAGAAGAGGGTATTATCAGAGTAACACTGCTGTCAAAAGAGTCATATGTCAGATCATGAACTCACCCATAGATAGCAACAAAAAGTGTTTAGTAGTGTAAGCTCCGCTACATGAACCCCGACGCGCGTTTCGCCACGTATGCTTCCTCAGGGGGATGTGTAGTTATGTACGTCCTGTCGCTACCCTTTTATATTCCCTAAATGATGTAGTTCGTTGGATGTGCCGCGGCGCATCTCCGCCGATGCAGCCGGAAGCGAGGCATGCCCCACATCCGGCTCCGAGCACGGCAGCACGTGCCCGGATTCCCGACGCGTCATGGGAGTTCCGGGCATGCGCAATGCGCTCATGGAGGCGGAGGGGGGATGCATCGGAGACAGCCGCCGCAGCGGACATGCGCACCACATCACAACAAAGGTTTGTGAGAACATCGGCCAGTGTGTTGTGCAGTGGTTATGTACCCTATCCTCTATCGTCACACTATACTGGGGCTATGTCGGGAAAATTAACCCGGGGAACGCAAAGTCCTGCTATACTCACGCATATGAGAAAAACCTATCTATGGGGATTTTAATTAAATAGAATCTCCCAATTTGTAATCCTCTATGGGAAAATTAGTGTATGATCTAGAGAAAATATATAATAATAATAGTAAGTGCCTACACTGGAAAAATGTGTATGAATGAATGAAAGAAATATTCTATCATAATCAGTGACGATTTAAGAAAGCGCCACAAATGATAAAGTAAAGTGAAAATACCAATAGATATAAAAAGAGTGAAGGCTGGGGATTTTAGAAATGAATAAAAAACTTTTTTTGTGTGCAAAAAAACATTGTGATAAAATGTGAGAAAACATTGCAACAGACAGTTTAAGGGGTACATAGTGACCCAATATATATATAAACACCCCGTACACCCCCAAATAAAGGGGGAGAACGAAATACATTTTAGAAACATAGACACGCGAAAGGAGGATTACAATAATAAACAAAAATTAAATAATGCCCATATGTGATTACCACATCAATTATATACTCAAGATTATATTATATATATATATATATATATATATATATATATATATATACACATTTTTATACAAGTACTCATAGACCAAATATTCTCAAAATGATACCTAGTATGTACCAAACCCCAAGACATCACATTCCATAGTCAAATATACCATTTAAACATAGCCCAATTATGACAAATATACTTTTTATTATTAAAACACAAAGAATCCAGTTGCTGTGTATAATACAAAAATTCTCTGCATTTCAAGCCGATCCCGGGAAAGATCATATAGGGTGCTTGATGTATCGCACATAGAACCTAATAGAAAGGACATTTAAAACACATAATTAGTACACAAGATATTAAAAAAAAAAAGAACGGTAGAGATTGTGGGATCAGAATTATAGAAAAGGAACAAAACTGAGATTCTCATTCAATCCCTGTGGTTTCATAGATCCCAACATGACTATCCACTTACATTCTTTCTGTGCTAAAAACCTCTTCACATTACCCCCTCTGATGCCACCGTGAACTCTATCGATACCTCTAACTGAGAAAGTTCTGGGATTGCAGCCGTGATGTACCTGTTAGGGATCTGCCAGGTAATACGTCTAGGTATACTCCTGGGATTAATCAATCCACACCTGAGGCCAGACCTGTTCGACTGACACCATCTCCCACCAACCAGGGTGGCAGGCTCAGGAGTGGGAGAGCCTATCGCGGCCTGGTCTGTCGGAGTTAGCTCCGCCCCCTGTCCTTTATTACCTGCCCTGTTCTCTTCCTCAGTGCTTGTAATTCTTCTGGATTCCTGGCCTCACTGCTGCTTGCTCCAGCCTGCTTCTGCCGTGCTTCTGCCTTGCTGCAGTTCCGCTTGACCTGCTTTGCTTTGCCCCTGGCTTGCTTCTGTCTCCGTGCCCGCTTTGGTGTACTCACTTCGTCCTGGTCCTGACTGTTCGTTCGCCGCTCCGTTTCCTCGTGGCGTTCCGTGGCTACTGCCCCTTCCCTTGCGTGTTCCCTGTTTGTTTTCCCGTGCACTTAGACAGCGTAGGGACCGCCGCCCAGTTGTACCCCGTCGCCTAGGGCGGGTCGTTGCAAGTAGGCAGGGACAGGGTGGTGGGTATAATTAGGGCTCACTTTCCCATCACCTCCTTCCTGCCATTACAGTACCTTAAAATGTCTAGGTATAGTTTTTAATTGTGTCAAATCATCCACCTCACTGGCCCCCAAAATATCTCGTACGTGTTCTCTCGTACGGATTCTCAACTCACGAGAGGTCAGTCCTATGTATATCTTTGAGCAGCCACATGTGGCATAATATACCACATGTGTCGTGCTACATGAGATATATTCACGAATGTCAAACTGTCGTACTCCGTCCGCTGAGGAAAAATTAGTGGCCCGACAAATTAGGGCTCACTTTCCCATCACCTCCTTCCTGCCATTACATAATTACAAGCCCTTACCTAGTCTACCATTTCTCCTACGCTGACGCTATCATGGACCCCCTTGAGACCCTGACCCAGCAGATGCAGGGCCTCTCCCTACAGGTCCGGCCCTGGCCCAAAGGGTCAACCAGGGTGACGCTGCTTTAGTAGTACCCCTCACCTCACCTCTAGAACCCGACCTCAAGTTACCTGACCGGTTCTCAGGGGACCGTAAGACGTTTCTCTCCTTCCGGGAGAGTTGCAGACTGTATTAAAGCCCCACTCCTCAGGTTCCGAGAACCAGCGGGTGGGTATCATCATATCACGACTCCAGGAAGGGCCCCAAGAGTGGGCCTTCTCCTTGGCTCCTGACGCCCCTGAACTTTCCTCTGTTGATCGTTTTTTCTCTGCCCTCGGACTCATTTACGACGAGACTGACAGGACTGCTTTACCAGGTTATGGCCCTAGCAGTACGACTTGACCGACATCTCAGGGAACGTCAGCTAGAACGCTTCAATGTGCTCCCCTCTGACTTTTCTGCGATCCCCCCCGAGGTCCCGTCTCCTCGCCCCTCCACGGAGGACTCGGAGGTACCTATGCAAGTCGGGGCCTCCATGTCCCCTCGACAACGTAGGGAGTTTCGCAGAATGAATGGTCTCTGCTTCTACTGTGGGGACGACAAGCATCTACTGAACACCTGTCCCAGGCGCAAGAATAAGAAGCCGGAAAACTTCCGCGCCTAAGTGATCATCGGGGAGGTCACTTGGGCGCACAGGTATTTCCCATTAATGTGAAACGCAATAAAATTTTGCTTCCCTTTCAGGTCTCGTTTGCTGGCCGGTCTGCCACGGGCAGTGCTTTCGTGGATTCTGGCTCATCTGCTAATATCATGTCTGTGGAATTTGCTATGTCTCTAAAGATGCCTTGTATTGATTTACCTTATCCTATCCCTGTAGTAGGTATCGACTCAACTCCCCTTGCTAATGGTTATTTTACTCAGCATACTCCTGTTTTTGAACTCCTGGTTGGCTCCATGCATTTGGAGCAGTGCTCTGTACTGGTGATGCAGGGATTATCGTCTGATCTGGTATTAGGTCTTCCCTGGTTGCAGTTGCATAATCCCACGTTTGATTGGAATACTGGGGATCTCACCAAATGGGGTAGTGAATGTCTTATGTCATGTCTTTCGGTTAACTCTATTTCTCCCCGGGAGGAGGTAAACACGCTTCCTGAGTTTGTTCAGGACTTCGCCGATGTGTTTTCTAAGGAGGCCTCCGAGGTGTTGCCCCCCCATAGAGATTACGATTGCGCTATCGATTTGGTGCCTGGTGCCAAGCTTCCTAAGGGTAGGATATTTAATCTTTCATGTCCTGAACGTGAAGCTATGAGGGTGTATATCCAAGAATGCCTGGCCAAGGGTTTCATTCGCCCCTCGACTTCTCCTGTAGGTGCTGGCTTCTTCTTCGTGGGGAAGAAGGATGGTGGTCTTAGGCCGTGCATTGATTATCGTAACCTGAATAAGGTCACCGTAAGGAACCAGTACCCACTTCCTTTGATTCCGGATCTTTTTAATCAGGTTCAGGGAGCCCAATGGTTTTCTAAGTTCGATCTACGGGGGGCATATAACCTTATCCGCATCAAAGAGGGGGATGAGTGGAAAACTGCGTTCAACACACCCGAGGGTCATTTCGAATACCTGGTCATGCCCTTTGGGTTGTGTAATGCCCCTGCTGTCTTCCAGAATTTTATTAATGAAATCCTGAGAGAGTACCTGGGTAATTTTCTTGTTGTGTACCTTGATGACATACTGGTGTTTTCCAAGGACTGGTCCTCCCACGTGGAGCATGTCAGGAAGGTGCTCCAGGTCCTTCGGGAGAATAATCTGTTTGCTAAGACTGAAAAATGTGTCTTTGGGGTATAGGAGATACCATTTTTAGGGCAAATCCTCACTCCTCATGAATTCCGCATGGACCCTGCCAAGGTTCAAGCTGTGGCGGAATGGGTCCAACCTGCCTCCCTTAAGGCGTTACAGTGTTTTTTAGGGTTCGCCAACTATTACAGGAGATTTATTGCCAACTTCTCGGTCGTCGCTAAGCCTCTTACGGACCTTACCCGCAAGGGTGCTGATGTCCTCCATTGGCCCCTGAGGCCGTCCAGGCCTTTGAGACCCTCAAGAAGTGCTTTATCTCGGCCCCCGTGCTGATTCAGCCCAACCAAGAGGAGCCATTTATTGTGGAGGTTGACGCATCCGAGGTGGGAGTGGGGGCCGTCTTGTCCCAGGGTACCAGCTCCCTCACCCATCTCCGCCCCTGTGCTTACTTCTCTAGGAAGTTTTCGCCCACGGAGAGTAACTATGATATTGGCAACCGCGAACTTCTAGCCATTAAATGGGCTTTTGAGGAGTGGCGGCACTTCCTGGAGGGGGCCAGACACCAGGTAACGGTCCTTACGGATCACAAGAATCTGGTTTTCCTAGAATCGGCCCGGAGGATTAATCCTAGACAAGCTCGGTGGGCACTATTCTTTACCAGATTTAATTTCTTGGTTACCTATAGGGCTGGGTCCAAGAATATTAAGGCTGATGCTCTGTCACGTAGTTTCATGGCCAATCCTCCTTCCGAGAAGGATCCTGCTTGTATTTTACCCCCTGGTATAATCGTCTCTGCCACGGATTCTGATTTAGCTTCTGATATCGCGGCTGATCAGGGTGCAGCTCCCGGGAACGTCCCTGGGGACAAACTGTTTGTTCCACTGCAATACCGGCTGAGGGTACTCAGGGAAAACCATGACTCCGCTCTATCTGGTCATCCTGGCATCTTGGGCACCAAACACCTCATTACCAGAAACTATTGGTGGCCTGGGTTGCCTAAAGACGTTAGGGCTTACGTCGCCGCTTGTGAGGTTTGCGCTAAGTCCAAAACCCCTAGGTCCCGACCTGCGGGCCTACTACGTTCCTTGCCCATTCCCCAGAGACCTTGGACCCATATCTCCATGGATTTTATCACCGATTTGCCTCCATCTCAGGGCAAGTCGGTGGTGTGGGTGGTAGTCGACCGCTTCAGCAAGATGTGCCACTTTGTGCCCCTTAAGAAGCTACCTAACGCCAAGACGTTAGCTTCTTTGTTTGTGAAACACATCCTGCGTCTCCATGGGGCCCCAGTCAATATCGTTTCTGACAGAGGGGTACAATTTGTTTCCTTATTTTGGAGAGCTTTTTGTAAAAAGTTGGAGATTGATCTGTCCTTCTCCTCCGCCTTCCATCCCGAAACTAATGGCCAAACGGAAAGGACTAACCAATCCCTGGAACAATATTTAAGGTGTTTCATCTCTGACTGTCAATTCGATTGGGTCTCATTCCTTCCCCTTGCTGAATTTTCCCTGAATAACCGGGTCAGTAACTCGTCAGGGGTCTCCCCGTTTTTCTGTAATTTCGGGTTTAACCCAAGGTTCTCCTCCGTCTCCCCTGGTTGTTCCAATAATCCTGAGGTAGAGGATGTTCATCGGGAACTGTGCACTGTCTGGGCCCAGGTTCAGAAGAACCTAGAGGCGTCCCAGAGCGCACAAAAGATTCAGGCGGATAGTAGACGTTCTGCTAACCCCCGGTTTGTCGTCGGGGATTTGGTCTGGTTGTCGTCCAGGAACTTGCGCCTTAAGGTCCCGTCCAGGAAGTTTGCTCCCCGATTTATTGGACCTTATAAGATCATTGAAGTCCTCAACCCTGTATCCTTCCGTCTGGAGCTCCCCCCATCCTTTCGCATACATGACGTCTTCCATGCCTCCCTCCTTAAACGCTGCTCCCCGTCCTGGTCCCCCTCGAGGATACCTCCTGTTCCCGTTCTCACCCCTGAGGGGGTGGAATTCGAGGTGGCCAAGATTATGGACAGTAGGATGGTCCAGGGCTCCCTCCAGTACCTGGTCCATTGGAGAGGATACGGGCCGGAGGAGAGGACTTGGGTACCTGCCCGTGATGTTCACGCTGGGGTATTGATCAGGAGGTTCTACCTTCTCTTCCCCACTAAACCGGGTCCTCTTAGTAAGGGTCCGGTGGCCCCTCATAAAAGGGGGAGTACTGTTAGGGATCTGCCAGGTAATACGTCTAGGTATACTCCTGGGATTAATCAATCCACACCTGAGGCCAGACCTGTTTGACTGACACCATCTCCCACCAACCAGGGTGGCAGGCTCAGGAGTGGGAGAGCCTATCGCGGCCTGGTCTGTCGGAGTTAGCTCCGCCCCCTGTCCTTTATTACCTGCCCTGTTCTCTTCCTCAGTGCTTGTAATTCTTCTGGATTCCTGGCCTCACTGCTGCTTGCTCCAGCCTGCTTCTGCCGTGCTTCTGCCTTGCTGCAGTTCCGCTTGACCTGCTTTGCTTTGCCCCTGGCTTGCTTCTGTCTCCGTGCCCGCTTTGGTGTACTCACTTCGTCCTGGTCCTGACTGTTCATTCGCCGCTCCGTTTCCTCGTGGCGTTCCGTGGCTACTGCCCCTTCCCTTGCGTGTTCCCTGTTTGTTTTCCCGTGCACTTAGACAGCGTAGGGACCGCCGCCCAGTTGTACCCCGTCGCCTAGGGCGGGTCGTTGCAAGTAGGCAGGGACAGGGCGGTGGGTAGATTAGGGCTCACTTTCCCATCACCTCCTTCCTGCCATTACAGTACCTTAAAATGTCTCACTGGCCCCCAAAATATCTCGTACGTGTTCTCTCATACGGATTCTCAACTCACGAGAGGTCAGTCCTATGTATATCTTTGAGCAGCCACATGTGGCATAATATACCACATGTGTCGTGCTACATGAGATATATTCACGAATGTCAAACTGTCGTACTTCGTCCGCTGAGGAAAAATTAGTGGCCCGACAAATGTTAGCACAAGCTCTACATTTGCCACACGGGTAACATCCCTTTCTCGGTCCACGAGAACCGAAAGGGGGTATCTGGTGTGGGACATAATGACTTTTTACAAGAAAGTCTTTGAGATTCCTAGCTCTTCTCGCTGTCATTAGAGGTCTATCAGACAGGTTGTGGGCCAATTGTGGTTCAGATATAAGGACTGCTTTTATTTACAAAGGCAGGGTACGGCAATGGGGTCGGCGTGTGCGCCGTCCTATGCAAACCTGTTTCTTGGTCTTTGGGAGAGACAGGTTTTCCTTGGGGACAGCGCCCACGCCGTTGACCAGGTGCAGATGTGGCTGAGGTATATCGATGATATTTTCTTTATTTGGCAGGGATCGGAGTCTGGCCTGGTGAGTTTCATGCAGCAACTTAACCTTAATCCGTTTAATATTAAGTTGACATATAAATACCATCGTCACCAAGTGGAATTCCTGGACATACAGATTTTCTCTGATGTCCAGGGCTTTCTACATACAGATGTATATCGTAAATCCACATCGGTTAATTCTTTGCTGCATGCCTCATCGGCCCATACTCCATCCACCATTAAAGCCATCCCGGTTGGGCAGTTTCTCAGGATGAGGCGGATCTGCTCTTCTGATGTTCTATTCGAACAGCAATCTGCAGATCTGAGGAATAGATTCAGAGATAGAGGATACAGCAACAGAGTTATAAAATCTGGATATAGGAGTGCTAAAGCGACGTCGCGTTTTGACCTACTCAAACCTAAACAACAACAAAGCAAGGAAACTGGGGTACGGTTTATATCCACGTATAATGGACAGTGGAATAAGATGCGAACAATCTTGGAGAAGCACTGGCCCATCCTTATATCTGAACCACAATTGGCCCAAAACCTGTCTGATAGACCTCTAATGACAGCGAGAAGAGCTAGGAATCTCAAAGACTTTCTTGTAAAAAGTCATTATGTCCCACACCAGATACCCCCTTTCGGTTCTCATGGACCGAGAAAGGGATGTTACCCGTGTGGCAAATGTAGAGCTTATGCTAACATTTGTCGGGCCACTAATTTTTCCTCAGCGGACGGAGTACGACAGTTTGACATCCGTGAATATATCTCATGTAGCACGACACATGTGGTATATTATGCCACATGTGGCTGCTCAAAGATATACATAGGACTGACCTCTCGTGAGTTGAGAATCCGTACAAGAGAACACGTACGAGATATTTTGGGGGCCAGTGAGGTGGATGATTTGACACAATTAAAAACTATACCTAGACATTTTAAGGTACATCACGGCTGCAATCCCAGAACTTTCTCAGTTAGAGGTATCGATAGAGTTCATGGTGGCATCAGAGGGGGTAATGTGAAGAGGGTTTTAGCACAGAAAGAATGTAAGTGGATAGTCATGTTGGGATCTATGAAACCACAGGGATTAAATGAGAATCTCAGTTTTGTTCCTTTTCTATAATTCTGATCCCACAATCTCTACCGTTCTTTTGTTTTTTAATATCTTGTGTACTAATTATGTGTTTTAAATGTCCTTTCTATTAGGTTCTATGTGCGATACATCAAGCACCCTATATGATCTTTCCCGGGATCGGCTTGAAATGCAGAGAATTTTTGTATTATACACAGCAACTGGATTGTTTGTGTTTTAATAATAAAAAGTATATTTGTCATAATTGGGCTATGTTTAAATGGTATATTTGACTATGGAATGTGATGTCTTGGGGTTTGGTACATACTAGGTATCATTTTGAGAATATTTGGTCTATGAGTACTTGTATAAAAATGTATATATATAATATAATCTTGAGTATATAATTGATGTGGTAATCACATATGGGCATTATTTAATTTTTGTTTATTATTGTAATCCTCCTTTCGCGTGTCTATGTTTCTAAAATGTATTTCGTTCTCCCCCTTTATTTGGGGGTGTACGGGGTGTTTATATATATATTGGGCCACTATGTACCCCTTAAACTGTCTGTTGCAATGTTTTCTCACATTTTATCACAATGTTTTTTTGCACACAAAAAAAGTTTTTTATTCATTTCTAAAATCCCCAGCCTTCACTCTTTTTATATCTATTGGTATTTTCACTTTACTTCATCATTTGTGGCGCTTTCTTAAATCGTCACTGATTATGATAGAATATTTCTTTCATTCATTCATACACATTTTTCCAGTGTAGGCACTTACTATTATTATTATATATTTTCTCTAGATCATACACTAATTTTCCCATAGAGGGTTACAAATTGTGAGATTCTATTTAATTAAAATCCCCATAGATAGGTTTTTCTCATATGCGTGAGTATAGCAGGACTTTGCGTTCCCCGGGTTAATTTTCCCGACATAGCCCCAGTATAGTGTGACGATAAAGGATAGGGTACATAACCACTGCACAACACACTGGCCGATGTTCTCACAAACCTTTGTTGTGATGTGGTGCGGATGTCCGCTGCGGCGGCTGTCTCCGATGCATCCCCCCTCCGCCTCCATGAGCGCATTGCGCATGCCCGAGACTCCCATGACGCGTCGGGAATCCGGGCACGTGCTGCCATGCTCGGAGCCGGATGTGGGGCATGCCTCGCTTCCGGCTGCATCGGCGGAGATGCGCCGCGGCACATCCAACGAACTACATCATTTAGGGAATATAAAAGGGTAGCGACAGGACGTACATAACTACACATCCCCCTGAGGAAGCATACGTGGCGAAGCGCGCGTCGGGGTTCATGTAGCGGAGCTTACACTACTAACCACTTTTTGTTGCTATCTATGGGTGAGTTCATGATCTGACATATGACTCTTTTGACAGCAGTGTTACTCTGATTATACCCTCTTCTGGTATTTACTAGTTATTAGATCTGTACTTTACAGCTATTTCTCCAAAGAGATTTTCTTCTTATGAGGGAGGGTATACTGGTGTTAAATGTGTCTTGATCTTTCATTTGTCTAGTTACGCATATGTACACCCATATATCTGAGTTAGCAATAATTATTGACATTGTCTCCGCAATTCACACTAGAGTTGTATCTTTTTGTATTTTAAATTGTCCGTGTTATTTGTCTAATAACATTTACTATTTTATATATATATTGGCGTCAAAAGCTCTGGTTGTTTCTTCATAGTATGTGACCATGTCAGGTTTGAAGGGCTCTTGCAGTGCAAAAACAGTAGAAATTCCCCAAAGTGACCCCATTTGCGAAATTACACACCTCAAGAAAATTATCTAGGGGTATAATGAGCATTTTGACCATACAGGTTTATTGCAGAAATTATTGGAAGTAGGCCGTGAAAATTAAAATCTACTATACATTCTTTCAAAGAAAATGTAAGTTTAGCTAATGTTTTCTCATTTCCACAAGGACTAAAGGAGAAAAAACACTGCCACAATTGTAAAGCAATTTCTCCTGATTAAAACAATACCCCACATGTGGTCCTAAATGGCCGTTTGGACACACGGCAGGGCTTAGAAGGGAAAGAGCGCCATTTGGCTTTTGGAGCTCAAATTTAGCAGGAATGGTTTGCAGAGGCCATGTCACATTTGCAATACCCCCGAAGGGACAAAACAGTGGAAACCTCCCACATGTGACCCCATTTTGGAAACTACACTTTGGCAGTGAAAATAAAAACAATCCTTTTTCTTCAATAAGACATAGCTTTAGCCCAAAATTTTTCATTTTCTCAACAAATAAAGGAAAAAAGAACCCCAAAATTTGTAAAGCAACTTCTCTGGAGTTCAGCAATACCCAATATGTGGTCATAAACTGCTGTTTGGGCACAAGGCAAGGATCAGAAGAGAAGGAGCGCCATTTGGCCTTTGGAGTACAGATTTTGCTAGATTAATTTCTTGGAACCATGTCGCTTTTGCAAAGCTGCTAAGGAACCAGTACAGTGGAAACTGCCCAAAAGTGACTCCATTCATGAAACTACACACCTTGAAGAATTAATCTAGGGGTGTAGTGAGCATTTTTACCCCACAGATGTTTCATAGATTTTATTAGGATTGGGCAGTGAAAATAAAAATAATCCTTTTTCTTCAATAAGACGTAGCTTTAGCTAAAACATTTTCATTTTCTCAACAAATAAAGGAAAAAAGAACCCCAAAATTTGTAAAGCAACTTCTCTGGAGTTCAGCAATACCCAATATGTGGTTATAAACTGCTGTTTGGGCACAAGGCAAGGATCAGAAGGGAAGGAGCGCCATTTGGCCTTTGGAGTACAGATTTTGCTAGATTAATTTCCTGGAACCATGTCGCTTTTGCAAAGCCGCTAAGGAACCAGTACAGTGGAAACTGCCCAAAAGTGACTCCATTCATGAAACTACACACCTTGAAGAATTAATCTAGGGGTGTAGTGAGCATTTTTACCCTACAGATGTTTCATAGATTTTATTAGGATTGGGCAGAGAAAATAAAAATAATCCTTTTTCTTCAATAAGACGTAGTTTTAGCTAAAACATTTTCATTTTCTCAATAAATAAAGGAAAACAAGAACCACAACGTTTGTAAAGCAATTTCTACTGAGTATGGCAATACCCGATATGTGGTCATAAACTGCTGTTTGGGCACACAGTAGGGCTCAGAAGGGAAGGAGTTCCATTTGGCTTTTGGAGTACAGATTTTGCTGTTTTGGTTTCTGGTTGCTATGTTGCATTTGCAAAGCTCCCGTGGGACCAAAACAGTGGAAACCACCAAATTTTGGAAAATACACCCCTCAAGGTATTCACATAGGGGTGTAGCGAGCATTTTAACCCTGCAGGTGTTTTGCAGAAATTAGTGTGCGCTCGAGATTGCAGAATGAAATTGGTATTTTTTCCATAGATATACCAATATGTGGTGCCCAGCTTGTGCCACCATAACAAGACAGCTCTCTAATTATTATGCTGTGAATCCCGGTTTTAGAAACACCCTACATGTGGCCCTAATCTTTTGCCTGGACTATCGAAAGAGCTCAGGAGTGAGACAGTACCATGTGAAATTGAGGCCTAACTTGGCAACTTACACAGTATTGGTTCACAATTGCAGGGGCTCTGATGTGAAATAATAAAAGAAACCGCTGAGAAGTGACCCCATTTTGGAAACTACACCCCTCAAGACATTTATTAAGGAGTGTAGTGAGCATTTTCGGATGGTGCAAAGTCAAAATTTAAATTTTTCCCTAGATGTGACATTTCAGTGGGAAATATGTCATGCCCAGCTTATGCCACTGGTGAAACACAGCCCAAAAATTGTTAAAAGGGTTCTCCCAGGTATGGCGATGCCTTATATGTGGAAGTAAACTGCTGTTTGGGCACACTGTAGGGCTCAGAAGGGAAGCAGCGCCATTTAGCTTATGGAGCGTGGTTTTAGCTTGGTTGTAATTTTTGTTTGGAGTTTTACTGGTATTTAGGTTTATAATGTGGGGCATATGTGAGCAGGGCAGAGTACATAGTCAGGTGGTATAATAATGGGGTAATCAATAAAATAAACCATAAATATTTGTTACGCTGTGAAGCAATCCTTTATGCATAGGCCAGTGTCGCACTGATAAATGTCCTTTATTATCCTCCTTTTGGTCCACACTCCTTGGGGAATTTTTCTGGAAAGCGTTGTCCTGGTATAATACAGGTGCCCTCGCTTCCAGCAGATATGTGTGGGCCCTCCCCTTCCTGGTTCCCTAATTTTAGGGCCTTCATAAATCGCCACTTGAAACAGAAGCAATGTGTCACGGACACAGGATATGTGGACCCACTAGGCCGCTCCGCCGTAGCGGGGAGGCAGCTGACCAGGTCACAGTCTATACGAAAGTCAATGGCAGACAGTAACGCTTGGGTACCTGAAATAGTCCGGACGGTGGCTGTGGCTTCAGCATGGATGGAGGCTGGTGCGGCAGGTCACGCCAGACGTGGCGGGCAGTATCCGATGAAGCAGAAGACACTGGACGTGGCAGAAGACACTGGATGTGGCAGAAGACACTGGACGTGGCAAACGACACTGGACGTGGCAGAAGACACTACTCCAACGCAGGTAGGCACAGGAACTAGAACAATACGGAATACAGGAACGGGTAACAGGGCACGGGTAACAGCTGGAACGGGAAACACTAAGGGACCATTTGCGAGACAGACTAGGATAGACTAACAACGCTCAGGCAAGGATCAGAAGGCCTGGGGCCTTCTTATAAACCCGGAAATCAGGGCAGTTGATGATGATGACAAATAATTTGTGCGCGCGCTGGCCCTTTAAGGCCGAGCGCGAGCGCGCGCACGCACCCTACGGGACACAGCAGGATGGAGCGGAAGTGAGCGCTGGCGTTTCCTAGGAAGGAGACAGGGACCATCGCTCACAGATCCATGGCTGCGGGCGTCGGGGGTGAGTAAACCCGACGGCCCGCGGCCATGGACGTTACAGTATCCTTCCTCTTACGCCACCTCTTCTTGGGACCAGAGCGGGAGAGGAACTTTTTAATGAGAGCAGGAGCACTGAGGTTCTCTTCTGGCTCCCAGGACCTCTCCTCAGACAAAAACCCTTTCCAGTCCACCAAATAGAAAGTCCTTCCTCCTACCCTCTTGCAGTCCAGAATCTCCTTTACCTCGAATACATCAGGAGGGCCGCTGGGAGCAACTGTGGAACTAGAAGTCTTGCTGTAGCGGTTCAGGACCACTGGTTTCAGGAGGGACACATGGAAGGAGTTAGGGATTCTGAGGGTAGGAGGCAGCCACAGTTTATAGGAGACAGGGTTGATTTGTAGCAGAATCTCGAAAGGACCAAGGAACCTTGGAGCGAATTTGTATGAAGGTACCTTCAAGCGAATGTTCCGAGAGGACAGCCAGACTTTAGTCCCCGGAAGAAACTGAGGCGGCTCTCTTCTCTTAGTATCTGCCTTTCGCTTCATGCGATCTACTCCCAGTAAAATAGACGACAGGGTCTGTTGCCAGATTTGCAGGAAGTCCCCATATGCAGAGTCAGCAGTTGGAACCTGAGATGAAGTCAACACAGGAAGAGGGACTCTGGGATGTTGACTGTACACGATGTGAAACGGAGTGGAAGTGGTGGACTCACTTGTGTGGTTGTTATATGAAAACTGGGCCCATGGAAGAAGCTGTACCCAGTTATCGTGCTGTGAAGAGATGAAGTGACGGAGATAATTTTCCATGATCTGGTTGATCCTCTCAATTTGCCCATTGGATTGGGGGTGATAGGCAGAGGAAAAGTCCAAACTCACATCCAGGAGTTTACAGAGGGCTCTCCAGAACTTAGGTCATCAGATCTGGGGAGAAAATTAAAATATCATCGAGATAAACTACAACGCACATATAGAGGAGATCTCGGAAGATATAATTAACGAACTCCTGAAATACTGCGAGAGCGTTCCACAGTCCGAAGGACATCACTAGGTATTCGTAGTGCCCATCGTGGGTGTTAAATGCCGTCTTCCATTCGTCACCCCGGCGAATCCGGATTAGATTATAAGCCCCCCGCAGATCTAGCTTAGAAAAAATGTTGGCTCCTCGTATGCGATCGAAGAGCTCGGAAATAAGTGGCAATGGGTATTTGTTCTTGACCGTGATCTGATTGAGACTACGGTAGTCAATGCAGGGTCGAAGAGATCCTTCTCTCTTTTTAACGAAGAAGAAGCCTGCCCCGGCCGGGGAGGAAGATTTTGGAATAAAACCCCTTTCCAAGTTCTCCTTGATATAGGCTGACATCGATAAAGTCTCTGGCAAGGAGAGAGGATATACTCATCCACGGGGAAGAGAAGCATTGGGAACCAGTTCAATGGGACAGTCATAATTTTGCTGGAAAGCGTTGTCCTGGTATAATACAGGTGCCCTCGCTTCCAGCAGATATGTGTGGGCCCTCCCCTTCCTGGTTCCCTAATTTTAGGGCCTTCATAAATCGCCACTTGAAACAGAAGCAATTTGTCACGGACACAGGATATGTGGACCCACTAGGCCGCTCTGCCGTAGCGGGGAGGCAGCTGACCAGGTCACAGTCTATACAAATGTCAATGGCAGACAGTAATGCTTGGGTACCTGAAATAGTCCGGACGGTGGCTGTGGCTTCAGCACGGATGGAGGCTGGTGCGGCAGGTCGCGCCAGACGTGGCGGGCAGTATCCGATGAAGCAGAAGACACTGGACGTGGCAGAAGACACTGGACGTGGCAGAAGACACTGGACGTGGCAAACGACACTGGGCGTGGCAGAAGACACTACTCCAACGCAGGTAGGCACAGGAACTAGAACAATACGGAATACAGGAACGGGTAACAGGGCACGGGTAACAGCTGGAACAGGAAACACTAAGGGACCATTTGCGAGACAGACTGGGATAGAAAACAACGCTCAGGCAAGGATCAGAAGGCCTGGGGCCTTCTTATAGACCCGGAAATCAGGGCAGTTGATGATGATGACGAATAATTTGTGCGCGCTCTGGCCCTTTAAGGCCGTGCGCGAGCGCGCGCACGCACCCTACGGGACACAGCAGGATGGAGCGGAAGTGAGCGCTGGCGTTTCCTAGGAAGGAGACAGGGACCAGAACTCACGGATCCATGGCTGCGGGCGTCGGGGGGTGAGTAAACCCGACGGCCCGCGGCCATGGACGTTACACAATGTTCCCCTCGGGCCGGCACAACTGCATATTTTTCTTTCCTAACTTTCCTAACGCATTAACTAATTTTATTTTTTCATAGACGTAGTGGTATGAGGACTGTTTTTTTGCGGCACTGTAGTTATTATTGGTACCATTTCGGGGTACATGCGACTTTTTTATCACTTGTTATCCTTTTTTTTGGGAGTCAAGGTGATCAAAAAACAGCGATTCTGCCATCGTTTTTTAGTTTTTTTTATACAGCGTTCACCACGTGTCTTAAATTACATGTTAACTTTATTCTGCGGGTTAGTACGATTCCGGCGATACCTAATTTATAGCACTTTTTTATGTCTTACAACTTTTTGCACAATAAAATTACTTTTGTAAAAAGAATGTATTTTTTTCTGTCGCCAAGTTGTAAGAGCCATAACTTTTTAATTTTTTAATCGATAGAGCTTTATGAGGGCTTGTTTTTTGTGAGATTAGGTATAGTTTTTATAGGTACCATTTTTGGATACATGCGACTTTTTGATGACTTTTTATTTAAAATTTTGGAAGAGAAAGTGACCAAAAAAATAGCAATTCTGGCATTATGTTTTAGTTTTTTTTTTTACAGCGTTCACTGCGTGGGACAAATAACATAATATTGTTATAGTTCAGGTCGTTATGGACGCGGCATTACCAAATATGTATGGTTTTATTATTTTTTTTCAATAATAAATGACTTGATAAGGGAAAAAGGGCGATAGTGTTTTATGTTATTACTTGAAACTTTTTATTAAATTTTTTACAACTTTTATTTTTACTTTTGTTACACTGTTTTTTTTACACTTTTCTTTAGTCCCACAAGGGGACTTGAAGGTCTAACGGTTTGATTGATGTTCTAATACATTGCACTACCTATGTAGTGCAATGTATTAGAACTGTCAGTTGTACACTGACAGCAAGCCGATCAGGCTCCGACTCCGGTCGGGGCCTAATCGGCTTCCGTAATGGCAGACAAGAGGCCATTGTTAGGCCTCCTGTTTCTATAGTAGCAGTTGGCAGCCTTGCCATCGCATGGCAGGCTGCTGATTTGTTACAAACCACTTTGATGCAGCAATCGCATTGGATCGCTGCATCGAAGAAGTTAATGGCAGGAATCGGAGCTAGCAACACCCACTGCTGATGACGCCAGCTCAGATTCTGAGCCAGAAGCTGAGCCAGCGCCATCTTGCCGATGGTGCCGGATGCCTTTTAGGCCCCGCCGGCGAGCGGGGCATAGGGGGTTTCCGTTGCTGGCAGACCGGGAGGTAAGTATTAGGCCTCCGATTGCCATTGCAGCCACCGGCAACCCAGCGATGACGTTGCTGGGGTGCCGGTGGCTATAAACTCCTCACATGCTGCGATCTCTATTGAACGCAGCATCTGAGGGGTTTATCGGCCGGATCGGATGATAGCTCTAGTCCTGGCCGATACCTCAGGGTGCCAGCTGTAACATACAGCTCCTGAGCCTGCACTATCACCGTGACGTATTGGTACTGCGCTTTGCGGGAAGCCCTGCCCGACAGCGCTGTATATATACGGTGGATGTAGGGAAGGGATTGATAAACATTAAATCTAATGTTAAATATAAGAAAAACCTGTTAAAAAAATACACAAAAATGCAAATTTTTTACAATTAATAATTTTTACTAAATATAAATCCCAAAACATAAAATAATATACACATATTTGGTATCGCCATGATCATAACAACCTGTACAACAAATTTATATATCGGTATTTAAATATATTTATATCGGTGTATGGTGTAAAAAATAAAAACTGCGGCGAAATAAAAAAGTATAGAAATTAAATGATAATGTAAATGTACCAAA